>NC_056444.1:34048699-34377837 GCF_018296145.1 Oncorhynchus tshawytscha
GCTCAAGGGGGCTGTCTTTATAGCTGGAGAGGGGGGGCTAGATGTACTGTTGTAATGTGGTGCTGAAGGGTGTATTGTACTGTTGTGTACTGTGTAATGTGATTGTGTGGAGGTTATGGTGTCGCAAAATGCATTTGGGGGGTGTTCGTGGTGTTTTTTAGTATAATGAGGATGGCTCATTACAGTAAGACCATTCAGTCAATCTCTCTTTTGGCATGAAACAGCTTTGTTTCACACTAACAATTCCTTCCCCACCTTATCTCAATATTCCTGGACCAGACAGTATCTCACTCACTCACTCACTCACTCACTCACTCACTCACTCACTCACTCACTCACTCACTCACTCTCGCAGTCTCTCACTCTCGCAGTCTCTCACTCTCGCAGTCTCTCACTCTGCAGTCTCTCACTCTGCAGTCTCTCACTCTGCAGTCTCTCACTCTGCAGTCTCTCACTCTGCAGTCTCTCACTCATGTGTTTGCTTCAAACAGTGATGATGGCATTTAGTTGCTGGGTTCCTCAGTCTCTGACAAAGCCGTGGTGAGACTGATATGAATATTCATCACCTTCACGCACCGATGTCCACAGACAATCAAGGGAGATGGGGTGAGTGGGTGATGGCGGATTCTGTTCATTATACACAGTCTCTTCACTGTCCTACCGCTGTTCTGTTTGCTCTGGAGAGGCACTTTGTTGTTATTTGGCAGTGGGGGCAGTGCCGTTTCCCCTATGCTGAAAATAACATGAATTCTGTGGCACATGAATTCTCTGTGATCTCTGATTATAAAGCATTTATTATTAGACAACACATTAATTTAACCTAAATAGTGTGTTTATCCTGACTCTATGGAAATAGAAAGCATCAGAAGATCTCTGGACAGGTCTAACACAGCTCTACCCCCCTTCTGTGCAACGCTCTCTAAAGTCTTGTATCCCTTCCTTTACCTCCTTCTATTCTCCTCTTAGTCCATTTTTCTTCACTCATCCATCTCCCCATCTGGCCCAATCTCACTAACTCTCTGTTATCCACTTCTACATCATCCTGACCTTGTCCCTATCCTCCCTCTTTCTAAAACCCACTTGTGTCCTTCCTTACCCTTCCATTCATCTCTCTCCCTATCTCCTCCTCTACCCTTGGTCTGTCATCCCTCCTTCTGTGAGGTCTCCACTCCTCCTCCTGCTGCTCTACTCCTTACACTTCACCCTGTCTTCAGGCGTTTATAACACCCATACCCTTCACCACCTTGCCCCTCAGACAAGATGCCCCCGGGGTGTTCCAAAAACATGCCCTAAAGCGTGATGCCATCTAGGCCTGCACCCATACCATCCATCATCACCACCAATAATCGCCCAAAGGTGGGGGGCCCTCCAGGTGGCCCATAACCTCCTCCATACCCTTAGGCTTGATGTTACAAAGACCCAGGCAAGACCTACCCAGCAGGATGACGATGCACAGCAGGATGGCGATCAGGGCCCCCGTGCTGAGGCCTGCCGAGGAGAGGAGGCCCCTCTCATCCTGGCACGTCTGCACCCTCCCGTTCCACTGACATGGGCACACCTGCAGGGTCAGAGTGCTGGTGCCGCTCAGTGCCGGCTCCCCACCATCCCACACCACGATGGGCAGCTCATACAACTCCTGGACCAGTCGGCTGAACCGCCTCCGGCGCGCAATGATACTGGCCGTGTTGTCTGGAACGAGAGAGAGACAGAGAGAGAGCGGAGAGAGAGAGAGAAAATACACTCATTAGGACAAATTAGAGGAGAGGACTCATTCAGGACGACTAGCTACCCAGGCCGCACTTCCCATTAGGGGGGATTCTGTCCAGAGCGCTCCATTCTAACCCACTTCCACAGATGGATTTTTAATGGAGACAGCGAGCAAATGTACTTTTATTTTGAAATAGAACATTTTTCTATTCCACAAGTCTACCGATATACACATACATACTTCTTGTCTCTTTCAAGCTGGTAAATGTCTCTTTCTCTGTGTCTGTTAACTCTGCTTGTTGTTTACTTTTTGTTCCTGTTATAGTTCATATCCGAGTCATTCCAATAAACCACGAAATAAGCAGTTCACCTTGAACATCCACGAGGCCACTCTACTAATAAAGGTGAGCAAGGAAGGAAAGAGACATGAAAGAAAGATGGAAAAAGGGAAATAAAAGGAGATATTCCAGTGGAGGTTGCGAGACGCACTGGTTCCTCTCTCTTCACTGTGAAAACACTTCCTCCATACAGACGGCACTGTAGTGTAAAGTAGTAGCTACCAAACTAGTGTTCCTAGACCTCCACCACCTCACACTCTAATCTCTACTCCATCTATGGAATAATTACAATGATTGACAGTCGGAATGACAACACGTACTTCAAGCTTTATTAACTCAGACTCGCCGTATCACACTATCTGCAAGACAGGAGGGGTCGGAAGAGAGAGAGAGAGAGAGAGAGCGAGAGAGAGAGAGAGAGACAGAGTGAGAGCTGTAAGATAAAGAAAAGAAAGAGAGAGTGATGTTTGGTATTCACGATCATAGCTTGCATTTCTGAAGCCCAGATCCAAGATAATATAGACTCCATGAGAGCCTCCTGGTGTGCAGGGACAAATAAAAGGGTTCTATGTGGCACCCAAAAAGCTTCCCCCAAAGGGAAAAATGACAGAATGTCCATTGGTTCTAATCTTTTAACAATTTGTATCATACAGTGGAGTAGGAGGAAATTCAGGCAGCTGGCAAAAGAGAATATGATATATTTTTTAATTGTTTATTGCAATATATGTGTTTTGCATGTACACTGATTGATTAATTAATCAATTAATTGATCTTGTGTGACACAAAGATAAATAACATATCTAAAGTAATCAAATTTGTTAGGTGGATTCATTGCACCTATTACTGAAAGGGTTGTTCCAGTTTAGATGCTTTAGGTAGTCTCATTAAATCATCCTTTTAACCCTGGTAGTCATTCTGGATGCAGATTTTGGGATTCACTCTGGTTGTATTCCAAAGGGAATTAAACATCCTTTTGTCAACATAATGTCACTTGATGCTATTTTTGCTTTAGCTTACTCTGGTCACAAGTGACCAAAACACAGCGAAGGCTGGTCACCAGTGAAATCATAACGATCTGCCAGCATAACCAGCTAGACCAGGCCTGGGTAAAGGCCGGCCCGGGGGCCGTATGCGGCCCGCGACCTGATTCATTACGACCTGCGGAATCAAGTTTTGCAAATTATAAGAACATATGTGGATTTCCCTCAACTGCAAGATAAAGAATGGTTGGCTGATTTTGCCTTCCCTGTAGACATTAATGGCCCTCAAGAATGAACTGAATTCCAAACTACAAGGGAAGGGTCTTTTTTCACATCAGATGTACAGCCTTGTCAAATACTTCAATGGAAAATTTCTCCTCCTGACCCACCAAGTAGAAGCCAACAATCTCACCCACCTTCCGACACTACTAGTCTGTTCCCTATCAGATGATCAGCGGGAGAAGTATACATCGCTGCTGCGTGCTTTGAATGGTGAGTTTTCTCGTCCTTTTGAGGATTTCAAAGTGTTGGAAAATGACATGCTGTTGGTTTCCTCTCCTTTCACCTTCAATGTGGATAACGCTCCCACTGACCTGCAACTTGAGCTTATCGATCTTCAGTCTGATGCAGTGATTGGAGAACTATTCAAAACAATGTCACTTACGAGGTTCTATGCATCTCTCGATGAACAAAACTTTCCAATTATTAGGAGTTATGCTCAGAAGTTGTTTGTACGGTTTGGGTCAACATATGTATGTGAACAGACATTTTCAGTGATGAAATATAACAAGTCAAGGCACAGATCATCTCTTACTGACTCTCACCTCTCAGCAATCCTGTGCACATGTCAGAAACTATACCTGACTTCACTGCTCTAGTCAATACCCATCAGAGACTTCACTCCTCACACTGATTGAGTAGTTTGAATGTAATGTTGAGCTCTCTCTCTTTCTTGTGTTTTGTGCATACCCGTTGACAAGAGCTCTGTCCGTGGTGCTGAATGCACAATGTACTTTTCCCTCCTTGTAGTTCATTGAATGTTTAATAACGAAAATACCTACCAAAAGGAAAACATGGATGTGGTCTATTTCTGTGCAGGTTAAAACAGTAAATTAAGTAGTATATCTGGATGTGATTGACAGTAGATATATCTGTCAACACAGTCATACACATGATGTATAATCCTGTAATATCATTCTGGCCCGTGATGGCAAGAATATAATCTAATGTGGCCCTCCATGGAAAATAATTGACCAGGCCTGAGCTAGACCATGCTGTTCAGACCAGCTTGACCAGCTAGACCATACTGGTCTGCACCATAACCAGATAGATCATGCTGGTCAGACCAGCTTGGTTGTCTTACCAGAGGCGACTGTTCTATCCTACCGATACAGTGTATAACCTGCCAGCTGTATGTTATTCCTGTCGTCGTTCAGCCACGACTTGTGAAACACAGTTGTGGCTGAACAGTTTTTAATGTCCCTGTAATACAAACACAGTCGTGGCTGTATTACAGTTTGTAATGTCCCGTTGGTAGGATATACAGTGCCTTGCAAAAGTATTCGGCCCCCTTGAACTTTGCGACCTTTTGCCACATTTCAGGCTTCAAACATAAAGATATAAAACTGTATTTTTTTGTGAAGAATCAACAACAAGTGGGACACAATCATGAAGTGGAACGACATTTATTGGATATTTCAAACTTTTTTAACAAATCAAAAACTGAAAAATTGGGCGTGCAAAATTATTCAGCCCCCTTAAGTTAATACTTTGTAGCGCCACCTTTTGCTGCGATTACAGCTGTAAGTCGCTTGGGGTATGTCTCTATCAGTTTTGCACATCGAGAGACTGAAATTTTTTCCCATTCCTCCTTGCAAAACAGCTCGAGCTCAGTGAGGTTGGATGGAGAGCATTTGTGAACAGCAGTTTTCAGTTCTTTCCACAGATTCTCGATTGGATTCAGGTCTGGACTTTGACTTGGCCATTCTAACACCTGGATATGTTTATTTTTGAACCATTCCATTGTAGATTTTGCTTTATGTTTTGGATCATTGTCTTGTTGGAAGACAAATCTCCGTCCCAGTCTCAGGTCTTTTGCAGACTCCATCAGGTTTTCTTCCAGAATGGTCCTGTATTTGGCTCCATCCATCTTCCCATCAATTTTAACCATCTTCCCTGTCCCTGCTGAAGAAAAGCAGGCCCAAACCATGATGCTGCCACCACCATGTTTGACAGTGGGGATGGTGTTTTCAGGGTGATGGCTGTGTTTTACGCCAAACATAACGTTTTGCATTGTTGCCAAAAAGTTCCATTTTGGTTTCATCTGACCAGAGCACCTTCTTCCACATGTTTGGTGTGTCTCCCAGGTGGCTTGTGGCAAACTTTAAACAACACTTTTTATGGATATCTTTAAGAAATGGCTTTCTTGCCACTCTTCCATAAAGGCCAGATTTGTGCAATATACGACTGATTGTTGTCCTATGGACAGAGTCTCCCACCTCAGCTGTAGATCTCTGCAGTTCATCCAGAGTGATCATGGGCCTCTTGGCTGCATCTCTGATCAGTCTTCTCCTTGTATGAGCTGAAAGTTTAGAGGGACGGCCAGGTCTTGGTAGATTTGCAGTGGTCTGTTACTCCTTCCATTTCAATATTATCGCTTGCACAGTGCTCCTTGGGATGTTTAAAGCTTGGGAAATCTTTTTGTATCCAAATCTGGCTTTAAACTTCTTCACAACAGTATCTCGGACCTGCCTGGTGTGTTCCTTGTTCTTCATGATGCTCTCTGCGCTTTTAACGGACCTCTGAGACTATCACAGTGCAGGTGCATTTATACGGAGACTTCATTACACACAGGTGGATTGTATTTATCATCATTAGTCATTTAGGTCAACATTGGATCATTCAGAGATCCTCACTGAACTTCTGGAGAGAGTTTGCTGCACTGAAAGTAAAGGGGCTGAATAATTTTGCACGCCCAATTTTTCAGTTTTTGATTTGTTAAAAAAGTTTGAAATATCCAATAAATGCCGTTCCACTTCATGATTGTGTCCCACTTGTTGTTGATTCTTCACAAAAAAATACAGTTTTATATCTTTATGTTTGAAGCTTGAAATTTGGCAAAAGGTCGCAAAGTTCAAGGGGGCCGAATACTTTCGCAAGGCACTGTACATGCTTGTAGTTCGTCCACTTTACTATCCAGCGATTGTACATTGGCCAATAGCACGCTTGGCAAAGGCAGATTAGCCACTCGTCGACGTATGGTGCCTCACAAGGCACCCCGATCTCCTTCCGCGAAACCTCTCTTTCTGCTGCAAATGACGGGGATGAGGGCCTGTTCGGGTGTCTGGAGTAAATCCCTCTCGTCCGACTCATTAAAGAAAAAGGATTCGTCCAGTTCAAGGTGAGTAATCGCTGGTCTGATGTCCAGAAGCTCTTTTCGATCATAAGAGACGGTAGCAGCAACATTATGTGCAAAATAAATTAAAAACAATGCGAAAAAACTATCAATGCAGATGTCAGCTCAATAGGAAATGACCTTTCTTCAAAGATACAGATTGCGTAATGTCTAGCTGGCTCAGATAATATGTTATGCCATGCTACGTCACTGGATGTTTTGTAATGCATGTTATAACACATTTCATCAAATGGCTGCCTCATGCAAATAGATGCTTTTTAATGTAGGCTTTTTGATATAAATGTCTTAGTGTCTTACCCAAGTTAGCAAAGCAAGCACATTTTGGAGTTAAGAATTATCGTAAATACTGGATTCTTATAGTACTCGTTGGCACAAATACTCCAAAAGCTAAACCAGATGATCGTGTCTCAAATGTTAGATAGAAATAGAGCACAATCGGTAAATTGTTGTAAGAATGATACATAGGCTAATTAAAATGTCCAAATATCAATGGCTTGACAGCGTTGCTTTCTACCACGCTGGTTAGCTTGGAATAACAAGGTCCTCTGTATGAAAGGCCTTCACAAATCTATTGATCTATTCAAATAACTGGGTTGTTTAGAAAACATAGCCTTCTAGATAATTAACAGTGAAGAAAAGCAAATGTCACCGCAATGATGTGGCACAGAAAACTCCGATCATAGAGGGATGTAATGTAGAGTAATTGGAAATCACCATTGGGAAAGGCAACGTCTGTTTATCTTTTTTTTAATGTAGATAATGTAACAAAATGTGGGATACACTGCACTACTTTACCAGCATTATTTGAGACGAGCCCCAGATTCTACAACTCACGATTGCATTGTGTGCATCAGCTGTTGTCTTACATACCTCTTTCCCATAGACATTGTTTAAATGAAACACTGCAACATAAATTACGCCATGGCTTTTTGATTTGAAATAATGAAATAATAACTACTCATTCTGAGAAGAACAGAGAATAGCACACAATGGAATTCAGGTTTTATAATAGCTTTAGAGATTCAGCAAAGATGGGGTTGCAAGCAGACAGGAGAAATGGGCCTCTGAAGTATCCGGAATGCTTTCAGGGCTGTTTTAAAACGCAGAAACGGGCAGTCAGCTGAAACCAGAGACGACATAACACCCTTAACAATAGCAGTGTTCAGAACGTATCACTTAGCCAGTGTGTTTTCTTTAACCTAGCTTTTATGGCTAAAAGTGTAAAAGTGTTTTCAGCAGCAGTAACGCAATGATAGGGCATAGGATTTGTCCGAAATAGCACTCTATTCCTTCCCTAAATGGCACTCTATTCCTTATATAGTACCCAATGGTCCCTGGTCAAAAGTAATGCACTATAAAGTGAATAGTGTGCCATTTGGGATGCAAAATCCAAGATGTTGTGTCTATGAGGACCATTTTGAACATAACAGGGAGACTGGGGGTGGAGAGAGGGATGAGGGAGGAGGTGTTGAGGGAGGGGGGAGGAGGGGTTGTCTGTCTGAGGGTGTGTGTGAGGAATTTTCTTAAATTTCACGACAACAGATGGGAAGTATTAGACGCTGGCAGACAGACATCCACTCTCAACCTCTGTAGTAGTGCAAGAGCCTGCTGTAAAGAGGCAAGAGCTTACTCTACACTGGGGAAAAAAGGATTCTTAAAAGGGTTCTTCCTCAGCTCTTAAGGTTCCTTGGAGAACTCTTGCCCGATAAAGAACCTTTGAGTTAATTGTGGGTTTCTTGACGTGGCATCTACGGTTATTCTGAACTCTGAAAGGTTCTTGAAATAAATGGAAGCCTGCAGATACTATATGTCCCTTTCATAGCACACAGCAAATTAGCCAGTGTTATCTAGTGTATATTTTTGTGTGACTTTTCTTGTGTTGACTTAAGAGTAAAATTAAAACTATAAAGAGTTCAATTAACACTCAGTGGTGTAACATACCCTGTGTTGGTGTTAACAACCAGCATTGAACCAAAACCATGCACATCATGGTCATATTTCCCAGCGTGCTCTATTGCAGGTAGTTTTTTTTTTAAATTGTGTTTTGCATGTACATTGATTGGTTCATTGATATTGTTTTACTCAAATATAAATAACATACATTTTTCTAAACTATTCCGATATGTTACTTGAATGTATTGCACCCGTTACCAAAATAGTTGTTCCAGTTTAAATTTTTAAATAGTCTCATATGTAAGTCTTTCTGAAATAATTATGAATGCAGTTTGCAGGTGAATATTTCCAAATGTTGGATATCCCCACTCAGGCTAGATTCTATAAGGAGATAAACATCACTTTTCGATCAAGCAAAATGTGACTGATGTGGCATGTACTGAGTTTCAGGCCACTATATTAGCATAAAACATCAAAAGAAGGCCTTACGAAATATGCAATGTCTTAAAATATACATTTCAATGATATTCACTTAGGAACTGACTCATTGAAAACCACAGGAAAGGAATGAATGCAACAACAATGTCTCTGTCACTAGAAAATACAGGCATGGCTGGTACTGGAAACTCACATGCAAATAACCCTGGAAAATATGCAACTAAACCCTACAGCAGGGCTATTCAATTCTGATCCTGGAGAGCCGAAACATTCCTTGTCTGGGATTTTTCTATGGTTCTTCAAAGAACCATCACATTTATGGTTATTCAGAGACAGAAAGTGAATCCAAGACATTACTCCTAATTACGGTGGAACCGTTCATCAAGGGTTATAGGAAGAACCCTTCAACGATAAAAGGGTTATCGGTATAACTCTTCATAGAGTGATCAGGTAATCAAATGGCTACCAGGACTCTTTGCATTGTCCCGCCCCCCCCAACCCCTCTTTTACGCTGCTGCTACTCTCTGTTTATCATATATGGATTGTCACTTTAACTATACATTCATGTACATACTACCTCAATTAGCCCGACTAACCGGTGCCTCCGCACATTGGCTACCTGGACAATCTGCATTGTGTCCCGCCACCCATCACCCGCCAACCCCCCTTTTACGCTACTGCTACTCTCTGTTTATCATATATGCATAGTCACTTTAACCATACCTACATGTATATACTAACTCAATTAACCCGACTAACCGGTGCATGTACAGTGCCTTGCAAAGGTACTCACCCCCTTGGTGTTTTTCCTATTTTGTTGCATATGCAACTTGTAATTTAAATTGGTTTTTATTTGGACATCATGTTGGACATACACAAAATATTCCAAATTGGTGAAGTGAAATTTAAAAAAAGACTTATTTTAAAAAATTCAAAAAAAAATTTAACGGAAAAGTGGAGCGTGCATGTGTTTTCACCCCCTTTGCTATGAAGCACCTAAATAAGATCTGGTGCAACCAATTACCTTCAGAAATAACAATTATAATAATTCATAATTATGTGCAATCTACACCTGTCCTGAAAGGCCCCAGAGTCTGCAACGCCACTATGCAAGGAGCACCACCAAGCAAGAGGCACCATGAAAACCAAGGAGCTCTCCAAAAAGGTCAGGGACAAAGTTGTGGAGAAGTACAGATCAGGGTTGGGTTATAAAAAAATATCCAAAACTTTGAACAGCACACAGAGCACCATTAAATCCATTATTAAAAAATGGAAAGAATATGGCACCACAACAAACCTGCCAAGAGAGGGCCGCCCACCAAAACTCACGGACCAGGCACGGAGGGCATTAATCAGAGAGGCAACAAAGAGACGAAAGATGACCCTGAAGGAGCTGCAATGCTTTACATCAGAGATTGGGGTATCTCTCCATAGGACCACTTTAAGCCGTACACTCCACATAGCTGGGCTTTACGGAATGGCCATAAAAAACCCATTGCTTAAAATAAAAAATAAGCAAACACGTTTGGTGTATGCCAAAAGGCATGTGGGAGACTCCCCAAACATATGGAAGAAGCTATTCTGGTCAGATGAGACTAAAATGTTGCTTTTTGACAATCAAGGGAAAACCCATCTCTGGCACAAAAACAACACCTCCCATCACCCCGAGAACTTCATCCCCTCAGTGAAGCATGGTGGTGGCAGCATCATGCTGTGGGGATGTTTTTCATCAGCAGGAACTGGGAAACTGGTCAGAATTGAAGGAATGATGGAAGGTGCTAAATACAGGGAAATTCTTGTGGGAAACCTGTTTCAGTCTTCCAGAGATTTGAGACTGGGCTCTACAAAGTATTGACTTTGGTGGGATGAAAAGTTATGCACGCTTAAGTTTTCTTTTGTTTCATAATAAAAAATATTTTGCATCTTCAAAGTGGTAGGCATGTTGTGTAAATCAAATGATACAAACTCCCAATAAATCTATATTAATTCCAGTTTGTAAGGCAACAAAATAGGAAAAATGCCAAAGGGGGTGAATACTTTCACAAGGCACTGTATTTAGCCTCGCTACTGTTATAGCCTTGCTACTGTATATGGCCTCACTACTGTTATTTTTCAATGTCTTTTTCTGTTGTTTTTTATTTCTTTACTAATCTATTGTTCACCTATTACCTATTCTTTACTTAAGAATTGCATTGTTGGTTAGGGCCTGTAAGTGAGAATTTCACTGTAAGGTCCATACCTGTTGTATTCGGCGCACGTGACAAATACACTTTGATTTGATTTAATTAGAAGGTTCTAAGAAGAACCTTTAGAGGATAAAATTGTTCGTGGTAGAAGCGTTCATAGAGGGTTAGATATAGGGTTCTAGGTAGAACCCACATTTTATAAGTGTATTAGTATAATTTAATCAAATCAAGCCACAATCGACAAAGGTAAGATATAGGCAGATTTGATCAATCCTGAGAAGGAAATTGTTCAGAGATAGGTACACACAAGTCACAGACTATCTAAAATTGGAAGAAAACATGATGTCAAGTTGGACAGACAATTCAAGGGCAAACCCAGTTGCATGAATACTATTTTGCATAATTTTCACACATAAACACATTTCGACCACTGTTTTCAATTAAGTGCAACTGCAGCCTGCAATTTGGAGCATTCCTGCACGTGAGCATTCCCTTGAGCATCCCATTGATTCCTACATGAATGCCTCCCCCTCCCCCATGAACATCCCATTGGTTTCTACATGAATAAGAATATGTACATATAAATATATGGATGAGCGATGGCCGTGCGGCATAGGCAAGATGCAGTAGATGGTATAGAATACAGTATATACAAATGAGATGAGTAATTTAGGATATGTAGACATCATTAAAGTTGCGTTGTTTAAAGTGATTAGTGATACCTAAATGAAATCTATTTTTTTTTGTATTAAAGTGGCCAGAGATTTGAGTCTGTAAATTGGCAACAGCCATCACTATGTTAGTGATGGCTGTTTAACAGTCTGATGGCCTTGAGATAGAAGATATTTTTCAGTCTCTCGGTCCCAGCTTTGATGCACCTGTACTGACCTCGCCTTCTGGATAATAACGGGGTGAACAGGCAGTGGCTCGGGTGGTTGTTGTCCTTGATGATAATTTTGGCCTTCCTGTGACATCGGGTGGTGTAGGTGTCCTGGAGGGCAGGTAGTTTGCCCCCGGTGATGCGTTGTGCAGACCGCACTACCATCTGGAGAGCCTTGCGGTTGTGGGTGGAGCAGTTGCCGTTCCAGGCGGTTATACAGCCCAACAGGATGCTCTCGATTGTGCATCTGTAAAAGTTTGTGAGTGTTTTAGCCAAATGTCTTGTAATGTTGCTCCTTCTTCACCACTCTCTCTGTGTGGGTGGAACATTTCAGTTTGTCTGTGATTTGTACTTTGAGGAACTTAAAACTTTCCAACTTCTCCACTACTGTCCTGTCGATGTGGATGGAGGGATGCTCCCTCTGCTGTTCCCTGAAGTCCACGATTATCTCCTTTGTTTCGTTGACGTTGAGTGAGTGGTTCTTTTCCTGACACCACACTCTGAGGGCCCTCACCTCCTCCCTATAGGCAGTCTCTTCATTGTTGGTAATCAAGCCTACTACTATAGTGTCGTCTGCAAACTTGATGATTGAGTTGGAGGCGTGCTTGGCCACGCAGTTATTGGTGAACAGGGATTACAGCAGAGGGCTGAGAACGCAACCTTGTGGGGCCCCAGTGTTGAGGATCAGCAGGATGGAGATGTTGTTTCCTACTCTCACCACCTGGGGGCGGCCCGTCAGAAAGTCCAGGACCCGGTTTCACAGGGCGGGGTCGAGACCCAGGGCCTCCAGGTTAATGGCGAGTTTGGAGGGTACTATGATGTTAAATGCAGAGCTGTAGTCAATGAACAGCATTCTTACATAGGTTTTCCTGTTGTTCAGATGGGATAGGGCAGTGTGCAGTGTGATGGCAATTGCGTGGTCTGTGGACCTATTGGGGCGGTAAACAAATCGGATTCTGAAATATGATTCTTGAATAGTCTCTCAAAGCACTTCATGATGACAGAAGTGAGTGCTACAGGGCGATAATCTTTTTGTAATCCGTGATTGACTGTAGACCCTGCCACATACGTCTCGTGTTTGAGCCGTTGAATTGCGACTCTACTTTGTCTCTATACTGATGCTTTGCTTGTTTGACAGAGGGAATAGCTACACTGTTTGTATTCTGTCATGTTTCCAGTCGCCTTGTCATGATTAAAAGCGGTGGTTGGTGCTTTCAGTTTTGCACGAATGCTGCCATCAAACAATGGTTTCTGGTTAGGGAAGTTTTTAATAGTCACCGTGGGTACAACATCACCAATGCACTTGCTAATAAACTCACTCACAGAGTCAGCTTATACGTCAATGTTATCGTCTGAGGCTACCCAAAACACATTCCAGTCCACGTGATCGAAGAAATCTTGAAGCGTGGAATCCGATTTGTCAGACGAGCGCTGGATAGACCTGAGCATGGGCGTTTCATGTTTTAGTTTCTGTCTATAGGCTGGGAGCAACAAAATTGAGTCATGTTCAGATTTGCCAAAGGGGGGAGGCTTTGTATGCATCAAGGAAGTTAGAGTAGCAAGGGTCCAGAAAGCTACCAGCTCGTGTCATGCCTTCGATATGCTGATAGAATTTAGGAAGCCATGTTCTCAGATTAGCTTTGTTAAAATCCCCAGCTACAATAAAGCAATCTCAGGATATATGGTTTCCAGTTTACATAGAGTCCAGTGAAGTTATTTCAGGGCCGTCGAGGTATCTACTTGGGGGTGGATATACATGGCTGTGACTACAATAGAAGATAACTCTCTTGGTAGATAATGCTTTCGGCATTTGAGTTTAAGGAATTCTAGGTTAGGTGAACAAAATGGCTTGAGTTCCTAGTGTTAGCAAACTGTCTATCTTACAAGTTAGGAACACAATGTGCTAGAGCTAGAGCTAGCAGACGGTGTTGCTCCCGCCTGCTGTGTACCAGCCTAGCTAAGCTAGCACACAGAGTCCTTTGCTACCGCCTGACGAACACCTGCCCACGCCGTCGGGAAACAGTGCACGACAGGCGGGGATGAAGGACACTGTCTAACTGTGTACAGCTAGCTAGGGACAGTTGTTGACACCACCCCCTCCTTCTGTGGGGTTAATCGTCGGCTGGCATCCAACTTTATTATGCATTTACGCCACCTACTGTACTGGAGCGCCCCACCTTCTGCTTGTCCTAGCTTAAAAATTGACCAATAGAAAATTATTAGGGGTTCCTGCAGATGCAGGGATGCCCACATAAAGGAACTCCCTGAATTGCAGGCTGTAATTGCACCCTTGTCACTTTTTTTTACCTCAACATTAAACACTCCAGACCAGTCAGTTCTTTTGGTTGTTGACCTAACTACCTCCATGGAAGGTATAGGTTGAGAGGAAGTGAGGAGGGTCTGCAAGTGCCACTTGGATAAACACGGTAAATCCAGTCTCTGGGCTGGGTTTATAAAGGGAAGGTGGACAGAGGAGGCGGATGGTACAGAGCTAAGGTAAGGTCTGCATCCTAAATGGCACCCTATTCCCTTTATGGTGAACTACTTTGACCCAGGCCCATAGGGCTTTGGTTAACAACTATATAGTAGAATAGGGTGCCATCTGGGACACATTCACCGTCTCTGGTCTGTATTGGTGGTGTGGACCTAAGGTACTATAAAGGCTCAACAGCCTTATCTCCTATTATCGCATTGATTTTCTTTCGCTTCTTTCCCCTTCCTCTTTCTTCCTCAGGGATCCATCCAGAGATCTGTGAACTCTCATCTCCCAGGGCTACCTACCTATGGGGTCTATCGTCCGCAGAAGAGAGTGTAAAAGCCTCATGATTGCAACACAGAAACCAACCTGTGGGTCTTAGAGCTAAGATAAGTAGCCTATCTATTCCCCTGACACTCACCCCTGACTGCCAGTTGCCATGGTAACTATTCACTGCTCACTCGGCCTCTGCCTTGGTACACAATACAATAAGGCAAGTGGTAGAGCAGTACCACGAGAGAGGCACGGACTAAAGCAATGAGAGAGAGGCACGGACTAAAGCAAGTAATCTGTCTGACAACAACAACAGTCCCAAGCATTCTATTCCAATCCCTTTATGCACTCTAATGTTTTGAGGAAATCACATAATATGAGCCCTCATTGAAATTTCGTTCCCTGAAATGTCAACAGTGCCCAACTGTGATGTGTTTGACAATCAAGCTATGTATATTTACAAGTAGCAGGTATCTAAAGATATCTGGTATTGAGTGGTTGAATGTGAAACCTTGGGTGGAGGTTTAGCCAAAGGGCATAGCTAGAGAAAACTCATAAGAAATGCACACAGACTATATTGAACGCAATAAATACCTTCATTGTCCTTGAGGGTGAAGTTGGGGTTGACAGGGATTCCGCTCAGCAAAGAGAAGGAGAATCGCTGGCCGTTTGCAAAGTCATCCTTATCCACTGCAGCGATAGTCTGAATCACCTGTTGTTTATCAGGAAAGAACAACATCAATAGCTAACTAATAATGAGTCATGACCGGTCTTCATATTAAAAACCGTGCAAACCAAAATGTAGGCACATTTTATGGTCGGCTGCTTACAAGATGTTGGATCTTAATTTGACCTTTATTGTGACATCAAAAATTATCCTGCAGTAACAGGATTTGAACGTTTGTTCCATAATGTTGCTTGATCAGTGGTTAAGCTGGCCAAAAGTAGGCTACATGAAAAGTGCAATACTGTTAATATAACTGTGTTGGTGTGGGTTTTCAGTGAATATATGTAAATCACAAAAGCAGTAAAGTGCAGTAAACTTCTCAGTAACAAAAGAGTGATCAAATTAAGATCCTACATCTGTACGTTCATGCTTAACTAACAAGTAAACATCCAGAAGTCAGTCCTCGATACGCAATATGATGTGAACCACAGTTTAAAACATTTGCAGCGGATTTATAATTCATAATTTTGTTTAGTTATTCTGATCACATGCATCAGACATATCAATCTGACCTATGCATCATGCATAATCATCTACTTAACAAATACCCGTACTATGTCTGAAATGACACCTTTTGCATTACATTTGACCAGTCAATAGAGATCTGATCAAAAGTAGTGTACTATATAGGGTACAGGGTGCCATTTCTGATGCCGCCCCTGTCTTATCAAAACACTTCTCGTTGGCAACCATCTGTTGTCCTCACGTACATTTCTTTATGCGATGGAAGCTGAATTGTTGAGGGCCTTTAAATTCTCGAACGTCCTGCTCCAGCCTCGCAGACAGTAAGAGTTATCAAGGCCTGACGAGTGCTCTCATAAATGACACTTCTGCACTGTTGTCTGCTTGTTACCCTTAATTGGTAAGAGACTGAGAACCAGCCCAAGGAGAGGCACCCCAGGAGAAGGCTGACCCGACAGACCCTGCCACTGTGGGTAATGTTTTGATGTATACAAATGTTTTGAGGTGCACAAAACTGCTACTGCTTTGACTGCCAACCTATTTAACTGCCGACATGTAAGGCATTCAGAAACTACATTGGAATTAGAGGACAAGGGCTCCTCAGCTGCTTAAGAGTACTAATTTAAGGGCAATCAGCAGTTGCTACATCCATTTTTAGGACTAAAATGAATTAATGATATGTACCCATTGATTCTTGAAGAATGTATAAATAACTCATGAGCTTAGTTCAACTGTCGTACCCCATCAGAATGTTTGCAAACAAAGTAAATGTAAACAAACACAATATAGCCTCAAAACTATATTATTGATATCAAGGATGGCCAGTCCTTGCATCCATAGCTCTGTCTATGAATTTGAGTGTAGTTGGGTTGTTCCACAAAAAGAGTGCATGTTGTGTCCCTTTGATATTTTAAGTAGAAATTGAGCACCAATATAGAATTTGTAAAAGCCTAGTATGTATAGAAATGAAAGTGCCCTTTAATATAGACCACATGGAGAATTCAACTAATCGGATTTGTATATGGATAAAGACTAGCTAGTGCCAAAATTCAGCATTTTAAAATGTCCATCGTTGCATCTTCTGTGACTTTTAGGAAGATTTAACCCACTCAACCACAAAATGTCTCCAAGTTTTCCCCATTATTGTAAAGTCCTACACTGTAAACATTTTCCCGTGAAATGTGTTTTGTGATTCCTTTACGTCTGTCCATAATTTTAAGTGTCCCAAACTCTCATTCTGATTCCCATGCAAAATAGCTTTTTTTTATGCAACTGTTTGGTTGTTGTATTAGCGTCAATATAGACAAAACATTGGCTGTATAATTTAGCTAGCTAGCCCAAATTTAGTTGACAGCACAGTTTATCAAGCAAGCCAGTTCATCTTGGAGAATTTCAGTTACAACTTTACAGGGTGTAGTCAGGGTACTTGTCATGAAATATGTATACTGACTATCAGATGATTTTGATATACTGGAGCATGACTATCGATGATGTCAATAAGATTGTATAACTTTTACGTTTGGCATGTATCTTGATGTAATGACTGCTTCAGAGTTTTGGACAACTCTTCCCTAGCTAGCCCGTTACTAGCTAACACCAGACACAAATGAAGCAGAAATCTATAAGTATATTTGCCTTGAATGAATAGAGTAAAACCTCTAATTATATTTTAGCACTAGTAGACTAGCTACCTAGCTATATAAACCACTCCCCTCTGCGAACACGCCTGCTGCAATGTTTGTTACAAGGTGGTACTTATTTAAATTAGGTAGAAGAATAAGACGATACCATTGGTGCATTAACATAAGGCTTTTTGTGATTTCACAAAAATACCTTAATAATCCTGCCTCTATCCCGCCTCCTGAATCCAAATGTTTGATATGGGGGAGAAGACCAGTAACTTTATGATCAAACTTTATCAATGTAAGAAGCAACAATAATTTTTCATACTTTGGCAGTTCTACTTACATTTTTATCCTAGTTGTATCCAATGATTTTGACTGTTCGGGACCTTTAAGGTCAACTCTGTTACATGAACTGAACTCTCGTTTTAAAATGGTGAAACTAAATATGAAATATTAACACTTTATTTGGATAGTCTACAGACTATCAGTAACATTTCAACTAACTATCTACTAACCATAACCCTAGCCCTAGCCCTAACTCTAACCTTAACCCTAGCCGTAACCAATACATATTGAACATCTAGTAGTCAAATCATAGTGTAAAAGCAGTTGAACTGGTTCTACTCCTCTGGTGTTTTGTGTTGGAAAACTGAGCAGGTTGAGCATAGCACGTCCAACCTGTTTTTTAAAAAGCTAGCATTCAATTGCCCCTCCCTGTTGCACACAACAAGCTTTCATTCCCCGTCACAAGGGGATTTATGGCTGATTTAAGATGTTATGGACAACCCTGTTACTTTATTTGGCACTTAATAGGCAATTACTATAGTCTTTTTTTATTTAACATCTTGAGATGGGAAACATTTTTTTGTGAAGTTGAATATCTGCCCTTTATGACAAAATGTCAAAATTATGTGAAATATACTTAAAAACATTTTGTTTAACAAGTTACACTTCTCAAAAGGCACTGAATGGTAAAATTCAGTTACATTTCTCCAGCCCCATCCCTCGACTTTTTACAGAAAATGATTTGTGATTGAATACGGTTACATGCACACAATAATGTGATTATTCTGGATCAATATAATAAAGTAGTCTGATTAAAATGTTTACATGCTTTGCAAGAAGAACAATTTCCCTAATAATTCTGTTTACATGGACACATCTGAAATCCGGCTATCTGATGGCACTCTGATAAATGTAGAAAATGTCAAAATCTAAATAAACAATCTACCACATCTAGGATGTTATTTTTGGGAAGTATATTTGATTCTGAGTTCTGACCAATAAAGTTTGTATGTGAAACCTATTCCTAAGACGCATACATTCAATTGTTCTGAACTCACTTCACTCGCGTTAACGAGGTAGGCTTGCGCTACTGGCGCTGGCACATACGCAGATCAAATACACAGCTGGAATGCCGATTAAGGTGTTTACATGTCCTAATAATTTGAAAGATTTCTCAGAAAAACAGATGTTTAATCAGCATATGCTTACCCCCCATTTTGACCTTATGCCAATTAAGATTAACAGAGTACTGTAAGGTGTTTACATGACTGTTGCATAATCTGCCTACTGCCATAATCTGTTTAATAGTGAGGTTTTACTGTACAGTAAACATACTCATTGTTTCTACTACTGACTGCTGCTTTAAGTATATTTTTTTAATCTGCTGCTACTTAAATATGGACCACTTAAACAGTGTGAACCACACCTATCCACCTTGACAAGGTTTTGCCAATTTGGCAGTTCATTTTCAGCTAAATCTCTTTTTTAGATAATAATCTTTAAGTATGAACAGCTTTAAAAGCCATGTTTTATATTTTGTTATTCAGTATTCCTTTATTGAGTAGCACTTTCATTCAAACTCAAACTTTATGAACCCCCCTCAATTTTTTAAATAAAATATACTTATTTTCTTTAACTCAAGGTTTTGTTGCCATGGTGACACGACTAAACTCACTCTTAAAAATGTATTAACTGCACCTTATCACCGCCCCCTCCACTCATGTGTACGTGCATGATGCTCACCTGTCCTGGTCTCGAGCTTTCACAAACAACGACCTCCTCATCTGTTTTAATTTCAGGAGGGTTGTCGTTCACATCCAACACCTGCACCGTGACTGGGACGTGGCTGAGTAGGCTGGGGTTGTCTGGATAAAACATCAACACAAACACTCATAAATAATATTAAAACACACAAGTGAGAATAGGTAGAGAAGTTAAGCAGGTCTGAATAATTTTCCTGCACCACAGTAATGAAAATTAGATTTGTGATTTACATATATTCACAAAAAAATGCACCGACACAGTTACAGTGCCTTGCGAAAGTATTCGGCCCCCTTGAACTTTGCGACCTTTTGCCACATTTCAGGCTTCAAACATAAAGATATAAAACTGTATTTTTTTGTGAAGAATCAACAACAAGTGGGACACAATCATGAAGTGGAACGACATTTATTGGATATTTCAAACTTTTTTAACAAATCAAACACTGAAAAATCTGTTTTCGCTTTGTCATTATGGGATATTGTGTGTAGATTGATGAGGGAAATCATTTTTTAATACATTTTAGATTAAGGCGGTAACTTAACAAAATATGGAAAAATAATTTCTGAATGCACTGTAGATATCTAAACAAACAAGTCTAAACCTGCAATAGAGCATGTTGGGTAATAAGATAGTGATGGGCGTGGTTTTGATTCAATGTGATGTGTATGAGTTGCAGGCCACTGTATTAGGGTAAAACTAGGCCCTCAAAATAAGGCCTTATGAAAAACATATTGTATTTTGTTATACACAGTGCCTTCAAAAAGTATTCAGAACCCTTATTCCACATTTTGTTGTGTTACAGCCTGAATTCAAACTGTATTAATTCGATTTTTTTCTCTCTCACCCATCTACACACAATACCCCATAATGACAAAGTCAAAACATGTTTCTAGATATTTCAGCAAATGTATTGAAAATGAAACACAGAAATATCTCATTTACATAGGTATTCACACCCCTTTGCTATGTCATTTGAAAAACAGTGCTCAGGTGCATACAATTTATTTTGAGCATCCTTGATTCTGTAAACACAACTTGATTGAAATCCACCTGTGGCCAATTAAATTGTTTGGATATGATTTAGAAAAAAACACACCTTTCTATATAATATTCAACAGTTGACAATGCATGTCCGAGAAGAAACTATACCATGAAGTCAAGGATATGGCTGTAGCTCTCCGAGATATAATTGTGATGAGGCATATATCTTGGGAAGGGTATAAAGCAATTTCTAGTGTTGGAAGTTTCCAAGAGCATAGTGGTCTCCATCATTGGGAAATGGAAAAAGTATGGAACTACCTCAACTCTGCCTAGAGCTAGCCATCCGACCAAAATGGGCAAATGGGAAAGAAAGGTGTTGGTCAGGGAGGTGACCAAGAAGCCAATGACCACTCTGACAGAACTACAGAGTTCTTTGGCTGAGTTGGGAGAACCTGCCAAAAGTACAACAGTCTCTACATCAATCTGGGTTTTATGGGAGAGTGGCCAGATGGAAGCCACACCTGGTAAAAAGGCACAAGACCACACTCCTGGAGTTTACATAAAGGTATGTGAAAGACTTTGAGAGGCAAAATAGTTTGTGGTCTGATGAGACAAACATGTAACTCTTTGGCCTGAATGCAAAGTGCTATGTCTGGAGAAAACCACGCACATCTCATCACCCATCTAATACCATCCCTACCGCAAATCATGGTAGTGGCAGCATCATGCGGTGAGGACACTTTTCAGCGGCAGGGACTGGAAGACAGCTAAGGATAGAGGGAACAATGGATGGAGCCAAATACAGACAAATCCTTGATAAAAACCTGCTTCAGAGTGCTAACAACCTTAGATTGGGGGTAAAGATGTAGGTTCCAACAGGACAATGACCCAAAGCATTCAGCAATTCAGTGCTGGATTGGCTTCAGAACAAGAATGTGAAAGTCCATGAAAGCCCAGACTTGAATCCCATTGATAATCTGTGGAAAGACTTGAAGATTTATGTTCACTGCCACTCCCCCTCTAATTTAACAAAGCTTGAGAAAATCTGCAAGGAAGAATGGGAGAAAATGGCCAAATCCAGATTTTCAAATCTGACATAGACATACCCAAATGACTCAAAGCCTAAGGTGCTTCTACAAAGTATTGACTAGGGTGTATGAATACTTATGTAAAGGAAATATTTCTGTATATAATTTTCAATAAATGTGAAAAAAAATCTTAAAACATGTTTTCACATTGTGATTATGGGTTATTGTGTGTAGATGGGTGAGGAAAAAGGTCACTAATTAGTAAGTATCTCCCCACACCTGGTTGTCTAGGGCTTAATTGAAAGGATAAAACAAAAACCTGCAAACACTAGGCTGTCCATGGAATGAGTTTGTCACACCATGCACTTAACAGTGTGTTCATTTAACACTGTTCCGATGTGTATATGGGTCCACAGACTCCACACTTCCAGTGTTGATTTAAGACTCAGTGTTATTTATTTATCTGGATAATTTGCTCTGTGATCTAAGATCATGTTACCCCCTGTTCACATTGGCTAATCGTATTAATTAAGATCTTAACTGCAAAACTGATCCAATATCAGCACTCATACTCTGAGGCGCTTTATGAATACAGGTCCTTAAGTAAAGAAAACTGCAATGCATCTTACTTTGCACACCAAAGACATATTGTGTACTTAAAATGGACTTGTATCACACTGTTTCTACATTAGATTTTCTAATAAAACAAAAAACGAAATTATTCAGCAAGATATTCTAGAAGTCATGAAGCAATATGTTTCTTAACTTGGAAGCCAAAGAAAGATAAAAAACAATATATTTTAGTATGTTTTAGTTCATTCATGTTGTGGTTGATGGATCATTTGGTCCCCAAGCTTGCATAGGCGATTATTCAGCATATCAGAGTAAGGGCCCAGTCTACTAAACCATGTGCCGGTCCATTCATGTGTATATGGACCATTCTCTCTGGCTGACGAATAACAGCTCTGATTTCACTGATGCATTCAAGGGAAAATTCATGCATTTATGCAAGTACTGTATACTGAACAAAAACATAAACAAAACATTTAATGTGGCAGTCCCATGTTTCATGAGCTGAAATAAAAGATTGCAGACATTTTTCAAACGCACAAAAAGCTTATTTATCATTTCTTTATATCCCTGTTAGTGAGCATTTCCCCTTTGCCAAGATAATCCATCCACCTGACAGATGTGGCGTATCAAGAAACTGATTAAAAAGCATGCTAAATACACAGGTGCACCTTGTGCTGGGGACAATAAAAGGCCAATCTAAAATATACAGTTTTGTCACACAACACAATAGCAAACCTGACTCAGTTACACCAGCTCTGTCAGGATTAATGGGCCAAAATTCACTTAACTTATTTTTTCATAATTTTTTATTTAACCAGGTAGGCTAGTTGAGAACAAGTTCTCATTTTCAACTGCGACCTGGCCAAGATAAAGCAAAGCACTGCGTCACAAACAACAACACAGAGTTGCACATGGAATAAACAAACATACAGTCAATAATACAATAGAAAAAGTCTTATTGTGGGAAGCTTGTGGAAGGCAACCTGAAACGTTTGACCCAATTAAACTATTTAAAGGCAATGCTACCAAATACTAATTGAGTGTAAGTAAACTTCTGACCCAATGGGAATGTAAAGAAATAAATAAAAGCTGAAATAAATAATTCCCTCTCCTATTATTCTGATATTTCACATTCTTAAAATAAAGTGGTGATCCTAACTGAGCTAAGACCGGGGATTTGTACTAGGATTAAATGTCAGTAGATGTGAAAAACTGAGTTTAAATATATTTGGCTAAGGTGTATGTAAACTTCCGACTTCAACTTTACACATATTTAGCAGGTGTTGTTGTGGGTGTAGTGAAATGCTTGTGTTCCTAGCTCCAACAGTGCAGTAATATCTAACAATTCACAATAATACACACAAATCTACAAGTAAAATAATGGAATTAAGAAATATTCAATATTAGGACGAGTAATGTCGGAGTGGCATTGACTAAAATACAATAGAATAGAATATATAATATACAAATAAAATGAGTAAAGCAGTATGTTAACAGCTATGTAAAGTCATTAGTGTTCCATTATTAAAGTGACCAGTGATTCCATGACGATGTACTGTATATAGGGCAGCAGCCTCTAAGGTGAAGGGTTGAGTAACCAGATGATAGCCGGCTAGTGATGGCTATTTAGCGATCTGAGGGCCTTGATATAGAAGCTATTTTTCAGTCCCAGCCTTGATGCACCTGTACTGACTGCGTCTTCTGGATGATAGCGGGGTGAACAGGCTGTGGCTTGGGTGGTTGATGTCCTTCATTATCTTTTTAGCCTTCCTGTGACATCGGGTGCTATAGGTGTCCTGGAAGGTAGGCAGTGTGCCCCCGGTGATGTATTGGTCAGACCTCACCACCCTCTGAAGAGCCCTGCGATTGCAGGCGGTGCAGTTGCCATACCAGTGATACAGCCCGCCAGGAGGCTCTCAATTGAGCATCTGTAAAATGTTGTGAGGGTTTTAGGGTCCAAGCCAAATGTCTTCAGCCTCCCGAGGTTGCTGTTGCACCTTTTTCACCACACTGTCTGTGAGGGTTGACCATTTCAGATCGTCAGTGATGTGTACGATGAGGAACTTGAAGCTTTCCACCTTCTCCACGGTCCCGTCAATGTGAATAGGGCCGGGATCCATCTGCCGTTTTCTGAAGTCCACCTTTGTTTTGTTCATGTTGAGGGAGAGGTTATTTTCCTAGTGCCACTCCTCCAGGGCCCTCACCTTCTCCCTGTAGGCTGTCTCGTCATTGTTGGTTATCAAGCCTACTACAGTTGTGTCGTCTGCAAACTTGATAATTGAGTTGGAGGCGTGTGTGACCACAGAGTCATGGGTGAATAGGGAATACAGGAGGGAGCTGAGTATGCACCCTTTTGGAGCCCCTGTGTTGAGGATCAGTGAAGTGGAGGTGTTGTTTCCTACCTTCACCACCTGTCATTGTCCAGCCAGGACCCAGTGGCACAGGGCGAGGTTCAGACCCAGGGCCCCGAGCTTGATGATGAGCTTGGAGGGTAATAGGGTGTTGAAGGCTGAGCTATAGTCAATGAACAGCATTCTTAAATGGGTATTCCTCTTGTCCAGGTGGGATAGGGCAGTGTTTAGTGCAATTGCATTGTCTGTGAATCTATTTATCTATTGTCAGGAAAGGTAGAGGTGATACAACCCTTATCTAGCCTCTCAAAGCACTTCATGATGACAGAAGTGAGTGCTGCGGGGCGAAGGTCATTTAGTTCAGTTACCTTTGCTTTCCTGGGTACAGGAACAATGGTGGACATCTTGAAGCAAGTGGGGGCAGCAGACTGGGATGGGGATGGGGATGGATGGGGATGGGGATGGAGATTGAATATGTCCTTAAACACTCCAGCCAACTGGTCTGTGCAAGCTCTGTGGATACGGCTAGGGACACCGTCTGGACTGCCAGCCTTGCGAGGGTTAACACACTTGAACGTCTTACTCACATTGGCCATGTAGAAGGAGAGCCCACAGTCCTTGGGAGGGGGCCGCATTAATGGCACTGTGATGTCCTTAAAGCAGGCGAAGAAGGTGTTTAACTTGTCTGGGAGCAAGACGCCGGTGTCCACGACGTGACTGTTTTTCCCTCTGTTTTCCGTGACTGTCTGTAGACCCTGACATATATGTCTCGATTCTGAGTCGTTGAATTGCGACTCTCTGTATTGAGGTTTTGCCTGTTTGATTGCCTTAAAACATTCCATGTTGCGTTCATATTTTTGTTCAGTGTACATGTAATGTATATTAGGTGCTCAATTTACTGAAACAGCATATTGAAATCATTCGAGGTGATACAAGGGAACACTTATGTGAATTTTGTTATTGCTCTGCATCATGTTGAGATTTTCATGTCGAGATGATAATTTTCCATCTGCAATAGTGACACATTATCTCTTTTTAAATGTTATGATACTACAGTATATCATATGAAAACACACATACTATGAGTTTACAATCTGGAGAAAAAGCTGCAAAGCATGGTACAGAATATTTTCCACTTTATGCCAGTTTCCCAGACAGAGATTAGGCCTAGCCCGAGACTAAAAAGCACTTTCAATGCACGGAAATAAACGATTGAGAGTACATGCAGTAAACAGACCAATGGAACGCAGACGTGGACACCATAGAACGAGGACACCATCATTGACACCCATTCAAAAAAATCTGCTCTAACAAAGTGGATATTTGTCAAATCCATCATGATTTACAATATGTGTTCTAACAGGCCCACAATGTGGATACAAAAATCAGATTTGGATATATTTGGCTATTTTCACTGCAGAATGTAGAAGTTGTCATTTTTGGCTTTAGGAAAAATATCTGGTAATTGCTAACTCCCGTTTGAATAAACTGGTAGCATAACACTAACAAATAGCTGTAAATTTACTGTAAAACTTTAATAATCTATATTACAGTACAGTCCTGTAAAGAGCAATGCATTATGGGGCCTCAATGACATTCCACTACACTGCTGCAAAATTACAGCAAATACAGTAAAGTACAATGTTGTGGGGAGCAAAATAATCTCTGGCTCATGAACATATTTTGAGCTCCCATTAGTGAGAATGCTGCACCCCACAGACTATATTTACTGGATTTCAGTACCATCCTACTTAATACAGTACCATAGTGTATTTTTGGACTCTAGAAATCTTTTCTATCAAATCTATAGGAATTTACTGATTCGGTACCACTCAACAGCCTTTTGTGGATGCATGGTATTGTTAAAGTTCTCTAATTAACACATTTTGGAGGTGTGCCTTATAAGATGCAATACTTCTTGCACCTGTTAGAGTACTGTACCAATATAAGTGATTTGTGGCAGTAGTTCCCTAGAAATTAAATGTGTATAGGGAACAGATCAGAGTGCCAGCATGGCTGTAAATTTACTGTAAAACTTTTACATTTAGCATTTTGATCTTTTTGCCCTGTAGTCACTGCCTGTTTGTAAGCCTTTGTTTAGGCTTAGGGGAGTGCAAGTGATATAAAAACACAAAATATTTTGGAGTACGCTGTAATATATAATTCAATATTCACTTTTAGCAATTGCTGTAGATGTATTAAAATGTAATTTAACAATAAAATACTGTTATGCTATATATTTACTGCAGCACCCGTGAGTCAATCAAAGCAACATAATAAAACAATCCCCATCAAAATCCATCAGTTTAAGCTAGAGATATTTTTTCATGTGCTGTGTCTCAATCCACTGCATCTACCTATGTTGTCCTTCCATATCTGCGGTGTTTGTCAGACCATGAGACATCCCGAAAATCTGTCTTCTCAGGACGTATGTAGCGTCCGAATGGTTTGGCGTGCAAACTATTACGAAAGACGTTTTTCTCTACGACCCCCCACAAGGATCACGGGACTCGTCTGAAATCGGTAATGCTGTTGTGCCAACTTCTGTCTGTAGCGTCCGAACTGTTTGAGCTACAGACTAACATATATTATGGGACTCGTGACTTGTCTGAAGGTAACACATACAAACTAATGGAAGTATGGAGGTAGCTATATATGTGGGTTAAATATGTGTCCAAAAACACAAATATATCTTGAGCTTTTTTGTATCTCTTAGATACAGGACAGACACATCAAAACCTTTTTCCTTATGATTTATTTTTTGACTGTGTTTTTTTTGCCATTTATGAATGTGTTATTCAATGCATTTCTATGGGCGATAGTAGTAAAGGTCAAATTTAATATTTTATCAAATAGGCGACATGAATTGTTGTTCAGGCCGGTGAAATAAAGTAATGATGAACTGTCTTTTCTATTTGCTTATTTGAGCTGTTCTTGCCATAATATGGACTTGGTCTTTTACCAAATAGGGCTGTCTTCTGTATACCACCCTTATCTTGTCACAACACAACTGATTGGCTCAAATGCCAATTAAGAATTAAGGAAATTAAGAAATATCACAAGTTAACTTTTAACAAGGCACACTTTTTAATTGAAATACATTCCAGGTGACTACCTCTGAATCTCAAATATAAAATGTATTTTGATTTGTTTAACACTTTTTTGGTTACTACATTATTCATATGTGTTATTTCATAGGTTTCATGTCTTTTCTATTATTATACAATATAGAAAATAATACAAATAAAGTAAAAGTAGGTGTGTCCAAACTTTTAACTGGTACTATATATAAACAATAGCCTAAATGAAGGCTAATTTTGGTGGATGGCAATTAGGAACTTCTGTATGTACCCTGCATGTGTGTGGCCTTTCCATTGAATTGGTCAAACTCTTACTTGCTCTATTTTTTTTCAAACTCAGGACTAGGCTCAATCTGTGTCTGGGAAAAAAGGCCCATTTTAAAGAAATCAGTCTTGATATAGACACATATTATTCACAATTTTGATGGGAAAAGTTTAAACATGCCATTGTACCTTTTGCATACTAAAGAGAGGCAAAGAGATAAAGACACATTTGTATGCAGCCTCAGCGTCAGTTGGTGAGGGATTGCCTAATTGTGATTACAAATTAGCCTGATAGGAATTCCTGAAGTCGTCGGGGCCCGAATTGATTTAATGAATTTACAACATAATATTAAGAATACAAAGAACAGTGGAACATTGACTAATTTGATAATTGATTATTTAATAGGAAATATAGCTAAGGACACAAATGTCTGACTGTCCAATTTAAACCAATGCTATAAATGTGCAAATATTTGATTTATTGTATGTATGACTTAGTTTTTTTTGCATTTTCTTACCAAACGGTTTTACATTTATAAATCATAATATCAGTCTACACTGTATATGATGTGCACATTTATTGTATAAGTTCCACAATGTCCTAGCAATAGAAAGAAAAAAATTACCTAAACTTGAAGCATATAGATGTGGGTGTGAGAATATTTTTTTAGTTAGTTATTGGTTAGATTTGGCATGTGCAAGTTGAGGTCATTAGCTAGGTTTCTATCCAATTGGCGACAGATTTTCAAGTGAATATTCAAAAATGTGCAAAAAACAATATGCACATTTTCTCACTAGAGATGTGCTTCCATCACATTGACTTAATAGGATAATAATAAGCTGTGGGTGGAGGTAGTGCACATAAAATGTTAAAATCAAATTGAACTCTACTGAGTTCAAGTCCCTTGATATTTATTGGAAAGGAGCATCAAGTGCATCACCTTGCACTTTTACTACCCTGTGAAGTTCATAATAACTTCCAGTGCCTTCAGAACGTATTAATAGCCCTTGACTTATTCCAAATGTTGTTGTCTTATAGTCAATGTACAAAATGGTTTACATACTGTAGATTCTCAACCACCTACACACGATACCCCATAATGACAAAGTGAAAAAATGTTTTTAGAAATGTATTGAGAAAGTATTTACACCCCTGAATCAATACTTTGTAGCAGCACCTTTGTCAGTGATTACAGCTTTGAGTCATTCTGGATAAGTCTATAAGAGCTTTACTCACCTGGATTGTGCAACATTTACCAATTAGTCTTTTCAAAATTCTTCAAGCTCTGTCAAATTGGTTGTTGGTCATTGCTAGACAACCATTTTCAGATCTTGCCATAGATTTTCAAGCATATTTAAAGTCAAATCTGTAATTTTCCCATTCAGGAACATTCATTGTCTTGTTGGTAAGCAACTCCAGTGTAAATTTGGCCTTGTGTTTTATGTTATTGTCTTGCTGAAAGGTGAATTTATCTCCCAGTGTCTGTTGGAAAGCAGACTGAACTATTGTTTCCTCTAGGATTTTGCCTATTCTTAGCTCCTTTACGTTTATTTTTTTTATCCTGAAAAACTCCCCAGTCTTTAACGATTAGAAGCATACCCATAACACCACTATGCTTGAAAATATAGACAGTGCTACTTGGTAATGTGTTGTATTGCATTTGCCCCAAACATAACACTTTGTATTCAGGACAAAAAAGCAAATTGCTTCGCCACATTTTTTGCAGCATTACATTAGTGCCTTGTTGCTACAATAACAGTGCCATGTTTTGGAATATTTTATTTTGCACAGGCTTCCTTCTTTTCACTCTGTCAATTAGTATTGTGTAGTATTGTGGAGTAGCTACAATGTTGTTGATCCATTCTCAGTTTTCTTGTATCACAGCCATTAAACTTTGTAACTGTTTTATAGTCTCAATTAGCCTCTTGGTGAAATCCCTGAGAGGTTACCTTCCTATCCAGCAACTGAGTCAGGAAGGACCCCTGTATTTCTATAGTGACTGGATGTATTGATGCACCATCCAAAGTGTAATAAATAACTTCACCATGCTCAAAAGGATTTTAAATGTATGCTTTTTTCTACCGATAGGTGCCCTTCTTTGCAAGGCATTGGAAAACCTCTCTGTTTTTTGTGGTTGAATCGGTGTTTAAACCCATTGAGGCCGGTAAAGAAGGTGGGCAGGAAAAAGAATTAAGAGAGTGGAATATAATAAGAGTACATATGGGTTGCTGCAGAAGAATATTGATCATGAAGAGAGTGAGGAGGAATTAACTGCGTTGGCAAAGTTTCAATCTCATCCTGATGGTGATGAATATGTTTTTTTGCCCAGTCGGAGTGACATTTTTGGAGAGAATAGATCCTTGCCTTCTGGCTGATCCATATGTGGTGTCAGGTTGAGTGGAAAAGAAGTCCGGGAATGTTTGGTCGATGAAAGGGACTCAAAGTGTAATCAGCTAGATTTTTTTGCATTTCTGCCTTCCAGACGGAGTGTGTGCTCCACACCACGTGACTGGGAACAAGAACTGTGACTTGCTTTCCTCTCCATAGCAGGGCGCAGTTGAAAGGAATGATAACTGGAGAGGTGTTAAATGTTGAGGAGGGTCAACCGAAGTTGAAGATTCCTGGTGTCTGTGATGTCCTCTGTTTGGTGCAACGCAGGCACAGAGGAGAGTGTGGTGAAACAGAGAAGACACTGTATGTACTACTGAGTTTTGATGCAGAGTTTTAACTAGATAAAGTCAAGTAAGGATGTCAAATCAAATCAAAATTCTAATGTTTTTGGTGTCCTGTTTTTAATGGGTGTGGAGTTAGTTGGTAGGGCAATTTTTTCACAAAGTGTAATGAATACTACAGAATAGTAGGCTGATAGACTGCCAATACAGTACGTTGCGTTATTCACCTAAACTCAGCAAAAAATAAATGTCCTCTCACTGTCAACTGCGTTTATTTTCAGCAAATTTAACATGTGTAAATATTTGTATGAACATAACAAAATTCATCAACTGAGACATAAACTGAACAAGTTCCACACTCATGTGACTAACAGAAATGGAATAATGTGTCCTTGAACAAAGTGGGATCAAAATCAAAAGTAACATTCACAATCTGCAGTGCATCTCCTCCTCATGGACTGCACCAGATTTGCCAGTTCTTGCTGTGATATGTTACCCCACTCTTCCACCAAGACACCTGCAAGTTCCTGGACATTTCTGGGGGGAATGGCCCTAGCCTTCACCTTCCGATCCAACAGGCCCCAGACGTGCCCAATGGGATTGAGATCCGGGCTCTTCGCTGGCCATGGCAGAACACTGACATTCCTGTCTTGCAGGAAATCACGCACAGAACGAGCAGTATGGCTGGTGGCATTGTCATGCTGGAGGGTCATGTCAGGATGAACCTGCAGGAAGGATACCACATGAGGGAGGAGGATGTCTTCCCAGTAACGTACAGTATTGAGATTGCCTGCAATGACAACAATCTCAGTCCGATAATGCTGACACACACCGCCCCAGACCATGACGAACACTTCACCTCCAATTCGATCCCGCTCCAGAGTATAGGCCTCGGTGTAACGATCATTCCTTCGACAAGTAACGTGGTCTGCCTCTGCGAGGATGATCAGCTGTCCGTCCTGTCTCCCTGTATTGCTGTCTTAGCTGTCTCACAGTACGGACATTGCAATTTATTGCCCTGGCCACATCTGCAGTCCTCATGCCTCCTTGCAGAATGCCTAAGGCACGTTCACGCAGATGAGCAGGGACCCTGGGCATTTTTCGTTTGGTGATTTTCGGAGTCAGTAGAAAGGCCTCTTTAGTGTCCTACGTTTTCATAACTGTGACCTTAATTGCCTACCATAGGCTGTTAGTGTCTTAACGACCGTTTCACAGGTGCATGCTCATTCATTGTTTATGGTTCATTGAACAAGCATGGGAAACAGTGTTTAAACACTTTTCAATTAAGATCTGTGAAGTTATTTGGATTTTTACGATTTATCATTGAAAGACAGGGTCTTGAAAGAGGGACTTTTCTTTTTTTGCTGAGTTTATAACATTTGTATGCAGATCACGATGATAAAGAAGAAGAAGAAGAAAAGTGGTCACTGAATTGTTTGATGAGCATGAAAACTATGCAAACCATATGCCATGGCCATCTCAGTCACCAGTTCTCAACCCAATTTAACACTTATGGGAGATTCTGACAGAGTTTTCCACCACCATCAACAAAATATCAAATTATTTCATTTCTCATGGAAGAATGGTATCGCATCCCTCCAGTAGTGTTCCAGATACTTGTATAACCTATGCCAAGGCGCATTGAAGCTGTTCTGGCTCGTGGTGGCCCAATGCCCTAAGACGCTTTATTTTGGTGTTTTCTTTATTTTGGCAGTTACCTGTAGATATCATCATAATTGCATCATCACCCCTTTGCAATGTTAAAAATGAAATATTGCAGTTAAATGCTATGCTGTTAGATAGAATACTTTATATCATTATTCCATAATGATGTTGACATAGTGACATCTTGACATGTATATCATGTGGGTTTGTATGAGACACACTTATTTCAATCTCAAGTATACACAGTTGCGGCAAACTTCCTGCAAGTTTGTCAAATTTACTGTAAACTATATAGTGTGCCACAAAATGTTGCCAGAAGATTGAAAATGTTTGCCAATATTGGTGAATTTGCAGCAAAAAAATGACAAAAAAATAGTTATTGCCACTAGAGGCAAACAGAGTGCCAGAGGTTTTTATCTGGCAAACAATTTTCTTGTGGCAACAATACTTATTGCCAGCAACAGTTTGCCAGAAGCCAGTTCTGGTGAACACATGAGTTCCAAGAACAGTAACCGTTGACAAGCACTCAGGAGAAGAAATATCTGTTGGAAAATGGAAACTAAGCTAGCTAAAATACCCACCAGGGTTGTCCGGTGAGTGTAACTTATTAAACTTCCTAATAAACTTGCAAATTGTGTATGCCAATTAAGGCCTGGTTAGCAATGTCATGTTCTGTGGGATAATTTGAAACACATCAGTTTCAATCTGTCAGCACGAATGACTGTCTAGTTAGCTAGCTAGAATGTTGTTTTTGTTTTGTGGTTTGTTAATGTTTCAGTGCATGCAGTACAATGCAAGTGGAACTAACTTATGTTTATGAGAATAGTGAAGGGCATTGATGGCCAAAATGTCATGATTTTAATTATAATTTGACAAATAAAGCATCCATATTTTAATTATGAGCGAGCTTTCCCCTATTCCTTCTAATTGACCAATAACTTAAATAATAATAGTTCAATCTGAGACGGAGTACAGTACATTGCCTTTGTCAATCATCTGCTTTACCAGCAGTGAGCCTGAAATGCTTAACTCTGTAGATGGGATATAAACAAATTGAAAGCTGTTTAAAGTCATTTTTTCAACACTTGAGGAGAAATCTTGCAACTCTTCATGACCCATGCATAATAATATACTTTTAAAAGCCAAAATGGTATGGGAATTGTATTTTTGTTTCATTAAATGTGCTATGAATAGACTGTTAAAGCTTTTCCAAAACAACATCTCTATAGTTGTGCTTTTCATAAAAGAACAGCATTTTGGAAACGGTAACATAAATGACACATTAGACAACCAGAATTGAAATGCTTTATAATAGGTTATAAAACACAATCATTAATTAATCATATGTTAACGTCCCAAATGGCAGCCTATTCCTTATTTAGTGCACTACTTTTGACCATAGCCCTATGGAATAGTGTGTCCTTTGGTTCACACACTGTGACTCAGCCCCACAGCAGGGATGTCAACAACTTCATAAGTCATTTATCACTCAGTCACCTCCTTACAACCACAACTAAACCCCTCATTTCAAATGACATACACACCGATTCATATTGAATCATCTCCAAATCTGATGCAACCATCTAGGCATATACTTCAATACCATTAGTACATCATTATGTTTGTGTAAAGGCTAAAGGAAAGATTAATAGCAGTGATGAGGTCAGAGCAAGAACATATGAATTGATTGAACCTTCAAACCTCACCTCCCAAACCTCTATACGGTAGATTTTAGATTTTAAGTTAGATGCTTCCCCTACCCTTTAGACACACACACAGACACACATACAGACACACACCCTGCTGCAGTAGGAATGGAAACCCTGGGTACCTACCAACCTCCGAGGCCATCACAGTAATGTTGTGCCACGGCATGTCTTCCCGGTCCAGACTCTGGGTAGTCTTTATAACTCCGCTGTCCATGTCAATGTTAAAATACTTATCTCCATGTTCACTGAGGTTGATGAAATACCTATTTTGAGATAGGAGGAGGTAGAGGATAGTTTAAAAACGCATTAATACCGTTTCTGCACAGTCTAATAAAAATGTCATGCAGACCTGTGGAAATGGGAAATGCATCACAATGCAAAAACAAATTACCCTTGAAGGGTTGATGTCAAAGCCTAAAAGTTGCAGAAATGTGAAGAAAGTAGTTTTGAATGCATTTTATTGAAAGGAAGCAACTAGAGTGGTAGTGGGGGTGAAGGCAAACTTTTATGAGAAGGCCTCTCTCCCCCTTTTTGCGAGGAGTGCAAGGAGCTCAAGCTTGTTCTTTCTAACAATGCCAACCATGGTGATCCTCCTCTTCAGGAGCTGCTGGCTGAGTTCGATCAGTAGCACACATAATCTCAAATTCTCATTGTATGTGTGTGTGTGTCTTTGTGGTTTTTAGTGGGGTGAAGGCATCCCTTTATGGAAATGTATCCCTATGTGTGCTATGGAGTCTATGTTCTTAGTCAACCTTGTGTTCTGTTTCGTTGTGTTCTTGAACGTAGCCCTGTTTTCATTGATTTCACCTGTGTTAGTTACTCATCTGGTCTCATTAGCTCCTTATTTAGTTCAGTTCATTTTTTTTGTGCCTTTGTGAGGTATTGTTCATTTTGACTACTAAGCCTTTTTCAAGCTTGTTTGTGACAACCAGTTAGAGCCTTCAGTCCTTGTTTTGATTCACCTGCCTGTTTGCCTACCTGTGTATGACCATTGCCTGCCCTTGACCACGATTCCTGCCTTTTTTGAAGCGAAATAAACACTTGCCGCACGCTGAGCGTGAATATACACATTTTTCTCCCTGAGTATTCCCTACAGAATACCTCACACAAAACCGGAATGGATTTAGGGGAGCTACAGCGACGCATAACCCAGTAAGAGAAGCATATGTAAAGCGTATGTGAGAAGCGCATCTTCTCCGCAAGCCTATCCCTATTCCTCCGGTGCCAGGTATCGTAACCCATAGCCCTCCTTCATTCATACCCATGCATGGATAATATGAGGGATCACCTGGGAAATGTCAGGGATTTCTGATGCAATGCAGCAAATACATTGAGAACAACCCCACTAAATTCGCCACCGAAGTTAGTGGGGTTGTGCTCAATGTATTTACAGGAAAAGCCCTGGATTGGGCCACTGCCATATGGACTGCCAACAGCATAGAACTCGGATCCAAGACCAATTTCCACACCCTCTTCGAAGAGGTATTCGATCACTCTCCTTCCTGTCATCCTATAGGACACCTCCTCATAGAACTTCAACAAGGACGCAATTCAGCTGCAGAGTATGCCCTCGAGTTCCGCACCATGGCTGGAGGGAGTGGATGGAGTGAGTCTGCTTTACTTACTGTCTACCGAAGAGGGTTCAATAGGGAACTTCAGGCGGAGCTGGCCTGTAGAGGTGACCTTCAGTATTTAAATCAATACGTTTATATGTCCATCTCCATCGTTGCCGACCGCCGAAGAACTCTGCCACCCAAGAACCCGAAACCTTCTCTTTCCATGATTCTGCCATCCCGTCCAAGTCTTCCAGAGCCCATGCAGTTGGGCCATGCTCCTCTCCCGCTTTTGACATCGAATGTCAAAAGCGGGTCCAAGAAGGGCTCTGCCTATACTGTGGAGGGAAAGATCATCTACTCAGCCATTGCCCTGTTTGCCCCCCACGGAGAGATGAGAAGGGTCCCTCCGCTGCCATGCAGGTAGGTGTGTCCTTATTTCTAAATATCTCCCAGAAGCAATTCGTCATCCTAGTATTGATAACTGTGAAGTAGAGGGCTTGATAGATTGGGGTGCAGCAGGTAATTTTATCAATCACCAGCTAGTACAAGAGCTTGACAATGATCTAACACCTGTCACCCCTCTTTCTCCCTTAAGGATTAACACCCTGAACGGGCAGCCACTGGGCACGGGCTTCATTACGCACCTAACAAAGAGTGTCACCCTCCAGATTGGAGTCTTCCACACCGAAACTCTTCAACTCATGGAACTCTCCTCCCCTAAACAGCCACTCATCCTCAGACACCCAAGGTTTTGTCGTCACGACCCTGCCATCTCGTGGAGACAAGGTGAACTATTGTCCTGGTCTTCTACCTGCGTCACCAGTTGTCTCAGCCTACCCTGCAGAGTCACCACCATTAAGGACTCTGCCTTTGCAGTGCCACCCACCATACCATCTGAATACGACCAGTACAGCAATGTCTTCAGCAAAATTAAGGCCTCCACTCTGCCACCACATCGCCCAGGGGACTGTGCTATTGACTTACGCCCTGGAGTGTCCCCACTGAAGGTCCGTGTTTACCCCCTATCTATCCCGGAAAATAAGGCAACAGAGAATTACATTGACCAATCACTAAAATGCTTTCATTTGTCCTTCTTCTTCCCCAGCTTCTTCTTCGTTGGTAAAAAGGACAGTGGTCTCCGTCCATGTATTGATTACCGTTCCCTGAATGACATCACGGTAAAGAACCATTTCCCTCTTCCTCTGATCCCAGTGATCCTTGAACAAGTGGGCCGCCCCAACATCTATACAAAACTCGACCTGCGAAGTGCATATAACCTTATCCGTAAAGGTGACAAATGGAAGACGGCCTTTATCACCACACAAGGGCACTACGAATACCTGGTCGTGCCCTATGGCCTCACTAACACCCCAGCCGTCTTCCAATCCTTCACAAACAAGGTTTTCCAGGATATAATCAACTGCTTTCTCATCGTCTACATTGATGACATCCTGATTTACTCACACTCCCTGAATGAACACATACAGCATGTGCAAAAGGTTCTTCAACGGCTCCTTGACCATAACCTTTATGTGAAGACTGAAAAGAGCACCTCCCATGTAACCTTTGTAAACTTCCTCAGTTTCGTACGGACACCTGGAGGGGTCAGCATGGATGAGAACAAAGTCACTGAGAACAAAGTCACCAAACCCACCACCGTTAAGGAACTCCGACATTTCATTGGGTTCTACAACTACTATCGCCGGTTCATTCGGAACCGCCTCTTCACCTCAGCTCCTGTCCTTGACCAACCTGATCCGACCTTTCCTTTCACCCTGGAGGTGGATGCCTCCGAAGTAGGAGTAGAAGCCATCCTCTCTTAGCGGGTGGGAACACCTCCAAAATCACATCCCTGTGCCTTCTTCTCCAGGAAGTTATCCCCTGCTGAGAGGAATTACGATGTGGGGAACAGAGAACTCCTCGCCATCAAGCTGGCCCTCGAGGAGTGGTGCCATTGGTTGGAGGTTGCACAACATCCTTTTCTCATCCTAACAGATCATCATAATCTGGAATATATCAGAGGGGCCAAGAAGTTGAACTCCAGACAAGCCGGCTGGGCTCTCTGCTTCACACGTTTCCATTTTTATGTTACTTACGTCCCTGTAAAGAAAAACGTAACAGCTGGTGCTCTCTCCCGCCAGTTTAACATTCTGTCCAGTAACTCAGACCCTACACCCATTCTTCCTTTCTCATGCATTATGGGATCGGTACAGAGGGAGGTTCACTCTGCTATACAAGAAGCCCTAACCTCAGACCAGGCTCCTCCTGAAACACCAGCTGGGAAGAGTTACATACCAGCAGCTGTTAGCCCCAACTGATGCAATGGTGTAACAAGTCCTTGGTGTCAGGACATCCGGGCATTACACGAACCACCGAACCACTAGCCCGTAAGTTCTGGTGGTACTGTAACGTTCTGTTTTTATTTTCTTAGTCAACCTTGTGTTCTGTTTCGTTGTGTTCTTGTATGTAGCCCTGTTTCATTGTGTTCTTGAACGTAGCCCTGTCTTTCATTTTTGTTCATTTCTTTCACCTGTGTTAGTTACTCACCTGGTCTCATCAGCTCCTTATTTAGTTCAGTTTATTCTGTTTGTGCCTTTGTGAGGTATTCTTCATTTAGACTACTAAACCTTTTCCTAGCTTGTTTGTGTGAACCAGTTAGAGCCTTCAGTCCTTGTTTTGATTTACCTGCCTGTTTGCCTACCTGTGTATGACCATTGCCTGCCTGTGACTATAATTCCTGCCTTCTGTGAATGCGAAATTAACACCTGCCATGCTCTGCTCGTGAATCTACACCTTTTTTTTTATCCCTGAGTATTCATTGTACTCTGTTTTGATCCTTAAGACATCACAAGGGTTAAGTATACTTTAAAGTACTATTCCATTTTTTAAAAGTACTATTCAATATTTTTACTCCACTACATTCCTACAATTAATTTGAGTTTTTACTCCATACATTCTCCCTGTCTCCCAAAAGTAGTCATTACATTTTGAACACATAGAAGGACAGGAAAATGGTCCAATTCACCCACTTATCAAGAGAAAATCCCTGGTCATCTCTACTGACTCTGATCTGGCAGACTCACTAAACACAAATGCTTTGTTATAAATTATTTCTGAGTGTTGGAGTGTGCCCCTGACTATCCATATTAAAAATCATAATAATAATAATTAAATCATGCCATCTGGTTTGCTTAATATAAGGAATTTGAAATGATTTATACTTTTACTTTTGATACTTAATAAGTATATTTAAAATGAAATACTTTTACTCAAGTATTATTTTACTGGGTGCCTTCCACTTTTTTGCTTGAGTCATGTTATATTAAGGTATTTTTACTCAATATGACGAATAGCAACTTTTTCAACCACTACAGTGGCGTTTGTCAGACCATGAGACATCCCGGAAATCGGTCTTCTGATGAAAACGTCTGTAGCGTCGAATGGTTTGGCCTACAAACTAATATGGCCGCTCTAAGCTCTCTGTTTTGCTCTACAACCCCCACGGATCACGTTCGAAGGTGACCCATACAAATTAATGGAAGTATGGAGGTAGTTTTGTTGCAACACAAATCAGGGGTTAAATGTGTATCCAAAAAACTAAAATTTCCTGAGCTTTCTTATATCTCCTCGATATAGGACAGACACTTCAAAACCGTATACATTATGATTATTTTTTTGACTGTATTTTACTGTCATTTATGAATGTGTTATTCAATCCATTTCTATCGGCAAAAGTACTTTTACATTTTACATTTTATTAATTTAGCAGACGCTCTTATCCAGAGTGAATTACAGTAGTGCATACATTTTCATACTTTTTTCGTAGTAAAGGCAAAATTCAATATTTTATCAAATTATATATATTTGTATATTTATAATTAAAGGGGTCCTAAAATGTAAAATAAAATAGCTATATAATGCATGTTAAGACCAATTTAAAACAATTCCATATGTTACCCTATATGCAGGTCAGATTTTTATTATGTGTGAAATGAACATTGAATGTGTGGTTGGTAATTTATCTTTTAATGAACCAATTAAGACTGAAAGAGAGATGTTAACAGCAAGGTTCAAGCGTTTGGTGATTACATGGGAGGAATCAAAAACAGAATAGGCGTTTGCATGATCATGTGATTCCATAAGAAGTCGAAATAGTGAAATGTTTTTAAGTGTGAAATTTTGACAGCACAAAAAATGCCGAAACACAACCTCATATCATATCAATTGCTTGGTGTAGTGGGTTTTGCATCAGTCTATAAGGTAACTGAATACGATGGAAAAAGTTACACTCTCCTGGTAAACTGAAATCCTCCAACAAAGTTTGCCTGTCAATTATTCACATGTCAGTGTCCTGAGATGGACATTAGCTAATGGCCTATACTCCTTATAGGGGTCAAGTAAGTCCAGAATTGGGCAGGTTACTTTATATATATTTATATATATATATAGGTTACTTTAATCTTTACAGGTTCTAGTTAACTGTCCAAAATTGTAATCAGTAACGTAACTTTTGGATTACCAAAACTCAGTAACTCAATCGGATTACTTTCAGTTACTTTCGAAATGCTTTCCCCGTAAAGAGATTCTCCAGTACTTCTGTATACTTTTAGCCAGTTGTTCTGAAAGTAGCGCTCACGAGACAGAAGTGGTCCCTGAAAACTGCCTACTACCTCATATTTGCACCATGTCATTTCTCTCTCGCTCTCTCTCTCTCTCTCTCTCAGTGTGCATCTTACTAGCTGTAACTCAAATGGCGAGGGGCTGAAGCTCATTGGCTAGAACTCGAATTGCTAGGGGGCTGGCGCACGTATGGGAAAATGTAGGAAAAATGGTACTAAACAGCTTCCATGAAACAGTTGCTATGTCTTTAAGAGGCATTGGAAGACAAAAAGGATCAAGCAAACACATTTGGTGTGTCATCATAGTGGTCTCTGACTTGTGGTGGAACAAACGTAAACTTGTGGCTTTTTTCACTGCTGAATTAAATGTCATTGAGAAGACTGAAAGGTGTCATAATGTATTTTTTTGCAAACATATTTTATAAATGTAAAACCCCTTTCATTGCAATATAGATCCATTTTTTATGGTTCTTTATATAACCTTTATGGAGAATGGTTCTATAAAGAATGATTATTTGTAGATCCTTTCAAAGAACCATGCAGGTTTTTTTATTACGGGAAGCCATATTATATTCTTAAAATTCCATAGGTGTTATTATTGGGTTAGGTGACAAGTTTAATCAAGTGAGCTTCCTCTGGAACGGCTGCAGTTCCCTGAGGAGAGACTTGAAAACCATTGATTGATTTAGTCAACCATTCTCAATTGTTCTCAATTGACTCAAAGTCTTTTACAAGACACTTTCACTGGCCATAGTATAGAATGGCATAAAACAACACGTTAGATGAACTGGAATGACACTCACTCACGGTTGCACAAAAAGAGCCGCCCCAAAATATTCTAATGAGCTGCTTCCCCTACATTTGAATTATGACTAAACGAGCAAAGGACCCTTTGGTGAACTGTAAAGAACCATCAAAGAACTCAAAGGTCAATTTGAGTCATTATGATTCCACATAGAACCATCACCCTTCCCAAAGCACCCTTGAGGAACCCTCATATTTTAGTGTGTACAGTTTTTTTTGTTTTTGTAATCAGATAACTCTCTAACCCTGAGTCATACATAGGGCTTTATTAAAAAATATGTTAGTACTATTACAGAAGACCATTTACAGTGCACTACGAGTGTGACACAGGTTATTACTCTCTGTAACTTAAGTAGTTGCTAGAGAACTCTCATCATGGAGGTGTCAGATCAGACAGCACATTGGTCAGAGGAACTTGAAGATGTTGCTGTGATGATTATGACTCACCACCTTGTTCGGCAATTAAAATGTGTCAATAACAAAGGGACCTGAAATTACCTTTAAAAAAATCTAACTACTGGCCTTATTTCTTTGTATCTTGAGGGAACATAAATGATACATGAGACAAAAGCAGCATCAGCCATCAGAGAGAGAGAGAGAGAGAGAGAGAGAGAGAGAGAGATTGCTATCTGTCCCCAACAGCAAACCGTCAACCACTAACTCAAGGAATATTATTTTGTGGCATTTTTATTTTCCTCAGTTCAAATGGATTTTATTCAAACCTTTCCCATTGTCTCTTCCATTCTGGTGGTGAACAGTGAGACAGAGAGCTCTACGAATTAGACGAGGGGGAGGTATCCCACCAGGACCCTTTCATGTGTAGATTTCCTTTTGTTTAACACAAATCCCTTTCAAATATCTTAAACTGTTGATTCACAATAAGAATCTTGTTTAAAAAATGTCAGACTCTGTCAGAATCTCTATCACTCCTTGAAAATGTATTATAGATACATCTTTCTTCATAAAGGGTCTGGCTAGCCAGCCTGTCTTTTGCAGACATGGTGGAAAGAGATATGGCCACAATAACATGTGAAGGGACTGCGGTTCAGTGCTTAATACAGTTGAGGAATTCCCATATGTACAGCGTGGTGTTTCACCAAACCAAGATCTTATATCATGTAATAGGGACTATTAGATTACAATCTATTGGGGTATGGATAATATACTGTATCCGATATGAGGTTATGACGCAATTCCCTCTTCATTTCTTGGAATGTGAAAATGAATACAAGGTTTGTATAGACTGAATGGCCCTAAGCTTTTAGACATGATAATTGGAGCCCATGCCGTGCAAACTAGGAAAGCTGATTCCTATTAGGACACTTGAAAGGTTGTATGTTTTTTAAAATCAGGTTAATATTACCATATCTTTGCGCAAGAGCATACATGCATATTATGTGTTGTCTAGTAGTTAAATGTATACTCATAACAACAAAACATTTGCCTGACCAGACTGGAGAATCATGTTTGAACACAAAACATGGAGTGGACACATGATTAGCCTAGTTCTGGAAACTGTACTACCCAGGCTTAGCGATGAGGTGATGCAGACAGAGATAAGATTGTCTCCAAGCTCTTACCTGACAGGACTGTTTTTGCTGTCTGGATCCCGGGCTGTTACAGCCCCCACCTCTGTACCAATATGAGCGTTTTCATAAACATCCATGATGTAATAATCCATAGAGAATACAGGAGGCTCGTCCACATCTCCCACAGTGATCTTTAGGGTGGCAGTGTCTTTGAAAGGACCAAGGTAGGAAAAACGAGGTTCCACGTGGGTATTCACTCCTTCAATGTGAAGGGTGTAGGTCTTCTTCCTCTCATAGTTCAGTGGCTGTATGTCCAGGAAAAAGGCACCAGGAAAACATGCAGGATTAGGAACATACTTTACTCCACTTGTGTACCATGTAATTACAATGCAAGTAGCCCACTAAAGCACTATGTTACAACATTTTAAACCAATGCGTCCCACAGCAACACCAGCATGTTTTAAACCAGTGTGTTTGAGATGTCTACAGACTTCTGGGTTATACCATTGGTTTAGTCTATTCTGTATCAATAGATATCAACCATTAGTATGTGTGATTCATGGGGGCTGAGCTAGAGCGGTGCTTGTGAGACCGAATGGTTTGAGGTTTAAACTATTAGCTCTAACAATGAAAAGCTGAGATGCTCACGAACACGCACATGGAACATTTGCTCTATGACGCTCACAAGCTATAGAAGTGTTGTTACAAGGTAAGGGGTTCTTCTACAAAGAAGATCATTAGAAATCCCATGACATATTGTAAATAATACTGTAATAATCTCACATGGTTGCTGTCACAAACTCCACACAATTGTCACTGACTAGTTGCATATTAATTTCACAGCGAGCAAACAATTTCTGTACAGCATTCATCTGAATTCATTTTTATCATGTTTTTCCTCTGGCAAAACATTTTTATTGACATTTGTAAAATGGAATGGAAAAACACTTAAGTGTGAGGCCAAATACAGGAGCTGGACATGCAGATAAATGAAATGCCAATCTTTGCTGGGGTCTCGGGAGAGATAGGGTTAATACAGCTGTTCCCAAACTAGGGTATGCGACCCCAAGTTTCCAAGACCACAGTGTTCTCCATCATTGGGAAACGGAAAAAGTATGGAACTACCCAGACTCTGCACAGAGCTGGCCGTCCTACCAAACTGAGCAAACGGGCAAGGAGGACGTTGGTCAGAAAGGTGACCAAGGACCCAATCACTAGTGACAAAAAACACTTATTATACACTGTACTGGCAGGATAGAACAGTAGCCTCTGGTAAGACAAGGGGTGGCGGTCTATATACATTTGTAAACAACAGCTGTTGCACGATATCTAAGGAATGCTCAAGGTTAAATGAGTCAGGTTTGTAGGCCTCCTTGCTTGCACACACTTTTTCAGTTCTGTCCCACACCTGTCCTTCATGGTTGGGAGGGTGTTTTCTGCTTGCAAGCCTCCCCTTTTTTCCTCCATACATAATGATGGTCATTATGGCAAAACAGTTCTGTTTTTGTTTCATCAGACCAGAGGACTTTTCTCCAAAAAGTACCATCTTTGTCCCCATGTGCAGTTGCAGACCGTAGTATGTCTTTTTTATGACGGTTTTGGATCAGTGGCTTCTTCCTTGTTGAACGGCTTTTCACCTTGTTCTGTTTAGGACTCGTTTTACTGTGGATATAGATGCTTTGTACCTGTTTCCTCCAGCATCTTCACAAGGTCCTTTGCTGTTGTTCTGGGATTGATTTGCCCTTTTTGCACCAAAGTACATTCATCTCTAGGAGACAGAACGCTCCTCAATCTGAGCGGTATGATGGCTGCGTGGTCCGATGGTGTTTATACTTGCGTACTATTGTTTGTACAGATGAACGTGGTACCTTCAAGCGTTTGGAAATTGCTCCCAAGCATGAACCAGATTTGTGGAGGTCTACAATTTTTTTCTGAGATCTTGGCTGATTTATTTTGATTTTCCCATGATTTCAAGCAAAGAGGCACTGAGTTTGACGGTAGGCCTAGAAATACATCCACAGGTATACCTCCAATTGACTCAAATTATTTCAATTAGCCTATCAGAAGCTTCTAAAGCCATGACATCATTTTCTGGAATTTTCCGAGCTGTTTGAAGGCACAGTCAACTTAGTATATGTAAACTTCTGACCCACTGGAATTGTGATACAGTGAGTTATAAGTGAAATAATCTGTCTGTAAACAATTGTTGGAAAAATTACTTGTGTCATGAACAAAGTAGATGTCCTAATCGACTTGCCAACACTATAGTTTGTTAACAAGAAATATGTGGAGTGGTTAAAAAACAAGTTTCAATGACTCCAACCTAAGTGTATGTAAACTTTCGAATTCAACCGTATGTGAGAATGCTATTCATTGACTACAGCTCAGCTTTCAACACCATAGTGCCCTCAAAGCTCATCACTAAGTTAAGGACCCTGAGACTAAACACCTCCCTCTTCAACTGGATCCTGGACTCCCTGACGGGGCACCCCCAGTTGGTAAGGGTAAGGCTATTTTTTTGTGGTATTTTTCGTAAAACTGCATTGTTTGTTAAAACTTCTTAAGGCTAGGGGGCACTATTTTCACGTCCGGATGAAAAGTGTCTGCCTGCTACTCAGGCCGAGCTAGGGTATGCATATTATTAGTAGATGTGGATAGAAAACACCCTGAAGTTTCTTAAACTGTTTGAATGATGTCTGTGAGTATAACATAACTTATTTGGCAGGCAAAACCCCAAGGACAAACCATCCAGGAATTTCTTTTTTTGAGGTCACTCTCTTTTCAATGGTTTTTCAATGGAAATCTAGAAATCTAAGGCAGTTGCTTGCAGTTCCTATCACTTCCACTAGATGTCAACAGTCTTTAGAAATTGGTTAATGTTTTTCCATTGAGAAATGAAGAAGTAGGGCTGTCCAGAACGAGGATCGAGTGAAGTGTACTGCTGTGGTTGAGGCGTGCGACCTGAAATCACGCTCCACTTTGTTTTCCTCCGGTATTGAACACAGTTTATTCCGTCTTAAATTTAATCGATTATTTATGTTTAAAAATACCTGAAGTTGGAATAGGAAAGTTGTTTGAAATGTTTGGATCAAGTTTACAGGTAACTAGATCATGTGTAGTCATGTTGCGGGAGTTGGAACCGGTGTCTTTTCTGAATCATACGCGCCCCCAAAAAACATTTTGGATATATAACAACACAATTTATCGAACAAAAGGACCATTTGTGATGTTTAATGGACATAATGGAGTGCCGACAGAAGAATATCTTCAAAGGTAAGGCATGCATTATATGTTATTTCTGACTTTTGTGTTGTGCCTGGTGGGTTGAATTATGATTTTCATGTGTATGTTTGATGGGGTGCTATCCTTAGATAATAGCATGGTTTGCTGGTTTAACCTCTTGAAGCTGGGGGGCACTATTTTTTTTATTTTTAAATAACGTTCCCAAAGTAAACTGCCTATTTCTCAGGACCAGATGAATATGCATATAATTGACAGCTTAGGATATAAAACACTCTAAAGTTTCCAAAACTGTAAAAATATTGTCTGTGAGTATAACAGAACTGATATTGCAGGCGAAAGCCTGAGAAAAATCCAATCAGGAAGTGACTCTTATTTTGAAACCCTTGTCTTTCTATGCATCCCCATTGCCCATTGAAAGGGTTAACATCCAGATTCCTTTTTCTGTGGCTTCCCTAAGGTGTCTACAGCCTTTAGATGTAGTTTCAGGCCTTTATTTTGAAGAATAAGTGTAAACGTCCACATTGCGTAAGGGGTCAGTTGTTAGCTCGCAGTGTGATTTTTGCGCAAAACAGAGAGGTAGCCATTTTTCCTCTCGGTCCTGGTGAAAAGCCAACTGTCCCGGTTGATATATTATCGAATAGATATTTGAAAAACACCTTGAGGTTTGATTATAAAAAATGTTTGCCATGTTTCTGTTGATATTATGGATATAATTTGGAATTTTTTTCATTCTCTGTGGAATGGTACTGCTTGACCTACAGAAAGCCTTTGATACAGTTAACCACTGTCTCCTAATCTCCAAACTGGAGGCACTGGGGTTGAGCAGTATCCCTCTAGACTGGGTAAAGTCAGGAAGGGAGCAAGTAGTAGAGGTTAGTGGTTCAGTTGTGGCGTTCCGCAAGGGAGCGTGCTTGGGCCTCTGCTGTTTTTATTCTATATTAACAATATGGATGACTCTACACTTCTGGTGTCTCACAAAAGTAAAACTATGTTGGAGAGCATATTTAGCACAGAGGTTACTAACATTAGCAAATGGCTTGGAGATAATAAGCTATCTCTGCACTTAGGGAAAACTGAATTATTTTTGGATCCAGACCTAAATTGAGTAGGCCCTCTGAAATCAGTGTGGAATTAGGGTGCTGACGACTAAAACCTATGTTAGCTACTTGGGATGTAACCTTGATGGAAGTTTGGGAGGTGTGAGCATGGGCAATAAAGTGCTAGGAAGGTTAATGCCAGGATAAAAATTTAAAAAAGTCCAAGCTGCTTGATAAGGACTCCATGAAAGTGCTAGCTACTGCCCTCATTCAATGCCATTTTGACTATTATAGTACTTCCTGGGTTTGGGGCTTATCAAAGCTTATGAAGGTGTTGCTGATGTGTACTTACACAGGTTCAGGAGTAAAGCTGGGAAAGGTACTTTCTTGTAAACTGGAGCCTCAGAATGGAATGAGTTGCCTCTGCCCATAAAAACAACGTCCTCTCTGGGCAGCTTTAAAAAAAAAGTTAAAATATGTTTGATGTCTTCTGTGCCCATATGAATGACCCCTATGATGTAACTGGAATGATGAGATAGATGTCCTTCTTCTCTGTTTTTGTTTTATTTTTTCACTGCCATACTGTGTTCGATCTTGTCTAGCCATCTTGTCTCAAGAGGATCACAATAGAAATAAGTCCCAGACTTTATTGTGTGTTATCCTCGATGATTTTATTAATGTGCATGTATGGCTTTTTCAAGTTTTATGTGTGCTTGTTTTTTAAAATGGTCGAACTAATGAACTAAACTAAAAACTACCGACCGTATTATCTCCCTAGAAAAGTATCTTCGGTTATAGTCACAGCCTTGTATATCCCCCCTTAAGCCGACATCATGATGGCCCTCAAAGAACTACACTGTACTTTATGCAAACTGGAAACCACATATCCTGAGGCCACAGTTATTGTAGCTGGGAATTTTAACAAAGCACATTTGAGAAAAAGGCTGCCGAAGTTCTATCAACACATCGACTGTAGTATTCACGCTGCTAAAACACTCGACCATTGCTACTCCAACTTCTAGGATGCCAACAAGGCCCTCCCCCGCCCTCCTTTTGGCAAATCTGACCACAACTCCATTTTGGAGTAAATTACCTTTTAATTACGTCAGACCGAGGCTCTGCATCTGTCCTCATGCTCCTAGACCTCAGTGCTGCTTGTGATACCATTGATCACCACATTCTTTTGGAGAGTTTGGAAACCCAAATTGGTCTACACGGACAAGTTCTGGCCTGGTTTAGATCTTATCTGTCGGAAAGATATCAGTTTGTCTCTGTGAATGGTTTGTCCTCTGACAAATCAACTGTAAATTCCGGTGTTCCTCAAGGTTCCGTTTTAGGACCACTATTGTTTTCACGATATATTTTACCTCTTGGGGATGTCATTCGAAAACATAATGTTAACTTTCACTGCTATGCAGATGACATACAGCTGTACATTTCAATGAAACATGGTGAAGCCCCAAAATTGCCCTCGCTAGAAGCCTGTGTTTCAGACATAAGGAAGTGGATGGCTGCAAACGTTCTACTTTTAAACTCGGACAAAACAGAGATGCTTGTTCTAGGTCCCAAGAAACAAAGAGATCTTCTGTTGAATCTGACAATTAATCTTGATGGTTGTACAGTCGTCTCAAATAAAACTGGGAAGGACCTCGGCGCTACTCTGCACCCTGATCTCTCTTTTGACGAACATATCAAGACTGTTTCAAGGACAGCTTTTTTCCATCTACGTATTCTATTGCAAAAATTGGAAACTTTCTGTCCAAAAAGAATGCAGAAAAATTATTCCATACTTTTGTTACTTCTAGGTTAGACTACTGCTCTACTTTCCGGCTACCCGGATAAAGCACAAAATAAACTTCAGTTAGTGCTAAATAGCTGCTAGAATCCTGACTAGAAACAAAAGATTTGATCATATTACTCTAGTGCTAGCCTCCCTACACTGGCTTCCTGTTAAAGCAAGGGCTGATTTCAAGATTTTACTGCTAAACTACAAACCATTACATGGGCTTGCTCCTACCTATCTTTCTGATTTGGTCCTGCCGTACATACCTATACGTACGCTACGGTCACAAGACGCAGGCCTCCTAATTTTCCCTAGAATTTCTAAGCAAACAGCTGGAGGCAGGGCTTTCTCCTATACAGCTCCATTTTTATGGAATGGTCTGTCTACCCATGTGAGAGACGCAGACTCGGTCTCAACCTTTAATTAAGTCTTTACTGAAGACTCATCTCTTTCAATAGGTCATATGATTGAGTGTAGTCTGGCCCAGGAGTGTGGAGGAGAACAGAAAGGCTCTGGAGACTAGTCAAGGATCATATCACCTCTACCTTACCTGTCATCCAAGACGCATTTGCTTACTGCCCCAATAGATCCACAGTGATCGCACTGCACACTGCCCTATCCCATCTGGACGAGAGGAATACTTAAGTAAGAATGCTGTTCATTGACTATAGCTCAGCATTCAACACCATAGTACCCTCCAAGCTCTTCATTAAGCTCAAGGCCCTGGGTCTGAACCCCGCCCAGTGCAACTGGGTCCTGGACATCCTAACGGGCCACCCATAGGTGGTGAAGGCAGGAAACAACACCTCCACTTCGCTGATCCTTAACACTGGGGCCCAACAAGGGTGTGTGCTCAGCCCACTGCTGTACTCCCTGTTCACCCATGACTTCATTGGCCAAGCACGCCTCCAACTCAATCATCAAGTTTGCAGATAACACAACAGTAGTAGACCTGATTACCAAAAATGACGAGATAGCCTACAGGGAGGAGGTAAGGGATCTGGAATTGTGGTGTCAGGAAAACAACCTGTCACTCAACGTCAACAAAACAAAGGAGATGATAGTGGACTTCAGGAAACAGCAGAGGGAGCACTCCCTTATCCACATCGATGGGACCGCAGTGGAGAAGGTGGAAAGCTTCAAGTTTCTCGGCATACACATCACTGAAAAATGAAATGGTCCACCCACACAGACAGTGTGGTGAAGAAGACAGCAACAGCGCCTCATCAACCTCAGGAGGCTGAATACATTTGACTTGGTACCTAAAACCCTGACAAACTTTTACAGATGTAAAATTCAGAGCATCCTGTCAGGCTGTATCTGAAGAACTTTGCTTGGCATGTAAAACCCTCACAAACTTTTATAGATGCACAATTGAGAGCATCCTGTATCACCGCCTGGTATAGCAGCTGCACCGCACGCAACCGCAAGGCTCTCCAGAGGGTGGTGCGGTCAGCCTAAAGCATCACCGGGGCCAAACTACCTGTCCTCCAGGACACCTAGAGCACTCAATGTCACAAGAAGGTCGAAAAGATAATCAAGGCCAACAACCACCCGAGCCACTGCCTGTTCACCCTGGTATCATCCAGGGTAGCTACTGCCCCATCAAAGCTGGGACAGAAAGACTGAAAAACAGCTTCTATCTCAATGCCATCAGACTGTTAAACATTAGAGGCTTTTTCCTATATACATAGACTTGAAATCACTAGTCACTTTAACAATGTTTACATATTTTGCATTTCTCATCTCATATGTATACAATGTATTTTATTGTATTCTACTGTATCATAGTCTATGCCTCTCTGACATTGCTCATCCATATACTTAGTTCCATTCCTTTACTTAGATTTGTGTGTATTGGGTATTATGTTGTGAAATTGTTAGATATTACTTGTTAGATATTACTGCACTGTCGGAGCTAAAAACACAAGCATTTCGCTAAACCCGCAACAACCTCTGCTAAACACGTGTATGTGACTGATCAAATTTTATTTTTATTTTGAAGATATGGGATCAGAGAATAACAATGTTCTATTTCACACCAAGGTTTGGTGGTTATCGAGGGGGGGGGGTTGGAAAGATTTTTTGCATTGAAAGTGGATCTATTGTCATTCAAAATGGATGTGAAAAAACGGACTTGGTGTCGGACTTGTGTCTCCATGCCTCTGTAACAGACATATTTGGGAAATTGAACCAAAGCATGCAGGGATAATACAAAAACATTCTACAGATGAGTGACCGAATCAGTGGATTCAGAGGAAATAATAATTATTGGATAGAGTCTTCCAAAAGTGAACCATGTCCCCTTTCCGTGGCTGTGCATGTTTATTGACAGAAAACAGTATCATTAAGTGTCCCACACAACTGATGACTTCTCACCTCTAACGCTCAGAGGAGCAGTTTGGGACATACTTCCCAATTTGTTTGACTGTGATCCTGGCTCAGTTGACATGCCGGTAAGCAAAATCGTGAAGTGGGCACGACAAAGCCTATTCCCCCTCAGGAAACGAAAAAGATTTGGCATGGGTCCTGAGATCTACAGCTGCAACATCAAGAGCATCTTGACCGGTTGCATCACTGCCTGGTACGGCAATTGCTCGGCCTCCAACCTTTTTTTCGCACTATTGGTTAGAGCCTGTAAGTAAGCATTTCACTGTAACGTCTACACTTGTTGTATTCGGCGCACATGACAAATAAACGTTGATTTGATTTGAATCAAACAGCTGATCGAATGCATTCAAATTATGTGCGACTGTCGACCACGCCCCCTGACTTTGAGAAGTTCTGACGTAACATGCATCAAGCACACCGATCTCATTAGTGGTGGTGAGACAAGATACTGTACATTATGTCAGACTAATTTGCAAATTGACTGTCATAGCCCAACATTTAAAGTCTGTGATGGTGAGTTGAGAAAACAATCAGAAATACTGTTAATGTTTTTCAATTTTCAAAGTTAACATTGGCTATTAATTACATAATTGTTTCAACATGGTTGGGGTCACGACAATTTTCCGATATCAAAATGGGGTCGTAGGCCAAAAACGTTTGGGAACCCCTGAGTTAATACAATGTTTTTACTAAAATAATAACAGTGTTATTACACAGGAATAGAGAGCAATATCATTGTTTTCCTAAAGTTTGCATTTGCAAAATATGTCACATGGATTTTTACAATGGTAGAAACTCTCTCCAACCAATGCTTACAACAATTGTATGCTTTTAAATCCATGACGGGGAGTGTGCAAGTACACACTTCTGGAAAAAGAGTGCCTTAAGCACAACTTTATCATGTACCTTCATGAAGTTGATTATTCCCTCCCTGTTGTCCCTGTTACTGTTTCATTCATTAATTCATTTACTCTGTTATGTACCTTCTTGAGATGTATTATTCCTTCCCTAGAGTGCCTGTCATTGTTAATTAATTCATTTATTCTTTAATGAATTAATGAATTTATTCATTCACTCTGTATACCTTCTTGAGGCTGATGATTCCCTCTCTGGTGTCTCTGTCTGTGGCGATGGAGAACATGGCTGCTCCTTCTGAGTTGATGATGCTGTACTTGATCGCTGCATTTACGCCAAGGTCCTCATCATTGGCTTTAATCTTTCCTACTGGCTTGCCCACCTGGGCTGATTCAGGGACGTACAACTGGTAATTTTCTGTGGATCATGAACATAACAAAACAGACATTGTTTGCATCTCAAATGGCACCATATTCCTTAGAGTGTACTAAATAGGGAATAGGGTGGCATTTGGGACAAAGGCTAAGAAACAGCTTAGCATCACTAGTTGGTGCCATATTTTGGGTGGATTTTCCAAATGATGATGTATTTTACCTGTGTCACCCTGATTTGACTTCACAGAATGGAATTGTTACTAAATACCTTTTGATATCAAGTCAGATTGCTTGAATCAACATTTAGAGCTACAATGTGTCTGAGGGCACTTGAATAGAATTTACTTTAACTTGGACTCTAAAAGAGATGTGATTATTGAACTATAATTTTACAGTATTGATGTTCAGTGTTCTTACATATTTATTCAGCCAGCATGGCATTTGATGAGATAGATTTTGAGATCAAATGTCATATCAATATATGATTATTATTACATAGGATAGATAATAAATATATATAAAATCAGGATTCACAATTGGTAAGGTTTTACTCAATGCTATACTCATCACACTAATGTATGTTGAACATCTGTTAATTATTAAGGATTGGGCTCCTGACAGTCAATTAAAGCTGTTTAGTTTTTCTGTAATTAAGTTCAATCCATTTGAGTGAGGAGGAGTGTATTTTGATTCTTTAATAGATATATGAGAAATCTCCATTTGTAATTGGCCTGCTAAAAATACTCTCAAATTGACATTGTGCCAGTCACGTGACATATCTGAGAAGCACTGCTGTTTATTAAACAAAGGAATTAGTATTTAGCAGAAATAGACATTTCTTAGATATTTCTTAGATACTGTAAAGCCATTTTTAAAACCACGTTCCAAGTGATATGGAAAAACTGGGCAACGTTCTGTAAATGGTGTGAAATGTTGCTGACATAAATTCTATGAATAAAACTGACGTGATTCCTTATTCCACATGTCAGAGACGTATCTTATGTTCTTTCTCTCTGAACACTCTACAACGTTTGACTGCTGAAGGCAACCCTGGTGTCTATACAGTACTCACTTTGCGGGAACTTGGGTGGGTTGTCGTTGACGTCGGTGAGGGTGATGTTGATGGTGGTGGATCCAGAGAGTCCTCCAACCGATCCTGCCATGTCTTTGGCTTGAATGACTACAGCATAGTGTTCCCTCGCCTCCCGGTCCATGTTGGCTAAGGCAGTCCTGATGACTCCTGGACAGGGGGAGAAGAATATAAATAATAGAAGAGTACCAATGTTACTACACTCTTAAAAATAAAGGTGGAAGTTGGAAACAAATAAGTTTCTTGAGAACTATTCCATAGGGGAACCATTTTAGTCTCTCTGAAGAACCATAAATGGGATGGTTCTTTGAATGACCACACAGAAATCCAGAAATATTTCAGCCCTTGAGGATCTGAATTGAATAGCCTTGCTGTAGGTTTTTAACCCATTCAAATGAATTTTAGAGTTAGCAGTACTACCCATGACTGTGTTTCCTGGTGATGGAGACATGGTTGTTATATTCTTTGAGCCTTCACCAAGTGAGGTTCTAGGTGAATATGTTGTCATTAAAATGTAATTATTTAAGACAATACAAGACCTGTGTGGTTCAGTTGGTAGAGCATGGAGTTTCCATCACCAGAGTTGTGGGATTGATTACCACAGGGGACCAGTATGAACATGTATGCACTCACTACTGTCATATGTTCTAGTGTCTACCAAATTACAACATATTTTTTTACATGTTTCATAAGGCCTTCTTTCGAGGGTCTAGTTTTACCCTAATACAGTGAGCTGAAACTCATAGTTTACAGGTCTCATCAGGCCTGCAAGTCACATGATGCTGGCTTGCAAAGTGATGTGTAATTTCTATTGGAATCGAGACAGAATGGGGATTTCCATCATTTTGAATTTGTATTCACCCGCAACCTGTATTCAGAATGACTGTCAGGGTTGGGAAGACTTAGATATGAGACTACCTTAACCCATTCACATCCTTGTACTATACGGTGCCTTCAGAAAGTATTCAGACCCCAACACTTTTTCCACATTTCCTTAAGTTCCAGCCTTCTAAAATGTGTTCAATAAAACGTCCTCAGCAATCTACACACAATACCCATAATGACAAAGCAAAATAAATGGAAATACCTTACTTACATGAGTATTCAGACCCTTTGCTATGAGACTCGAAATTGAGCTCAGGTCCATCCTGTTTCCATTGATCGTCCTTGAGATGTTTGTAAAATTTGATTGGAGTCCACCTGTGGTAAATTCAATTGATTGGACATGATTTGGAAAGTCACACACCTGCCTACATAACGCCCTACAGTTGACAGTGCATGTCAGAGCAAAAACCAAGCCATGAGGTTGGAGAAATTGTCTATAGAGCTCAAAGACAGGTTGTGTCGGGACACAGATCTGGAGAAGAGTACCAAAACATATCTGCAGCATTGACGGTCCACAAGAACACAGTGGCCTCCATCATTCTTAAACGGAAGAAGTATTGAACCACCAAGATTCTTCATAGAGCTGGCCACCCGACCAAACTGAGCAATCGGAGGAGAAGGGCCTTGGCCAGGGAGGTCACCAAGAACCCGATGGTCACTCTGACAGAGATCCAGAGTCCCTCTGTAGAGATCGGAAAACCTTCCAGAAGGACAACCACCTCTGCAGCACTCCACCAATCAGGCTTTTGTGGTAGATTGGCCAGACAGAAGCCACTCCTCAGTAAAAGGCACATGACAGCCCGTTTGGAGTTTGCCAAAAAGCACCTAAAGACTCTCAGACCATGAGAAACAAGATTCTTTGGTCCGATGAAACCAAGATTGAACTCTTTGGCCTTAATGCCAAGCATCACGTCTGGAGTAAGCCTGGCATTATCCCTATGATGAAGCATGGTGGTGGCTGTGCAACAACGCTCCTCATCCAACCTGACAAAGCTTGAGGGGATCTGCAGAGAAGAATGAAACTCCCCAAATACAGGTATACCAAGCTTTTAACGTCATACCCAAGAAGACTCGAGGCTGTAATTGCTGCCAAAGATGTCTCAACAAAAGTCAAGGTCTGAATACTCATGTAATATTTCAGTTTTTTATATTTAATAAATTAGAAAAAATAGAATGGAAAAAGTCAAAGGGTCTGAATTCTTTCCAAAGGCACTATATTTAGGGCAATATCAAAATGCGCCATTGAACAAATTCGGTTTTGGTGTGAATTAAATTTGGTGCCAGCAGAGTACAAGTGTCTAGACAGGCCACATTGACATTTTAAGATTGACACAGAAAGTATGATGATAATAACAATCAAAGTTGGGATTTTGAGAAAATGTTCAAATATCATTACAATAATTTCAACATATGTATTTTGAAATACATTTCAGAATTAAATAGTTTAACGAAATATAGCATTGTTATTTGACTTGTTCTATGCTCAAATATGCCAAATGTCTGATTAATCTGGTTGTTGTTTTTGAAGTGTTTAGTACTACATGTGTACAAACACACCACAGACACACGCGGGTGTGTGTTGATTTCTGTGATATGTGTGTACACACACGTGTGCTTGTGGGAGAGAAAGATGGAGAATGCAGTAGCTGGCCTCACTTGCCATTGACATATTAGATTTGCTTATGCTGTACACAAATCAAATCATATTTTATTGACCACATACACATATATAGTAGATGTTATTGCGGGTGTAGGGAAATGCTTGTGTTCCTAGGTCCAACAGTGTAGTAGTATCTAACAATTCACAACAATACAGACAAATCTAATAGTAAAATAATGTATTTAAGAAATGTTTATAAATTAGGTGTAGCATTGTTGGAGTAGGAATGACTAAAATACAGTAGAATAGAGGATATACATATGAAATGAATAAAGCGGTATGTAAACATTATTAAAGTGATTTGTGTTCCATTATTAAAGTGGCCAGTGATTCCAAGTCTATGTATATAGGGCAGCAGCCTCTAAGGTGCAGGGTTACATAATCGGGTGGAAGCCGGCTAGTTATGGCCTCGAGATAGAAGCTTTTTTTCAGTCTCTCGGTCCCAGCTTTTAATGCACCTGTACTGACATTGCCTTTTAGATGATAACGGGATGAACAGGCCGTGGCTCGGGTGGTTGATGTCTTTGATGATCTTTTTGTCCTTCCTGTGACATCGGGTGCTGTAGGTGTCCCGAGGACAGGTAGTTTGCCTCCGGTGATGCGTTGGGCAGACCGCACCACTCTTTGGCAAGCCCTTGTGGTTGCAGAAGGTGCAGTTGCCGTACCAGGCAATGATACAGCCCAACAGGATGCTCTCAATTGTGCATCTGTAAAAGTTTTAGTGGTCAAGACACATTTCTTCAGTCTCCTGAGAAAGAAGAGGCGCTGTTGCACATTCTCCTCCACACTGTCTGTGTGGGTAGACCATTTCCGATCATCAGTGATGTGTACGCCGAGGAACTTGAAGCTTTCCACCTTCTCCACTGCGGTCCTGTCGATGTGGATAGGGTCATGCACCCTATGCTATTTCCTGAAGTCCACGATCAGTTGCTTTGTTTTGTTGATGTTAATTTCCTGGCACCACTCAAACAGGGCCCTCACCTCCCCTCTGTCTCGTCATTGTTGGTAATCAGTCTCCAAACTTGACGAGTGGCCACACAGTCATGGGTGAACAGGAATTGGGCTGAGCATGCACCATTGTGGGGCCCATGTGTTGAGGATAAGCAAATTGGAGGTGTTGTTTCCTACCTTCGCCACCTGGGGGCGGCCCTTCAGGAAGTCCAGGACCCAATTGCACAGGGCTAACGTTCCGACCCAGGGCCCCAGGCTTAATGATGAGCTTTGAGTGTACTATGGTGTTGAATGCTGAGCTATGTATGGGTATGTTACAGTCCCTGATGTCTCTCTGGATGGAGCTCCTAGCCTTGAGCTTGTCCACTTTTTTGTCCAGGGACAGAACATTAGCGAGTAATATACTTGGAAACGGTGGATGGTGTACACGCCTAGAAGTCCACTCCGAACACCTCTTTTTCACCGGCGGCGTCTTGGATCAGCCTCTGAGATGAGTTCAATTGCTCCAGGGGATACGAACATGCTGGTGAGTTACCGACATTCTGATATCCAAAGGTTATTTCTGGCTGTTTGTAATAACACAAAAAACTGTTCTGGGATAATGATGTAAGAAATATATATATGCCTTGATGACAGCTTTGAGGAATATCATGACAAGGGTTTAACTCATTACTGGAGCAATTCCACGAACCATCTATTGGGCAGCAAGCCACAATGAAAACCTCCAGGATGCTCTGTAACCCCGCCACCAGTGGTGCTTTTCCCCAGCCTACCCCGGCTTCCAGAGAACCGCGTTTACCTCCTCCGGATCGCTATGTTGGGGAGCCTGGGACCTCCCAGACGTTTCTCTCCCAGTGCTACCTCATCTTTGAGCTGCAGTCCTCTTCATATCCTTCAGATCATTCGAAGGTAGCATATCTCATAATACTGATGTCTGGAAGGGTGCTTGCCTGGGCTACGGCTGTGTGGGAGCAACAATCCACCACTTGCCTTCGTCTGGAGGATTTCATAGCAGACTTGAGGAAGGTGTTCAATTCTCTGGTGTCCGGTAGAGAGGCGGCTCAGAAGCTACTTCAACTTCATCAAGACTTCCGTAGTGTGGCAGACTATGATGTCGGCTTTCGCACGTTGGCCTGCAACCCGGAGTCCCTGGTTGACACCTTCCTTTATGGTTAACCTGTCTTGGACTGGGGTAAAAACAGCCATGGACACAAGCTAAACACCTTCTTCGCCTGCTTTGAGGATAACACAATGCAGGTTCATCAGCAGGTACGAGTACGCTGGTAGGCCATACTAGAAGTCTCCAAACTCGTATTACTCGTACTCCTCTCCATGCTATCCTGCTGTGGGGTCAAAATCTCTCCCGGTGCTCATTGACTCTGGGGCTGACAAGAGCTTCATGGATGCTACCCTGGTATCTGAGCTGGGTATCTCCACACAACTCCTCTCTATTCCCATTGACACCAGAGCATTGGATGGACACTCAATTGGCAGGGTCATTCACAGTACGGTTCTCATTAACCTGCAAGTGTTGGGCAATCACAGTGAGTCCATACAGTTTCTACTAATTGAATCTCCTCAATTTCCTGTGGTTTTGGTATTTTCATGGCTCCAGAAGTAAAATTCTACCTTAGTAAAAGTATGAAAATATTTCAAATTCCTTATTTTTATTTTTTTATGGAACGCAAACAAAGCATGTAGGTTTAGTGAGTCTGTCAGATCAGAGGCAGTAGTGATCAGGGTGGTTCGGTTGATAATGCATGAATTTGACTATTTTCCTGTCCTGCTAAGCATTCAAAATGTAAAGAATACTTTTGGGTGTCAAGGAAAATGTAGGCAGTAAGAAGTACAATGTTTTCTTAAAGACTGTAGTGAGGTAAAAGTACTTAAGTAGTACTTTAAAGTATTTTTACTTCAAGTACTTTACACCACTGCCCAGGACGTCCTCCTGCGGGCTTGGTAAAAGCCTTAGATCTCTCCACTGTTCCTGCGGAGTACCAGGACCTCTGAGAAGTCCTGATACTAACCAATACTCCTGCAGTGTTCAAGGCCCTGTTCAACCATGTGCTCCTTGACATGTTAAAATGGTTTGTGTTTGTCTACCTCGACGACATCCTTGCCTTTTCCCGTTCGGCTCAAGAGCAAGTCCTCCAGCACCTCCTGGAGAACCAGCTGTTTGTCAATGTGGAGAAATATGAATTCCATCGCCAAACTACCTCCTTTTAGGGATACGTCATTGCTGCAGGGAACGTTCAGATGGATCCTGGCCAAGTGAGAGTGGTGGTGGATTGGCCCCAACCCATATCTAGAGCGCAGCTTAGAAGATTCCTGGGATTTGCACACTTTTACCATTGCTTCATTCGGTGTTACAGCACCCTGGCTTCCCCCCTCTCTGCACTCACCTCTCCCAAGGTTCCGTTCAAGTAGTCCCCAGCTGCTGACCGGGCATTTGTGGATCTTTCACCGCTGCCCCTATCCTAATCCATCCGGACCCGTCCCATCAGTTCGTGGTGGAGGTCAATGCATCTAATGTTGGGCCGTTCTGTCCCAACGTTCTGCCCAGGACCAAAAGTTGCATCCCTGCCCTTAACATCCCATTGCCATAATCCCGCTGAGAGGAACTATGATGTTGGTAATCGGGAACTTCTCGCAGTCAAGATGGCCCTGGAGGAGTGGAGGCATTGGCTTGACCCATTCTTAGTGTGGACCGGCAATAAGAATTTAGAATATCTTTGCACCGCCAAATGCTCCAACTCAAGGCAGGCTCGTTGGGCTCTGTTATTCACTCAGCTCCATTTTACAATCTCCTACCGCCTCTGGGTCCAATAATGTTAAGCCTGATACCCTTTCTCACCTGTATAGTTCTATGGCTACACCCTCTGACCAAGAGACCATCCTCCCTCCGTCTTGCAGCTACACTTGTCTTGGATATCGAGAGCCTGGTCCGCAAGGCGCAGTGTTCCCAGGGGGGCAACTGTCTCTGATTCGGCCAGGTTCCCGGTCCTGGAATAGGCTTATTCCGCTAAACTTACCTGTCATCCTTGCTCCCATCAGACATTGACTTTCATTCAACAATGTTTTTGGTGTAAAACCATGGTTTCTGATGTCTCCGCATTTGTCGCCGCCTGCACTGTGTACGGGCAGAACAATACTCAGCGGCAAGCTCCTGCTGGCCTCCTTCAACCACTCCCTGTTCCTCACCACCCCAGGTCCCTGGATTTTGTCACTGGTCTCCTCCCATCAGATGGAAACACCACCATCCTTACGGTTGTGGATAGGTTTTCCAAAGCCACACGTTTCATTCCCCTTTTCAAGTTAAATATTTATAATAGTGTAGTTTGATTTTCGCACTCTGCAATTTCACCGGATGTTGGCCAGGTAGCATCCCACCTGGCCAACATCCGGTGAAATTGCAGAGTGCGAAATTCAAACTACACTATTATAAATATTTAACTTTCATAAATTCTAAAGTGTAATACATCAAAATAAAGCGTAACTTCTTGTTATTCCAGCCACTGTGTCAGATTTCAAAAAGGCTTTATGGCGAAAGCAGACCATGCGATTATCTGAGGACAGCGCCCCGCACACAAACACATGAAAAACATATTTCAACCACGCAGGTGCGACACAAAAGTCAGAAATAGCGATATAAAAAATGCCTTACCTTTGATGATCTTTTTCTGCTGGCACTCCAAAAGGTCCCAGTTACATCACAAATGGTCCTTTTGTTCGATAATGTCCTTCTTTATAGCCATAAAAACTCAGTTTAGCTGGAGCGCTTCAGTCAATAATCCATCCATTTTCCCTCCATCTAAATGCATACAAAATGAATCCCAAACGTTACTAATAAACTTTTCCAAACAAGTCAAAAAACGTTTATAATCAAACCTTAAGTACCCTTATACGTAAATAAACAATAACATTTAAGATGGAGAATTGTTATTGTCTTTACCGGCGAAAAATACCAACGAACGTACTCTCTTCCATGCACTTGAAAACACTACAGCCAAAATGGGAGCCACCTAGAAAAACTACAATTTTTGGCAACTTTTTCTGAAAACCAGCCTGAAACTCTTTCTAAAGACTGTTGACATCTAGTGGAAGCCCTAGGAACTGCAATCTGGGAGGACTTGGCCTTGAATAATTAAAGTGATAGTCATTGAAAATGGAGGTAGGCTGAAATATATTATTCTCTGGGTTTCGCCTGCCATATCAGTTCTGTTATACTCACAGACATTTTTAGTAACTTTAGAGTGTTTTCTATCCAAATCTACCAATTATATGCATATCCTAGCTTCTGTGCCTGAGTAACAGGCAGTTTACTTTGGAAACGCTTTTCATTCAGACGTGAAAATACTGCCCCCTACCCAAGAGAGGTTAAAACCTGTTGAGGCTAGGGGGCAGCATTTTCACTTTTGGATGAAAGGTGTGCCCAGAGTAAACGGCCTCATACTCTTTCCCAGATGGGAATATATGCATAGTATTATTACTGGTGGATAGAAAACACTCTGAAGTTTCTAAAACTGTTTGAATTATGTATGTGAGTATAACAGAACTCATATGGCAGACAAAAACCTGAGAAGAAATCCAAACAGGAAGTGAGAACACAATTTAGAAAACAGTGCCATTGGATGTCCACCTTAGATATGGATGAGAATGCACTTCCTAGGGCTTCCACAAGATGTCAGTCACCGTCTTTGGATTCTGGTTGTATGATTCTACTATAAAGGTGGGGCTCATAATAGCTCTTTGAGTGAGTGGTCTGGTAGAAAGCCTCGGTTTCAATACCTGCGGTCACGAGAGTGTTCTTGCGTTCCTATGCTTTTCTTCGGACAATGAAATTCTCCGGTTGGAACCTTATTGCTGATTAATGTTTAAAACATCATAAATATGGATTGCATACATCATTTGACTTGTTTCTACGACCTGTAACGGAACTTTTTGAGTTTTTGTCTGGAGGAATTGCTCGTGCTTTTTGAGGATTGAATGCTGGGCTGAACAAGCTAACAACAAGTGGCTAAATTATGGGCTTTTTGGAACTTTATGGAACAAATCAGTCATTTATTGTCGAACTGGGATTCCTGGAACTGCCTTCTGATGAAGATATTCAAAGGTAAGTGAATATTTAATAGTGTTTTTTTGTAGCTTCTGTTGACGCCAAAATGGCGGCTATTTCTTTGGGTTCTGAGCGCCATTCTCAGATTATTCTTTTTCCGTAAAGTTTTTTTTAAAATCTGACAAAGCGGTTGCATAGAGGATACATTTATCTTTAATTCTGTGATAAACACTTGCATTTTTTATCAATGTTTATTGTGAGTATTTCTGCGAAATCAACGGATGTTTTGGAATCAAAACATTGCTGCACGTAACGCGCCAATGTAAACTGAGATTTGTTATATATATACAGTGGGGCAAAAAAAATATTTAGTCAGCCACCAATTGTGCAAGTTCTCCCACTTAAAAAGATGAGAGAGGCCTGTAATTTTCATCAGAGGTACACTTCAACTATGACAGACAAAATGAGAAAAAAATATCCAGAAAATCACATTGTAGGATTTTTTATGAATTTATTTGCAGATTATGGTGGAAAATAATTATTTGGTCAATAACAAAAGTTTATCTCAATACTTTGTTATATACCCTTTGTTGGCAATGACAGAGGTCAAATGTTTTCTGTAAGTCTTCACAAGGTTTTCACACACTGTTGCTGGTATTTTGGCCCATTCCTCCATGCAGATCTCCTCTAGAGCAGTGATGTTTTGGGGCTGTTGCTTGGCAACACAGACTTTCAACTCCCTCCAAAGATTTTCTATGGGGTTGAGATCTGGAGACTGGCTAGGCCACTCCAGGACCTTGAAATACTTCTTACGAAGCCACTCCTTCGTTGTCCGGGTGGTGTGTTTTGGATCATTGTCATGCTGAAAGACCCAGCCACGTTTCATCTTCAATGCCCTTGCTGATGGAAGGAGGTTTTCACTCAAAATCTCACGATACATGGCCCCATTCATTCTTTCCTTTACACGGATCAGTCATCCTGGTCCCTTTGCAGAAAACAGCCCCAAAGCATGATGTTTCCACCCCATGCTTCACAGTAGGTATGGTGTTCTTTGGATGCAACTCAGCATTCTTTGTCCTCCAAACACAACGAGGAGTTTTTACCAAAAAGTTATATTTTGGTTTCATCTGACCATATGACATTCTCCCAATCTTCTTCTGGATCATCCAAATGCTCTCTAGCAAACTTCAGATGGGCCTGGACATGTACTGGCTTAAGCAGGGGGACACGTCTGGCACTGCAGGATTTGAGTCCCTGGCGGCGTAGTGTGTTACTGATGGTAGGCTTTGTTACTTTGGTCCCAGCTCTCTGCAGGTCATTCACTAGGTCCCCCCGTGTGGTTCTTGGATTTTTGCTCATGGTTCTTGTGATCATTTTGACCCCATGGGGTGAGATCTTGCACGGAGCCCCAGATCGAGGGAGATTATCAGTGGTCTTGTATGTTCTCCATTTCCTAATAATTGCTCCCACAGTTGATTTCTTCAAACCAAGCTGCTTACCTATTGCAGATTCAGTCTTCCCAGCCTGGTAGAGGTCTACAATTTTGTTTCTGGTGTCCTTTGACAGCTCTTTGGTCTTGGCCATAGTGGAGTTTGGAGTGTGACTGTTTGAGGTTGTGGACAGGTGTCTTTTATACTGATAACAAGTTCAAACAGGTGCGAGTGGAGGACAGAGGAGCCTCTTAAAGAAGAAGTTACAGGTCTGTGAGAGCCAGAAATCTTGCTTGTTTGTAGGTGACCAAATACTTATTTCCACCATAATTTGTAAACAAATGTATTAAAAGTCCTACAATGTGATTTTCTGGATTTTCTTTTCTCATTTTGTCTCTCATAGTTGAAGTGTACCTATGATGAAAATTACAGGTCTCTCTCATCTTTTTAAGTGGGAGAACTTGCACAATTGGTGGCTGTCTAAATACTTTTTTGCCCCAGTTTATATGCACATTATCGAACAAAACACACAATACATGTATAACATGATGTCCTATGAGTGTCATCTGTTAGAGATAATCAAAGGTTAGTGATTCATTTTATCTATATTTATGCGTCTGTGACTGTGAAATATCGTTCTGTGTGTTTTTGAATTTGGTGGTCATCTAACATAAATATATGTTGTGTTTTCGTTGTAAAACATTTTAAAAATCGGACACGATGGGTAGATTAATAAGATGTTTATCTTTCATTTGCTCTATTGGACTTGTTAATGTGTGAAAGTTAAATATTTTTAAATAATATTTTTTTCAGCTGAATGGGAGGTGGTGTTCCCTTTAGGGAACTCCTTGTGCCCCCCTAACCCCAACAGGTTTTAAGGCCACCTCTAGGTATCGGCAACAGGTGGACCACCACTGGACCCCGGCTCCCACTATTGTTTAGGGCAGAGTGTATGGCTCTCCACTCGGGATCTGCCCCTCAGGGTGGAGTCCCTTAAACTTTTCCCCTGCTTTATCAGCCCTTTCCCCATCTCTAAAATCCTTAGCCCCATTGCTGTTCATTTTCTGTTGCCCAGCACCCTCTGTATTCATCCCACTTTCCATGTGTCTAAGATTACACATCTGTCTCACAGCCCTTTGTCTCCTGTTTTCTGTTTGTCTGTTGCCAGTTTGCCTTGTTTTGTCAGGTCTTACCAGCGTGTTTCCCATTTCTCCAGTTCTTGTTTTCTCGTCTTCCCGGTTCCGAACTTTCTGCCTGCCCTGAGCCTGCCTGCCATTCTGTCCCTTTTTGACTCTGCCTTGGCTTTTGGACCTCTGCCTGCCCTCAACCTGCCCTTTTGCCGTGCCCTTTGTTATAATAAATATTCTGAGAACCGAACCATGTGCCTCCATCTCGATCATATCCTGCATCGTGATACAAACATTTAAGAAAGTTATTTTTGCAGTGTACTGTATGAATTCCAATGTTACTGCTGTAGTATACAGCTAGGGCATAAAGTACAGTAATAAGGACATCCTGGACAGGAGGAGAACATTTTGTTACCAATGTATACCAATGTAACTAATGTATTGTATGACTATGCAGTCCTGATGATTTCTGGACAGGGGGAGTTGAATAGAAGAATACCTATGTTAATATCTTACTGTTTGGAGACCCTTTATTGGATTTTGACATGCATGTGTTATTTCTATTGTTAAGTGGGGAGAAGTGACGATGGAAGCAACATAACTGTACTGTAATGGAAAACTGTAAATTATACAGTAAGTTTTTGAATTATTAACAGTAAAGTACTCTGAAACGTTTCACTGCAGCATACTATACATTTTGGGGCATTGTGGGAAAATGTTTTGTCCGGGGAAATAATTGCTGTATTTCTAACGATACTGTGATTTGACCCCACAGAATACACTACCGTACTGTATTTATGGAGCGCAAAAACCTTTTTAGCACTAGTGGCTCATTACAACTTCTTATGGCTGGGGGCCAGTATTGAGTAGCTTGGATGAATAAGTTGCCCAAAGTAAATGGCCTGCTCCTCAGTCTCAGTTGCTAATATGTGCATATTATTATTACTATTGGATAGAAAACACTCTAAAGTTTCTGTTTGAATGATTGAATGATGTCTGTGAGTATAACATAACTTACAGTGCCTTGCGAAAGCATTCGGCCCCCTTGAACTTTGCGACCTTTTGCCACATTTCAGGCTTCAAACATAAAGATATAAAACTGTATTTTTTTGTGAAGAATCAACAAGTGGGACACAATCATGAAGTGGAACGACATTTATTGGATATTTCAAACTTTTTTAACAAATCAAAAACTGAAAAATTGGGCGTGCAAAATTATTCAGCCCCTTTACTTTCAGTGCAGCAAACTCTCTCCAGAAGTTCAGTGAGGATCTCTGAATGATCCAATGTTGACCTAAATGACTAATGATGATAAATACAATCCACCTGTGTGTAATCAAGTCTCCTCATAAATGCACCTGCACTGTGATAGTCTCAGAGGTCTGTTAAAAGCGCAGAGAGCATCATGAAGAACAAGGAACACACCAGGCAGGTCCGAGATACTGTTGTGAAGAAGTTTAAAGCCGGATTTGGATACAAAAAGATTTTCCAAGCTTTAAACATCCCAAGGAGCACTGTGCAAGCGATAATATTGAAATGGAAGGAGTATCAGACCACTGCAAATCTACCAAGACCTGGCCGTCCCTCTAAACTTTCAGCTCATACAAGGAGAAGACTGATCAGAGATGCAGCCAAGAGGCCCATGATCACTCTGGATGAACTGCAGAGATCTACAGCTGAGGTGGGAGACTCTGTCCATAGGACAACAATCAGTTGTATATTGCACAAATCTGGCCTTTATGGAAGAGTGGCAAGAAGAAAGCCATTTCTTAAAGATATCCATAAAAAGTGTTGTTTAAAGTTTGCCACAAGCCACCTGGGAGACACACCAAACATGTGGAAGAAGGTGCTCTGGTCAGATGAAACCAAAATTGAACTTTTTGGCAACAATGCAAAACGTTATGTTTGGCGTAAAAGCAACACAGCTCATCACCCTGAACACACCATCCCCACTGTCAAACATGGTGGTGGCAGCATCATGGTTTGGGCTTGCTTTTCTTCAGCAGGGACAGGGAAGATGGTTAAAATTGATGGGAAGATGGATGGAGCCAAATACAGGACCATTCTGGAAGAAAACCTGATGGTGTCTGCAAAAGACCTGAGACTGGGACGGAGATTTGTCTTCCAACAAGACAATGATCCAAAACATAAAGCAAAATCTACAATGGAATGGTTCAAAAATAAACATATCCAGGTGTTAGAATGGCCAAGTCAAAGTCCAGACCTGAATCCAATCGAGAATCTGTGGAAAGAACTGAAAACTGCTGTTCACAAATGCTCTCCATCCAACCTCACTGAGCTCGAGCTGTTTTGCAAGGAGGAATGGGAAAAAATTTCAGTCTCTCGATGTGCAAAACTGATAGAGACATACCCCAAGTGACTTACAGCTGTAATCGCAGCAAAAGGTGGTGCTACAAAGTATTAACTTAAGGGGGCTGAATAATTTTGCACGCCCAATTTTTCAGTTTTTGATTTGTTAAAAAAGTTTGAAATATCCAATAAATGTCGTTCCACTTCATGATTTTGTCCCACTTGTTGTTGATTCTTCACAAAAAAATACAGTTTTATATCTTTATGTTTGAAGCCTGAAATGTGGCAAAAGGTCGCAAAGTTCAAGGGGGCCGAATACTTCCGCAAGACACTGTATATGGCAGGCAAAATCCTGAGGAGAAATCAAAACAGGAAGTGAGAAATCTGAGCTTGGTATGTATTCACCACAGTTCCCAATGAAATCCCCTTGAGATATTAACCTTTTATAACTAGGGGGCGCTATTTTAATTTTTGGATGAAAAACGTTCCTGTTTTAAACAATATATTTTGCCACGAGAAGATGCTCGACTATGCATATAATTGACAGATTTGGAAAGAAAACACCCTGACGTTTCCAAAACTGCAAAGATATTGTCTGTGAGTGCCACAGAACTGATGTTACAGAAAAAATTGCATATGAAATGAAATAAATATATTCAAACACAAGCTTAGCCTTTTGTTAACAACACTGTCATCTCAGATTTTCAAAATATGCGTTACAGCCAACGCTAGACAAGCATTTGTGTAAGTTTATCATGGCATAATGCTATGCTAGGCTCTGCTGGCAGCAGGCAACATTTTCACAAAAATAAGAAAAGCAACCAAATTAAATCATTTACCTTTGAAGAACTTCGGATGCTTTCACTCAGGAGACTCCCAGTTAGATAGCAAATGTTCCTTTTTTCCAAAAATATTATTTTTGTAGGCGAAAAATCTCCCGTTTCTTCACCATGCTTGGCTGAGAAATCGACCGAAAAATGCTACAACTATAACGCCAAACTTTTTTCAAAATTAGCTACATAATATCGACAGAAACACGGCAAACGTTGTTAACGATCCATCCTCAAGGTGTTTTTAACAAATATATTCGATAATATATCCGTCGAGGCAGTTGGTTTCTCATAAGAAGCGATTGGAAAAATGGCTACCTCAGTATTTTACGCAAGGTTTTCTGCGGGAGACACCATGTGACCACATGCCATATATGGTCCCTTACAGCCATTCTTCAAGGGAAATGCCTAAAAAGACGTCACAATGCTGTAGACACCTTGGGGAAAACGTGGAAAATGTAAACTCATTCGTAGCTCATTCACAGCCATATAAGGAGTCATTGGCATGAGGCGGTTTCAAACAATGCGGCACTTCCTGGTTGTTTTTTTTTATCTGGGTTTCGCCTGTAACATCAGTTCTGTGGCACTCACAGACAATATCTTTTCAGTTTCGGAAACGTCAGAGTGTCTTCTTTCCAAAGCTGTCAATTATATGCATAGTCGAGCATCTTTCCGTGACAAAATATCTTGTTTAAAACGGGAACGTTTTTCATCCAAAAATTAAAATAGCGCCCCCTAAATCCAACTGTTTAACAAATGTAAAGGTGTTTTGAAGATGCTATTGTCACGCCCTGACCTGAGTATTCTTTGTTTTCTAAATATATTTTGGTTAGGTCAGGGTGTGACATGGGTGATGTATGTGTTTTTGAACTGTCTAGGGGTTTTGTAGGTTTGTGGGGTTGTTTATCATCTAGGTGTTTATGTATGTGTATGGTTGCCTAGATTGGTTCTCAATTATAGGCAGCTGTTTATCGTTGTCTCTGATTGGAAACCATATTTAGGCATCCATCTTCTTTGGGTATTTCGTGGGTTATTGTCTATGTCTCGTTGCCTGTGTCTGCACTAGTATAATATAGCTTCACGGTCGGTTTGTTGTTTTATATAGTTTGTTAAGTGTTCTTCGTCATTCATTAAAAAGTATGTATTCTAATCAAGCTGCACTTTGGTCTCCTCACTACGACGATTGTGATAGAATAACCCACCATAAAAGGACCAGGCAGCGTGGTAAAAGGCAGCAGCAATCGCAGGACTCATGGACTTGGGAGGAAATTCTGGACGGCGGAGGACCCTGGGCACAACCACGGGAATATCAGAGCTGGAGGCAGCGAAAGCGGAAAGGCGCCGGTATGAGGAGGCAGCACGGCAGCGCGGCTGGAAGCCCGAGAGGCAGCCCCAAAAATGTATTGGGGGAGGCACTTGGAGCACTCGGCGAAGTTGAGGGTTGAGTCTGAAATTGTCGAGGAGTTATTGGACAGATTGGAGGAGAGTGAACAGAGGGGAGATTATGAGACATTCGAGGAGTTGTTGACGAAATTGGAGGAGAGTGAAGAGAGAGAGCTTTTGGTTTGGCGTAGTATGCATGGCATTCGCCCTGAGGAACGTGGTAGCTGTCCGATGCCACCTGTGCGTCCGGCAACGGTTGTGTCCTTCTATCTACCATATTTTCTCTGTCTTGTATTTTCTATCGACAAACTTGGGGACAGTGCTAGTAACAGTGTCTTTAACGCGGCTGGTGCTGTTCCCCTAGTTCACAGACCACTCCGATACCTGAAGGACTGTGGACGAAGGAAAGGTAACAGTGGCTTGACTATGGCCTGACCTGACTCCCAAGTCCACGGACCACCCCCCTCAACCCGCTGAGGCCCTCATCCAAATCTCCAATTAAATTATCAGTCCTGGACCCCCCAATAACCCATCATGACCCTGACAACACACTCCAAATAGGACTTTCCTCAGACGGCTGCTCATGGTTGCCTCCCCACTAGGGAATCCACCTATAGACAACACAAGGTACGTACAGAGAACTGCCCCCATGGAAGTAATCGTACTGAACACACCCACCAACTGTTTGTGAGTGCTCCGTGGCCAGGTGGGTCTGGGCCCTGTTTGCTCCCTCTGTCTTCAAGCATCCGGAATCCAGCTTTGCCACTGCATCGCTCCTCCTCCAACACCAACCCAGGCAGATGGACAGGCCCTCCACCAACCCCAACCCCCTGCTCTCTCTTTATCCCTTTCACCCTTCCTCCCTCTAAATGTATAACTCTCACAGAACCAGAACAGAACCAGGAACCATTAATCACCAGACCTGAAGAGGCACGGAGAAGGACAAAAGTACTAGGCCTACACCCGGAGTGAGCAAGCCTGGTGTGGTTAAAATGCTAATTAATTACTTAAAAATCATACAATGTGATTTTCTGGATTTTTGTTTTAGATTCCATCTCTCTCAGTTGAAGTGTACCTATGATAAAAATTACAGACCTCTACATGCTTTGTAAGTAGGAAAACCTGCACAATCGGCAGTGTTTCAAGTACTTGTTCTCCCCACTGTATATGTTTTCCCTTTCATCTGTGTCTGCTAGTTACTAGCTAGCTAGGGCTTGAGCCAGCATGGAACAAAAGGGGGGAGGGTCATTCAAAACTCTGACACAGTTGTCATGTCAACACATCCGTCAGTGCTGCTGTGAAATGCATCACGAAAGACGTCAAATGAGAGATGTATAAAAAAAATGTACATCGTTGATGCTATTTTAAATGACTGAGGAGCTTTGTGTATCACCGCATTTGCTTGAGATGATTTGATGGCAACACTGCTCACTGCATCCAAGTTGCTTGACATAGGTGTTACAAAGAACTATCAGTTTCAACTGTTCTGCCTTATTATTATACGACCATGCTGGTCATTTATGAACATTAGAACATCTTGGCCATGTTCTGTTATAATCTCCACCCGGCACAGCCAGAAGAGGACTGGCCACCCCACATAGCCTGGTTCCTCTCTAGGTTTCTTCCTAGGTTTTGGCCTTTCTAGGGAGTTTTTCCTAGCCACCGTGCTTCTACACCTGCATTGCTTGCTGTTTGGGGTTTAAGGCTGGGTTTCTGTACAGCACTTTGAGATATCAGCTGATGTACGAAGGGCTATATAAATAAATTTGATTTGATTTGATTTGATCAGTCAAAGTGAACTCATGAATATATGCTCCCCGCCCAATCTACCAGTCTTTTCAAACTTCCTTGTAGTTTGCCATGAGAGAAACATTTATTTTTGTAAAATTTTAAGCATCTATATCCCTCCAAAAATTCTAGGTGATATTTTGGTCACTCAAAAGGCTATTTTACATGGGAATCAGATTGACTGTTCGGGACCTTTAAGGCCTCTAGAAGTGTAAGTGATATAAAACACAAATAATGAATTAATGTGGTGTCATGTATGTAAAGACTTTACCTAGCAGCCAACCTGCTTGCACTAATCCCTTGTAATTATAGTAAAATACTGTGAAATACAAACCCCTCCCCTCAATGAATCTCTTCCATCCATCCATTCCAATTATAGTAGCATTTACTTTTCTGGAGTATAATACAGTCAATTGTACAGTGTTGTACTGTATGTCATTACACAGTACTTGCTTTGATAATGTATTTATATTACAGTAGGTCTATTGTAATAAAAATAAATATTTGCCACGAGCTGCCTGCAAACTACTGTTAAATTCATGGCAACCCCTTTATACATGGTGGTAAAAGAGCCTGACCCTAGGCTCTTTACTTTACAGTAACTGATAATACAATTTTAGGAAATAGATTCTGAAGGGAGGAAGTTATGGTGTGGAAGTTTTTGAGTTAATATGGCATTACTGTCTAGGATGGAATTTGGATTCTCACAAGAGCCTTGTTAAAAATAATCATACAGTTTGACAGTTTAAGATGCATTCATAATAATAGGCTGCTCCAATATCCTTACGATCTTGATTCTTATTTCATTGCCAAGGTTAGCTTCTCCACTTTTCATTATATTTCAAATGACTATGCAACCTTTGTAGGACAGAGAATGCAACCTTCCTGAAATAACCCATTCAATCATGTTTATCACTATGATAACGCAGGAATTAGCACCATGATCTTTTTATTATTTATTATTTCACCTTTATTTAAATAGGCATGTCAGTTAAGAACAGATTCTTATTTACAATGACGGCCAAACCCGGACGACACTGGGACAATTGTGCGCTGCCCTATGGGGCTCCCAATCACTTCCGGGTGTGATACAGCCTGGAATCAAACAAGGGTCTGTAGTGATGCCTCTAGGACTGAGATGAGGTGCCATAGATCGCTGCCCCACTCAGCAGCCCCCCAAGTGGTGCAGTGGGTTACTCGGGTTAAACATAGGTATCCTGCATCAAAGCATTGCATACTACAGTAAATATAGTATAAAAGTAGGAAGGTAAGTTGTCACTACAAATAAAAAATGTGTTCTCAATGTAATGTTGGAGCTGTTGTACTATATTTAATTTTCCACACATTGAAAAGAGTACATAATCTGTTCAACAAACTTCCATTTTAGTCCATTAGCAAACGTTCTAATCCAGATTTACAGGAACATTTTGGGATAAGTGCCATGCTCAAGGGCACATCAACAGATGTTCTACCTAGTCAGCAAATGGATTTTAACCAGCAACCTTTTAGTTACTGGTTCAATCTACTTAGGCTACCTGCTGGCTAGGCTACCTGACATCCAGATTAGTGTGTGTGTGTGTGTTTGCGTGAGTGCGTGCGTTCGTGTGCGTATTTCAAGTTTTATTAGTCATATGTATGGGATACGTATGATATACGGTACATCGTCCAATGAAATGCTTACTTGCAGGTTCCTTCTCCAAAATGCAATAACAATAAGAAATAATAAGACAAGAATACGAACATAACGTAAACGGCAGCAGAATATAATTATACATTTTAGCATAAGAATAATACAGGAAGGCACAATTTATAGACCAATATTTACACGTGCATTGGGGAAGGGGGACGGGGGGAAAGTGTATGAATTTGGCAGTATAATAGTCTGGTAGCAGCAGTTGTGATGTATGTAGCATGTGTGTGTGTGTGTGTGTGTGCGCATGTTTGCTAAGGTGCGGAGAATCAGAGCAAATGGCCAGTCCAGTTCAAGTCTTCAGCAGTCTGATGGCTTGAAGATACCACCAGGCTCAGAGACAGTTTTTATCAGACCTCATGCTCCGATACCGTCTGCCCGATGGTAAGGGAGAGAACAGCTCATGGCTGGGGTGTGTGGGGTCCTTTATGATGCTTCGTGTCTTCCTCAGACACCATTGAGTAAATTCCCTGGAGAGGTGGGAGCACGATCCCAGGGGTGTGTTTCGCTGTCTTCATTACCCGCTGAAGGGCCTTGCAGTCATGGATGGAGCAACTCCCATACCAGGCCATGATGCAACCGGTCAAAATGCTCTCGATTCTGCAGCGGTAGTATTTGTAGAGGACCCGGGGCAGTATGCCACATTTTTCAACCATTTTAGGAAGTAGAGACGCGATTGCGCCCTCTTGACAAGAGTAATGGTGGTGGTGTTGGTCCATGACAAGTCCTCAGTGATGTGAATGCCGAGGAACTTATAAATCATGACACTCTCTACTGCAGTCCCGTTGATGTGGATAGGGGCATGTTCCCTCCTCTGCTTCCTGAAGTCAACAATCAACTCCTTTGTTTTGCTGACATTGAGGGAGAGGTTGTCATCACAATACCAATATGCCAGTTCACTTACCTCCTCCCTATGATCTGACTCGTCGTTTTTGGTTAGGCCTACAACCGTGGTGTCGTCAGCAAACTTGATGAAGTTGGTGTCGTGCAAAGCCACACAGACTTGTGTGAACAGTCCTACAGCAGTGGACAGAGGACACACCCCTGGGAGGCCCCTGTGTTAAGAGTCAGTGTGGAGGAGGTTTTCCGTTTGCCAATCCTCACAGCCTGTGGCCTGCCTGTCAGGTTGTCCAGGATCCAGTTGCAGAGGGTGATGTCCAGACCCAGGGCTCTGAGCTTGGAGTCAAGCTTGGAGGGAATAATAGTGTTGAATGCTGAACTGAAGTCAATGAACAGAATTCTCACATAGGTGTTCCTCTTGTCCAGATGTGTTAAGGCTGTGTGAACAGCAATGGAAATGGAATCTTTCATTGATTTGTCGGAGCGGTTGGCAAATTGGAGTGGTTCCAGTGTACATGGCATGCTGGCCTTGATGTGGGGTGGGGCATGACCAGCCTCTTGAAGCACTTCATGATGATCGAGATGAGCGCGAAGGGGGGATAGTCGTTTGTGCATATACAGATGAAATCACACACTGTATTTATGTGTGTGTGTGTGTGTGGGGGGGGTAAAGTGGCCCACTGTCTCGCCCCGCTGTACACTGAAACCAGATCAAGGACCTTGATTTACAATGTGTTGCCTGTTACCTCAGTTTTCATTCTCAATCTCTTTCTCCCTCTTGGTTTTCTGTTTCTCTCCCGGAGGCAAAACCCTAGAGCAACTGGTGAACTTGTGTTCTTGTGAACCTGTGTGTGAACTCTGTAACAGCAATCTACAGAACACAGCAGGGTCTCGCCTGTGATATACAATCATTGATCAAGAAACGAAGTGGTTGCTACTGAAGAGGAGTGTGTCCTAGGTTATTTGAAATCACAGCTATCAATGACAAGGTTATAGAAAAGATAAGCAGTCATGTGTGATTTCATCACTACAAGGACCCTTGAATAAAATGTCAATATGGAATTCAGTGACTATGTTTGCAGGAATTGGGTTGTTTACTTTTAACAATATCAGGAACGTTCTAGGAGACGATCTGTAAATTCTTGGAGTAAAAGTGCAGTTTGTCTTGTTTTCCTTTTTCTTACTCAACCCCTTTTCTATGTACTTCTTCCTTGAGGGTAAAAATAATACTTGTTTACTTGGTAAGGTATTCTCTGCATGTGTAAAAATCCTCAAAGTAACAAACAAACAAAACAAAGGTTTACGTCTGGAAAGAGCACATAACTAGTTACAATCTTCTCAGTTTCACGCCCACCGTTGCCATAAATCAAAATACATTAATGTGGAGAAGAAATGGGAAGCCGAAAGGCACCCACACAACAGACAGAGTTGCAATATTATGTGCATATCTAATGTGAGTATTTGCAATATGGTTTTACTATTTCTGAGCAAAATGTGTCTATTTGATTTTGGTAGGACAGAGACATTGTAACAATTTATTCATGACTTATCCATGATCACTATCTATCTGTTTGAATAGAAATAATTAAATGTGAATGAAAAATAGGCTGTTGCTTTCCATTACCAGTCCTGCTGGACATTGTTGATCTATAAAAAAATGTATCCTCTTGTGCTCTGATCGGATTCTAAGAGCAAAGAAAGACATCTTAATATTCTAACTGTTTCAATGTTTCAAAAGAAAGGTGTTTCCAATCCTGCCAGCTATTGTTAATCTATAGATAAACCTTATTCCCTGTATCCTTATTCTATTGTATTCTTAGAATCCACTGATCATCCGCTGATCGGATTTTAAGAGCGAAGCCATATTTAGATTTTATCATGCACCATCAAACCAAGTTTGGACAAAAGAGGCCCTACTGATGTTTATTTTCTTACAGCAATCCATTCTTTCTTCTCTTTTCAAGAGGATGTTATAGGCAGAAAATAATCCAATCCAATTGCCTCGGGCAGAATAATCACGAGAAGTGGGTCAAGGAGCAATGCAGCCAACATTTTTACCATCCAATGGATATGGGAGGCTAGGTTAAATATTGTCTGTATCCCAAATGGCACCCTATTCTCTGTTTAGTGCACTACTTTAAAAAATATATATAAAAAATGCCGACAGGAAGTCTACCAGACATAACGAAAAAGACATTACAGGCAAAAATGTTAACCATTAACATATACATTACAAACATATACAGTGTACAATTAATTAGTCTCCCAGTCCATGTTGGCTAAGGCAGTCCTGATGACTCCTGGACAGGGGGAGAATAACATAAACAATAGAAGAGTACCAATGTTACTACACTCTTAAAAATAAAGGTGGAAGTTGTAAACAAATATGTTTTTTCAGAACAATTCCATAGGGGAACCATTTTAGTCTCTCTGAAGATCCATTAATGGGATGGTTCTTTGAATAACCACACAAAAATCCCAAACCAGAAATGTTTCAGCCCTTCAGGATCTGAATAAAATAGCCTTGCTGTAGGGGTTTAACCCATTCAAATAATTTGAGAGTTAGCAGTACTACACATGACTGTGTTTCCTGGTGATGGAGACATGGTTGTTGTATTCTTTGAGCCTTCACCAAGTGAGGTCCTAGGTGAATATGTTGTCATTAAAATGTAATTATTTAAGACAATACAAGACCTGTGTGGTTCAGTTGGTAGAGCATGGAGTTTCCATCACCAGAGTTGTTGGTTTGATTCCCACGGGGAACCAGTATGAACATGTATGCACTCACTACTGGCATTTGTTCTAGATAAGAGTGTACTAAATTACAATATATTTCATAAGGCCTTCTTTTGATGGTCTAGTTTCACCCTAATACAGTGGGCTGAAACTCATAGTTTACATGCCTCATCAGGCCTGCAAGTCACATTATGCTGGCTTGCAAAGTGATGTGTAATTTGTATTGGAATCCAGACAGAATGGGAATATCCATCATTTTGAATTTGTATTAACCCGCAATCTGTATTCAGAATGACTGTCAGGGTTGGGAAGACTAAGACATGAGACTACCTAACCCATTCACATCCTTGTACTATATAGTGTCTTCAGAAAGTATTCAGACCCTAAGACTTTTTCCACATTTTCTTAAGTTCCAGCCTAAAATTGATGTTCTCAGCAATCTACACACAATACCCATAATGACAGCAAAAAAACTAAAAAATGGAAATACCTTACTTATGTAAGTATTCAGACCCTTTGCTATGAGACTCGAAAATGAGATCAGGTCCATCCTGTTTCCATTGATCGTCCTTGAGATGTTTCTAAAACTTGATTGGAGTCCACCTGTGGTAAATTCAATTGATTGGACATGATTTGGAAAGTCATACACCTGACTGCATAATGCCCTACAGTTGACTGCATGTCAGAGCAAAATTGTCCGTAGAGCTCTGAAAAAGGATTGTGTCGAGGCACAGATCTTGGGAAGGGTACCAAAACATCTCTGCAGCATTGAAGCTTCACTAACTTTATGCATCAGCTGTCAGAGCAGCTTACCAATTACTGCACCTGTACACAGCCCATCTGTAAATAGCCCACCCAACTACCACATCCCCATATTGTTAATAATTTTTTTGCTCTTTTGCACCCCAGTATCTCTACTTGCACATCATCATCTGCACATCTATTCACTCCAGTGTAATGCAAAATTGTAATTATTTTGCCACTATTGCCGATTTATTGCCTTATCTCCCTAATCTTACTACATTTGCACACACTGTACATAGCTTTTTTTCTATTGTGTTATTGACTGTATGTTTGTTTATTCCATGTGTAACTCTGTGTTGTTGTTTTTGTTGTACTGCTTTGCTTTATCTTGGCCAGTTCACAGTTGTAAATGAGAACTTGTTCTCAACTAGCCTACCTGGTTAAATAAAGGTAAAATACAAAAATACAAGCTTGTCATACCTGTATTTGGGGAGTTTCTCCCATTCTTCCAAGCAGATCCTCTCAAGCTCAAGCATCTAATTTCAGGTCTCTCCAGAGATGTCGGGTTCAAGTCCGGGCTCCAGCTGGGCCACTCAAGGACATTCAGAGACTTGTCCCAAAGTAACTCCTGCGTTGTCTTGATGTGTTCTTAGGGTCGTTGTCCTGTTGGAAGTAAGGCAAGCTCTAGGAGGTCTTGGTGGTTCCAAACTTCTTCCATTTAAGAGTGATGGAGGCCACTGAGTTCTTGGGGGGGGGGGGATCTTCTTTTGCTTTTCTTTTTATTTCACCTTTATTTAACCAGGCAAGTCAGTTAAGAACAAACTCGTATGTTCAATGATGGCCTAGGAACAGTGGGTTGTTCAGGGGCAGAACGACAGATCTGTACCTTGTCAGCTAGCGTCATACCCACGAAAACTCGATTCTGTAATCGCTGCCAAAGGCTGCTTCAACGAAGTACTGAGAAAAGGGTCTGAATACTTATGTAAATGTGATATTTCTGTATTTTGTTTTTAATAAATTTGTAAAAATGTAGCAAAATGTTTTTTTTCCTTTGTCATTATGGGGTATTGTGGGTAGATTGATGAGAAAATAACGATTTAATCAATTTTGTAACTTCAAATTTCAAATAGTGTATATACACTATATATATACACTTAGATATATATATACACTTACACATATATACACTTAGGTTGGAGTCATTAAATCTAGTTTTTTTTACCACTCCACAAATTTAACAAACTATAGTTTTGGCAAGTCGACTGGGACATCTACTTTGTTCATGACACAAGTCATTTTGCCAACAATTGTTTACAGACATATTTTTTCACTTATAACTCACTGTATCACAATTCCAGTGCGTCAGAAGTTTATATACACTAAGTTGTGCCTTTAAACAGCTTGGAATATTCCAGAAAATTATGTCATGGCTTTAGAAGCTTCTGATAGGCTAATTGACATCATTTGAGGCAATTGGAGGTGTACCTTCAGATGTATTTCAAGACCTACCTTCAAACTCAGTGCCTCTGCTTGAAATCATGGGAGAATCAAAAGAAATCAGCCAAGACCTCAGAAAGAAAATTGTAGACCTCCACAAGTCTGGTTCATCCTTGGAAGCAATTTCCAATTTCATCTGTACAAACAATAGTATGCAAGTATAAACACCATGGGACCACGCAGCCGTCATACCGCTCAGGAAGGAGATGCATTCTGTCTCATAACTTTGGTGCGAAAAGTGAAAATAAATACCAGAACAACAGCAAAGGACCATCGTTATGTTTGGAGGGAAAAGGGGGAAGCTTGCAAGCTGAAGAACACCATCCCAACTGTGAAGCACGGATGTGGCAGCATCATGTTGTGGGGGTGCTTTGATGAAGGAAGGACTTGTTCACTTCACAAAATAGATGGCTTCATGAGGAGGGAAATTATGTGGATATTTATTTTCCCAGGCAAGTAAGTTAAGAACACATTCTCATTTTCAATGACGGTGGGTTAACTGCCTTGTTCAGAGGCAGAACAACAGATTTGTACCTTGTCAGCTCAGGGATTTGATCTTGCACCTTTCAATTACTAGTCCAACGCACTAACCACTAGGCTATGCTGAAGCAACAGCTCAAGACATCAGTCAGGAAGTTAAAGCTTGGTCACAAATGGGTCTTCTAAATGGACAGTGACCCCAAGCACACTTCCAAAGTTGTAGCAAAATGGCTTAAGGACAACAAAGTCAAGGTATTGGAGTGGCCAATACAAATCCCTGACCTCAATCCTATAGAAAATTTGTTGGCATAACTGAAAAAGTGTGTGCGAACAAGGAGGCCTACAGACCTGACTCCGTTACACCAGATCTGTCAGGAGGAATGGGACAAAATTCGCCCAACTTATTGTGGGAAGCTTGTGGAAGGCTTCCCAAAACGTTTGACCCAAGTTCAACAATTTAAAGGCAATCCTACCAAATACTAATTGAGTGTATGTAAACTTCTGACCAACTGGGAATGTGATGAAAGAAATACAAGCTGAAATAAATCATTCTCTCTACTTTTTTTCTGAAATTCAACATTCTTAAAATAAAGTGGTGATCCTAACTGACCTAAGACAGGGAATTTTTACTAGGATTAAATGTTAGAAATTGTGAAAACTGAGTTTAAATGTATTTGGCAAAGGCGTATGTAAACTTCTGACTTCAACTGTGTGTATATATATATATATATATATATATATATATACTGCTCAAAAAAATAAAGGGAACACTAAAATAACACATTCTAGATCTGAATGAATGAAATATTCTTATTAAATACTTTTTTCTTTACATAGTTGAATGTGCTGACAACAAAATCACACAAAAATCACACAAATGTATCAACCCATGGAGGTCTGGATTTGCAATCACACTCAAAATGAAAGTGGAAAACCACACTACAGGCTGATGCAACTTTGATGTAATGTCCTTAAAACAAGTCAAAATGAGGCTCAGTAGTGTGTGTGGCCTCCACGTGCCTGTATGACCTCCCTACCATGCCTGGGCATGCTCCTGATGAGGTGGCGGATGGTCTTCTGAGGGATCTCCTTCCAGACCTGGACTAAAGCATCCGCCAACTCCTGGAAAGTCTGTGGTGCAACGTGGAGTTGGTGGATGGAGCGAGACATGATGTCCCAGATGTGCTCAATTGGATTCAGGTCTGGTGAACGGGCAGGCCAGTCCATAGCATCAATACCTTCCTCTTGCAGGAACTGCTGACACACTCCAGCCACATGAGGTCTAGCATTGTCTTGCATTAGGAGGAACCCAGGGCCAACCGCACCAGCATATGGTCTCACAAGGGGTCTGAGGATCTCATCTCGGTACCTAATGGCAGTCAGGCTACCTCTGGCGATCACATGGAGGGCTGTGCGGCCCCCCAAAGAAATGCCACCCAACACCATGACTGACGCACCGCCAAACCGGTCATGCTGGAGGATGTTGCAGGCAGCAGAACGTTCTCCACGGCGTCTCCAGACTGTCACGCCTGTCACGTGCTCAGTGTGAACCTGCTTTCATCTGTGAAGAGCACAGGGCGCCAGTGGCGAATTTGCCAATCTTGGTGTTCTCTGGCAAATGCCAAACGTCCTGCACGGTGTTGGGCTGTAAGCACAACCCCCACCTATGGACGTCGGGCCCTCATACCACCCTCATGGAGTCTGTTTCTGACCGTTTGAGCAGACACATGCACATTTGTGGCCTGCTGGAGATCATTTTGCAGGGCTCTGGCAGTGCTCCTCCTGCTCCTCCTTGCACAAATGCGGAGGTAACGGTCCTGCTGCTGGGTTGTTGCCCTCCTACGGCCTCCTCCACGTCTCCTGATGTACTGGCCTGTCTCCTGGTAGCGCCTCCATGCTCTGGACACTACGCTGACAGACACAGAAAAACCTTCTTGCCACAGCTCGCATTGATGTCCCATCCTGGATGAGCTGCACTACCTGAGCCACTTGTGTGGGTTGTAGACTCCGTCTCGTGCTACCACTAGAGTGAAAGCACCGCCAGCATTCAAAAGTGACCAAAACATCAGCCAGGAAGCATAGAAACTGAGAAGTGGTCTGTGGTTATCACCTGCAGAACCACTCCTTTATTGGGGTTGTTTTGCTAATTGCCTATAATTTCCACCTGTTTGTCTATTTCATTTGCACAACAGCATGTGAAATGTATTGTCAATCATTGTTGCTTCCTAAGTGGACAGTTTGATTTCACAGAAGTGTGATTGACTTGGAGTTACATTGTGTTGTTTAAGTGTTCCCTTTATTTTTTTGAGCAGTGTATATATATATATATATATATATATATATATATATATATATATATATATATATATATAGTATAGAAAAAATACAATAGACACACATTTACACACACACAAAAATAAGAAACAATTCAACGAAAGAATAATAATGTCTCTGTGTGTGTCATAGTGTGTGCTTGTAATTGTGCAGTCATCAGTTACACAAACTTGGGCCCCGGTTAAAAGTAATGCACTAAATAGGGGATAGGTTGCCATTTGGGAGGCAGCCTCATCTGTCACCCAGGGGAACAGATCAAGTAGTCCAGTTGTCTGTGCTCTCTGATCTCCACACTACCGTAGCCTTCCATTTCAAAGAAAAGAGATAGACGGCTTTAAGCACACAATAGATAAGAGGATGCTGTGCTGGCGGGCCAGTAGCTTTGACTGCCAGGGGCAGAATGCAGAAAGAATTTATAGTCACAATGGGTAGGCCTTGTGTATGCCAAAGTATTAAGTCAAAGAGCCATTTTTCTGTATTTATTGCACAGGCTACCCTTGGTGGCATAACACACATTCAAGACATTGGTAGCCCATCTTGTGAACTGTTCCAGATCATCTGGAATCTGGAAATAATGCAACCTTTCAAAATGTACAGCATGCATAGCTGGGTAAGCAAACTAGATAGGAAAGGAATGAATGTTTGATTTCACCTTAGCCCAGTACTTGTGCATGAAATAACCTTAACCTTTCCTGTTCATTCCTCTTCAAAAGTATCTCATGTTCTTATTCCTTACAGAAAAACCACATGAATTGTACATGTGATCTTATGTTAATGTTATAACAAGTATCATGTAAAAGAAACATGTGATGACATGAAACGAAAAATTTGAGCATGTGAAATAAAAGTGGTATCTTGGGGATGGAAACTTCAACACGTGACAACATTTTAATGTTTGTCACATGTAAACTTGCAATTCCACATATGGGAGTTATTTTTTTTACAAGGGATGTAATAAAATGGTATGGGGGTTTTAATAAATCTTCTTAGATGTAAAGTCCCCTGTTTAGCGGACCTGCGTGGTTCTGGTACCTGTTCCAACCGACATTTTCAGTTATAAATCGACCATAGATCGAAATGGCTTGCATTGAGTGGTAGCCCTGATTCTCACGGACACAGTAGTATATTTTCAATGAAATCTGAAACCAACTGAAGCCGGGATGTCCTTCCTACGATTTGATTCGCTCTTTCGACTGTCCACCAATCCATGGCTGAACCCTACATCACAGCTACTGACAAAGGACATGCATGCAATCCTTACATCGTAGCACAGTAGGAGAGAATGGTTTCATCACTGTAGCAAATTCAGAGATCTATATATACTGTAGTTGTGAATATAAAATAATTAATGGATTTTTAAGCTCTGTGATACGTTCACAGCAATGGGGGCAGATGTTTTGATCAAGCGATTCTTCTCTAACACTAAACATACAAATATGTATTTTACAGTTATAAGGAAGGTGAAATTGTATTATTATACTACATTTAGAAAGCATATGTCATTTCAAGCGTTACTCACACAGTTTTGTTGAATAGGAAATACACCATCAAATACTTGCATATTTCTATCATCTTTTTGCTGTGTAATTGAGCTTGTGTCCTCAAAAATGACTCCAGTGCAGCAATTTATAAAACATTTTACCAGAAAGGAGTATGCAGCATTGCTTTTCGATTACATTTAGTTACATTTAACTGTGAAGGTAAGTGGTACGCTGTTCAGCAAAAATAGTGTAAACATCTTTAAACTTCTTATGGCTGGGGGAAGTATTGAGTAGCTTGGATTAATAAGGTGCCCAGAGTAAACTGCCTCCTACTCAGGCCCAGTTGCTAATATATGCATATTATTAGTAGATTTTGATAGAAAACACTCTGATGTTTCTAAAACTGTTTGAATGATGTCTTTAGGTATAACAGAACTCATATGGCAGGCAAAACCTGAGTAAAAATCCAACCAGGAAGTGGGAAATCTGAGGTTAGTAGATTTTCAAGTCACTGTCTATTGAATATAAAGTGTCTATGGGGTCATATTGTACTTCCTAAGGCTTCCACTAGATGCAAGCAGTCTTTAGAACCTTGTTTGAGTCTTCTACTGTGAAGGAGGGGGGAATGAGAGCTGATTGAGTCAGGGGTCTGCCAGAGTGGCATGAGCTGATCACGCGCGCTCACGTGAGAGCAAAGGAATTCTCCGGTTTAAACATTATTGAAGATGTATGATAAAAACATCCTAAAGATTGATTATATACTTCGTTTGACATGTTTCAACAAACTGTAATATAACTTTTCATCTGAACTTTCGCCTGGACTTGCCTGCGCCTCATGAGTTTGGATTGTGTACTAAACGCTCAAACAAAAAGGAGGTATTTGGACATAAATAATGGACTTTATCGAACAAATCAAACATTTATTGAGGAACTGGGATGCCTGGGAGTGCATTCTGATGAAGATCATCAAAGGTAAGTGAATATTTATAATGCTATTTCTGACTTCTGTTGACTCCACAACATGGCGGATATCTGTATGGCTTGTTTTGGTCTCTGAGCCCTGTACTCAGATTATAGCATGGTGTGCTTTTCGGTAAAACTTTTTTTAAATCTGACACAGCGGTTGCGTTAAGGAGAAGTTTATCTAAAGTTCCATGCATAACACTTGTATTTTCATCAACATTTATGATGAGTATTTCTGTAAATTGATGAGGCTCTCTGCAAAATCACCAGATGTTTTGGAAGCAAAACATTACTGAACGTAACGCGCTAATGTAAACTGAGATTTCTGGATATAAATATGAACTTTATTGAACAAGACAATCGTGTATTGTGTCACATGAAGTCCTATGAGTGTCATCTGAAGATCATCAAAGGTTAATGATTAATTTTATCTCTATTTCTGCATTTTGTGACTCCTCTCTTTGGCTGGAAAAATAGCTGTGTTTTTCTGTCACTAGGTGCAGACCTAACATAATCGTTTGGTGTGCTTTCGTCTTAAAGCCATTTTGAAATCGGACACTGTGGTGGGATTAACAACAAGTTAATCTTTAAAATGGTGTAAAATACTTGTATGTTTCAGGAATTTTAATTATGAGATTTCTGATGTTTTGAATTTGACGTCCTGCACTTTCACTGGCTGTTGTCATACCGAAGTTTTAATCAGTATGATTACATTTGACATGACTTCTCTCTCTCTCTACAACCACTGTGATTATTATTATCTGACCCTGCTGGTCATCTATGAATATTTGAACACCTTGGCCATATTCTGTTATAATCTCCACCTGACACAGCCAGAAGAATCCTGGTTCCTCTCTGGGGTTCTTCCTAGGTTCTGGCCTTTCTATGGAGTGTTTCCTAGCCACCGTGCTTCTACACCTGCATTGCTTGCTGTTTGGAGTTTTAGGCTGGGTTTCTGTAGAGCACTTTGTGACATCAGCTGATGTAAGCAGGGCTATATAAATACATTTGACTGACATGAATTGGTGGCTCTGTATAGGCAACATATTAACTGGAACCAGTTTATTACTTAACCTGGGGTCCTTAAGTAACAGAAATCTTGGCAAATGGCCACGGTTTCCATTAAACCAATACAAAGACAGATGATCTGACCTTTACAGTGGCTTTTTCCTGATTTACTCACGAAGGTGCATCGCTCCCGAGCCATCATTCACCGAATATTGTTTAGGAATAGTGAGCACAGCCCCACAATGAACTATGAAATGTCTCTTGGCTCTAGATATTCTGCACTTTTCCATCCAGCTATTGTGTCGGAAAATTAATCGTCAGCCTCCTCCCAAAGACCGTCTGAAATCTGTCAGGAAGATGGAAAATGGACGAAACTCACTAGACATACCACTTCTACAACAGCAACAACAACAATTAAAGCTGCACGCAGCATTGCCTGGGTTCAAGCTGTGGTCCACTATGTCACCATAGGAAAATTTGGACACATTGCCGTAGGGTGTGACACTTCTGTACTCATTTACAATTTAGTCATTTAGCAGACGCTTTTATCAAAAGCAACTTAGTAGTAAAGACATTCATTTTCAAACTTTTCATTTTCATACTGGTCCCTCGTGGGAATCAAACCCACAACCTTAGAGTTGCAAGTGTCATGCAAACACCATTGCAAGCGCCATGCTCTACCAACTCCATAGCAGAGTTGGCAAATATTAGAACTCAAAATAAACCAAATCATGCAAAATGCTTTTGATGTATTTTGGACAAATTTTTATGATATTGACTACTTTAAATGTCTCCTCCTGAACCACTGAACCGATCGGAACCAAGTTTAGTACAGTTGAAGTCAGAAGTTGGCTATTGTTCTGGGATTGATTTTTACTTTTTGCACCAAAGTACGTTCATCTCTAAGAGACAGAACACGTCTCCTTCCTGAGCGATATGACGGCTGCGTAGTCCCATGGGGTTTAAACTTGCGTACTATTGTTTTTACAGATGAACGTGGTACCTTCAGGTGTTTGGAAATTGCTCGCAAGGATGAACCGGAGGTCTACATATTTCTTTCTGAGGTCTTGGCTGATTTATTTTGATTTTCCCATGATGTCAAGCAAAGAGGCACTGAATTTGAAGGTAGGCCTTGAAATACATCCACAGGTACACCTCCAATTGACTCAAATTATGTCTAACAGACGCTTCTAAAGCCATGACATCATTTTCTGGAATTTTCCAAGCTGTTTAAAGGCACAGTCAACTTAGTGTATGTAAACTTCTGACCCACTGGAATTGTGATACAGTGAATTATAAATTAAATAATCTGTCTGTAAACAATTGTTGGAAAAATGACTTGTGTCATGAACAAAGTAGATGTCCTAACCGACTTGACAAAACCATAGTTTGTTAACAAGAAATATGTGGAGTGGTTGGTTGAAAAACTAGTTTTAAGGACTCCAACCTAAGTGTATGTAAACCTCCGACTTCAACTGTAGCATCTACTGTATGTGTGCACGTCTTTAAATGCAACATTTTCCAAGAGTCTAGTTAAAACAACATGAACCAATGAGCTTGCATGAACGTTTTGTCCTTTCCATCAGCGCCACCATGCGGCCAAACTCAACAATACTCATCTATACGCTACAGGTTAGCTAGCCTCACCTCCCTGAGTGTGTGTGCCAAATTTCATCACTGCCTGTTACAGCAGCAGGTAGCCTAGTGGTTAGAGTGTTGGACTAGTAACCGAAAGGTTGCAAGATTGAATCCCCGAGCTGACAAAGCAAAAAGCTGTCGTTCTTCCCCTGAACAAGGCAGTTAACACACTGTTCCTAGGCCATCACTGAAAATAAGAATTTGTTCTGAACTGACTTGCCTAGTTAAATAAAGATTTAAAAAAGTAGTGCCACTGTGTGTTTGATCAAAATGCGCTTACATATGTTGAGGCTCACAGTGTTTGTAACATGTGGACCCATTTTTCTCACAATACAAAGGTCCTTGTCTGACTTGCATGCATTTATGTACGAGACCATGCCCATGTGAATGCTCATTGATCAATAGTGGCCATGTTGTTTTGTCACAAGTCTGGAAAATATTGCATTTCGAGACCTTGGTCCATAAATGCCACATGTCAAGTTTCATGCTGATCAGTCAAATCGGTACTAGAGGAGTAGCATTTTAAGTAATTTTCACAAAATTCAAAATAGTTTCATCAGGGATATCTGTTCCTTGTGAGGAGAGGGACCTATGAACTACATTTCATGACTCTAGGTCACACTTGGTACGAGCTGATCTTTCAAAATATGCCTTTTCATTTGCTTGTTATAGGTCTACCATGTGGCCAATTGGCATGGTATTGCATGAGAGGGTGTGGTCCTTGGGCCTTTACCATGTTGCTAAATTGCAAAGTCATTGGCCTTTTCATCTCACACGAATTAGATTTTTTTCCACCAAAACTGCAGAAATAGGAACCATAAAAATAACAATAATGATCTGGAACAAATACAATAGGGTTTCACAAGTTTTACTGCTTGAACCCCTATCCATTACTGCTCGCACTAAACCTTAGATATACAATCTTAAAGGGATGCTTAAATAGGCTTATGGAAGAATCAAAAACAGTTTACTGTTAATATTAATATGAATTAATATGAATTAATATTTCTAGAACACGTGCATTCAATAGATGTGTAACTATACTGTGAGAGACAAATGCTACAGTTCTGAATATTTCACTAAAATACATACTCTGGATGTGATTCCCTCCAAATTGGCCAAATGTGTTCAGGGGAATATCCTACCAAACACAACATAGACAAAGTGCATATACTTCCTCCAAAATGAGGTACTATAACAAAAACGCACTGCCCTGAAAGGTGCCTTGACAGTTTGACATAAGAATGATCCTTGAATCCCCTCCTCTACCGATTTCCTTTAGCTTACATCCATCCCCGATAGTCTGGGCTAGGTCTCAATGGAACAAGCCCATTAATTTAGAAAATAATTGAAAAGGAGCTGTCTTGCTTGAACCCAGGGCTATTTGAGTGAGTGAGATGGTTAGCCTTAACTTCAACCCCCACCAGTCTATTAGAGTTGATACCATCACAATATACACCTCTTTGTCTGGCTGGAAACTTCTAAAGGAGGACAATCTCCAGGGTGAACAGAAAGGATTATGGGGAGATTACCAAAGCTTTTCTCCTGCTCTCGCATGCTTCAGGGGCCCTTGATTTTGTGGTCCACAGTGCAATCCTTTGTATGTCTCTTGTCTTTATGATCCTAAGATCCTTCAGACAAACTAATTGCCTAAAGTGCCATACTGCGAGAAAAACAAATAATATTATTTTGTGGTTCTGTGGTTTAACAAATATAAACAATTATCAGATGGAACAAACTGTGGACATTGATCTTTGAATTGACAAATCTGCATGGATCTTCAAGAGTCTTGGAGAACAGGAACCTTTTAAATGATGAGACAAGACAGGACTTCTCACTCCTAATTTTCCTGTTACATCTTCAAGGTTTATTCAAGCATTCAAAATAGCCATCTTAATTATTTTGAACAATAACATATTTGGAAGTTTTGTTATGCATCTACCCACATGCCTTCACACTTCCGCTAAACCAAAAATGTAAAGACATAACAAAGAATTGCCAGTTACAGCGATTTAATGAAAAATACTATTTTGATTAAAGCAAATCTACATTGTAGTTACAATTCAACAACCTTTGCAGACAATAGGCTAACCAGGAGATATAACACATTGAGAATACTACACCATTTTTTTCTTCATAAAGCATTCATGTACATTACACAAATTCCAATTTGATCTCAATATATATACACCCTTTCTGAAAGCCCCAAAGTCTGCAACACCACTAAGCAAGGAGCAACACCAAGCAAGCGGCACCATGAAGACCAATGAGCTCTCCAAACCGGTCAGGGTCAAAGATCTGGAGAAGTACAGATCAGGGTTGGGTTATAAAACATATCCAAAACTTTGAACATCCCACGAAGCACCATTAAATCCATTCTAAAAAAATGAAAGAATATGGCACCACAACAAACCTCCCAAAAGAGGGCCACCCACCAAAACTCACGGACCAGGTAAAGAGGGCATTAATCAGAGAGGCAACAAAGAGACCAAATATAACCCTGAAGGAGCTGCAGGGCTCCACAGGGCATTTGGAGTATCTGTCCATAGGACCACTTTAAGCCCTACACTCCACAGAGCTGGGCTTTACAGAAGAGTAGCCAGAAAAAAGCCATTGATTAAAGAAAAAAATTAGCAAACTCTTTTGGTGTTCGCCAAAAGGCGTGTAGGAGACTCCCCAAACATATGGAAGAAGGTACTCTGGTCAGATGAGACTAAAATGTAGCTTTTAGGCCATCAAGGAAACGTTTATGTCTGGCGCAAACCCAACACCTCTCATAAACCCAAGAACATGGTTTTCATCGGCAGGGACTGGGAAACTGGTCAGAATTGAAGGAATGATGGATGCCGCAAAATACAGGGAAATTCTTGAGGGAAACCTGTTTCAGCAACACTCGAGTGGTTTAAGGGAAACATTTAAATGTCTTGAAATGGCCTAGTCAAAGCCCAGACCTCAATCCAATTGAGAATCTGTGGTATGACTTAAAGATTGTTGTTAATGTTGTGTAAATCAAATGATTTAACCCCCCCCCCAAAAAAAAAAAAAATATATATATATTTTATTTCCAGGTTGTAAGGCAACGAAATAGAAAAAATGCCAAGGGGGTGAATACTTACGCAAGCCACTGTATACGTAGGGAGTTGAAAAGAGAACAAACAAAAGGCTGTCTCTTGTCTCTGGATTACATGCGCAACCATGGCATCCGTGACAGAGAGGGATAAGCATATATCCATGTATACAGGTAAAAGAGTCAGCCTAGCTACATTTTCATGTTATATACGTTTCTAATTTGGTCAGAAAGTGAAAGCGTACTGTTAGATAGCTAACTTTAGCTGGCTAATGTTACATGTATGATCTGTGTAGTAATGTTATTCGTATCTCAGAGGCATTTGCATTTCTAGTTTTAGCCTAATGTTAGTTAGCTAGCTGACATTGAACCTAGTTGGTTAGCTTGAGCTACCTGTAGATTCATGCAAGGTAGTAACGTAATGAGTTGGGATTATGGTTCATTGTTTAGCTAGCTAGTAAACATTTCACACAACCGCAAGGCTTTCCAGAGGGTGGTGCGGTCTGCCCAACGCATTACCGGGGGCAAACTTTCCACCCTCCAGGACACCTACAGCACCAGATGCCATAGGAAGGTCAAAAGGATCATCAAGGACATTAACCACCCGAGCCACTGCATGTTCACCCTGCTATCATCCAGAAGGCGAGGTCATTACAGGTGCATCAAAGCTTGGACCGAGAGACTGAAAAACAGCTTCTATCTCAAGGCCACCAGACTGCTAAACAGCCATCACTAGCACATCAGAGACAGCTGCCTATAGACATAGATTAGGAATAACTGGCCACTTTTAGAAATGGATCACTAGCCACTTTCATAATGTTTCCGTATCTAGCATTACTCATCTCATATGTACTGTATAAACTGCACTCCACACTATTCTATGGTATTTTAGTCACATTTAAATTGATATTTAAATGAATATATGCTCTGAGAAAACCACCCGATCTGTGTCAGCTCCTTCAATTGAATTCCAGATCAGCTGAGAAATGAACCTACTTAAAATGCAGTGGGAACCGAGGGGTAGGAGGGTGGGTTCACCATCAGACTCAGAAACTCAGCAGTGTGCCATTTGGGACACAGCCAGAAACAGTACATGGCTTAGTTAGCTCCCTGGGTAACTGTACTAATGATTGGAGAAGACAGGAGATATGACCCGGCTATTAAAAAGGATCAATTCTTTTTTTCCTTCTGTTCTGCTGCTAAAACATGTAATGCTAAAAAAGATCCCGCTTGCATTTTGAGCAGTTCAAAACTCACTCACTGCGCTCATCAAGGGAATCCATTTAACTAACTTTTATGACATGCTGTTGATTTATATAGTAATGGTTGGCCTACTTTTCTACAAGTCAGGATTGGTTTTTCCTACTATGTGTAAACTGTCATTGTACTTTTCACAAGATTTTCACCTGCAACAGAGCAATGTCTTCTTAGGCACTCATACTGTTTGTAAACATTCAATCTATCATGCAATGTCTTATGAGAGTCGAGAATTATTCACATGAGAAGACTCCATGCCTGCAAAGAATGATGTCATCATTAATGAAGTATGCAGTGACACACACAGAGATATACACTAACATTCAAAAGTTTGGGGTCACAAAGAAATGTCCTTGTTTTCATGAAAACATACATGAACTGAGTTGCAATATGAATAGGAAATATAGCCAAGATGTTGATTAGGTTACAAATAATGATTTTTAATTTAAATAATAATTGTCCTTCAAACTTTGCTTTGGTCAAAGAATCCTCCATTTGCAGCAATTACAGCCTTGTGGACCCTTGGCATTCTAGTTGTCAATATGTTGAGCTAATCTGAAGAGATTTCACCACATGCTTCCTGAAGCACCTCCCACAAGTTTGATTGGCTTGATGGGCACTTCTTTCGTAGCATAAGGTCAAGATGCTCCCATAACAGCTTAATAGGGTTGAGATCCGGTGACTGTGCTGGCCACTCCATTATAGACAGAATACCAGCTGACTGCTTCTTCCCTAAATATTTCTTGCATAGTTTGGAGCTGTGCTTTGGGTCAATGTTCAGTTGTAGGAGGAAATTGGCTCCAATCACTTGGCGTTGCAAAATTGAGTGATAGCCTTCCTTCTTCTAGATCCTTTTTACCCTGTAAAATCTCACACTTTACCACCGCAAAATAACCCACAGACCAGCACATTGCCTCCACCATGCTTAACAGATAGATGAAACTCAAACAGGATGTACCAGTGACGAGAACCTGAACCAGACGGCTGGCCCAGGCGGCATGCTAGCCGCATCCTCAGAGCATGCGCAGACTAGCTTGCTGTTGTGTTTACAGACATATTCAATCTCTCCCTATCCCAGTCTGCTGTCCCCACATGCTTCAATATGGCCACCATTGTTCCTGTACCCAAGAAAGCAAAGGTAACTGAACTAAATTACTATGGCTCTGTGTCAATCACTTCTGGCATCATGAAGTGCTTTGAGAGATTAGTCAAGGATCACTATCACCTGTCACCCTACACACACTTCAATTTGCTTACCGCCCCAATAGATCCACAGGCGATGCAATCACAATCGACCTGCACACTGTCCTATCCCATCTGGACAAGAGGAAAAGCTATGTAAGAATGCTGTTCATTGACTATAGCTCAGCATTCAACACCATAGTACCCTCAAAGCTCATAATTAAGCTGAGCAGATTGTCTGTTGGTAAATTCAGAGCGTTTCACTCTCAGAGCATTCAGAGAGCACACTGGAAAATGTGGCTGAGGAGTAGGGTTGATGTGAGCGTTCTGACCTAACAGCTGCAGTCAAACATCCAGGCTAACCGGGTAACGTTGGCTAGATTGCTACCTACTTCCAGACACAAATGAGGGAACAGCTCACTCTGATCATTTATCTCGCCCTAGCAGAGCTGGTTAGGCTGTTTTTATGTTATCCAGAGTGTTGGTGACTACAAGTGTGCTGTTGGAAATTTTATTACGCTTTTTTTGCCAATGTTTATTGACACCGGCCATATTCAATAGGTGTTGAGCATTCATAAATTTGTCAGTTATTCTGCACCCTGGCACATTCAGATGAGTGCTAGATAGAGTAGATAGCCAGAGCAAATTTACCAGCTTAGTCTATCGATAGTTGTCGCAGTGAGATCATGAACATTCTATTGAAATGGTTACTTGCATAGTGGAGTCTTTTGTTTAGACTTGTAGCTAGCTAGTAGCTAGCTAGCTAAACAATATGAACCATAACATAACATAACATCCCAACATATAATGTCACTACCCTGCATGAATCTGCAGATAGCTCTAACCAGGTTCAATGTTAGCAAGCTAGCTAACATTAGGCTATAACTAGCACTGCAAATGGCTCTGAGATACAAATAATACAACTATACAGATCATACACGTAACGTTAACTAGCGAACCAGCCAGCAAACTTTAGCTATCTGGCTTACAGTAAGCTTTAACTTGCAAAGAAAACGACTTTGACCAAATTAGAAACGTGTAATATCTGAAAATGTAAATAGCTAGACTATCTTATGGATGCTTCTCCCTCTCTGTCACGGATGCCATGGTTGCCTTAGTTTGAAGATGTAATCCGGGGACATGTGTTCTATACAACAGCATTCTGTGTGTTCTCTTTTTGACTCTCTGCATATTTGCAATCAAACTGCAGAATTTTCTCCATCTGTTTAGCTGTCATACGCTAATTCCACTGTGCATTCCACTGATTTCAAAACTCGGTCCTCCAGAAAGTGAAGAACCACACCTTTGCAGTTCTACTGCGTAATATCTTTCAAAAAAGCTGCGTTAGAAAGTATTACCTACACATACTGACCTTCTCATGTTATATACAGAAGCCATTCTCCATGGCAGACCAATCCGAACTCATCTCTCAGCATGTCAAGCCCACCCATTATCCCAGGAAATCATGGCTAGCAGGAAGGTTAAACCATATTTACAGATGGCGTACAAGTTTGTTATTAAGGCACATGACAATTCACTTGTTCCAGAAGACATTTCTATCCAAAAATTAATTTTGATTTAAAAAAAAAAGTTTAAATTCAAATGGCTTCAAAGCACCTTTGGCAGCTATTACTGCCTCAAGTCTACTTGGATGTGACACTACAAGCTTGGAAGACCTGTATTTGGGGAGTTTCTCCCATTCTTCTCAGCAGATCCTCTCAAGCTCTGTCAGATTGGATGGCGAGCGTTGCTGCACAGCTATTTTCAGGTCTTTCCAGAGATCTTCGATTGGGTTCAAGTCCAGGATCTGGCTGAGCCACTCAATGATATTCAGAGACTTGTCCCGAAGCTACTCCTGTGTTGTCTTGGCTGTGTTGTTAGGGTTGTTGTCCTGTTGGAAGGTAAACCTTCTCCCAATCTGAGTTCCTGAGTGCTCTGGAGCAGGTTTTCATGAAAGATCTCTCTGTACTTTGCTCCACTCATTTTTTCCTCATTCCTGACTAGTCTTCCAGTCCCTGCCACTGAAAAACATCCCCACATTATGGTGCTGCCACCACCATGCTTCACCGTAGGGATTGTGCCAGGTGTCCTCCAGACATTACGGTTGGCATTCAGGCTAAAGAGTTCAATCTTGGTTTCATCAGACTAGATAATCTTGTTTCTCATGTTCTCAGAGTCTTTTAGGTGCCTTTTGGCAAACTCCATGTGGGCTGTCAGGTGCCTTTTACTGAGGAATGGCTTCTGTCTGGTCAATCTACCATAAAGCCCTGATTGGTTAAGTGCTGCAGAGATGGTTGTCCTTCTGGAAGGTTCTCCCATCTCCACAGAGGAACTCTGGAGCTCTGTCAGAGTGACCATCGGGTTCTTGGTCACCTCGCTGACCAAGGCCCTTCTCCCCCAATTGCTCGGTTTGGCCGGGTGGTCAGCTCTAGGAAGAGTCTTGGTGGGTTCAAACTCTTTCCATTTAAGAACTATGCCAACCACTGTGTTCTTGAGGACCTTCAATGCTTCAGAAATGTTTTAGTACCCTTCCCCAGTTCTGTGCCTCCACACAATCCTGACTCTGAGTTCTACGGACAATTCCTTTGACCTCATGGCTTGGTTTTTGCTCTGACATTCACTGTCATCTGTTGGACCTTATATAGACAGGTGTGCGCCTTTCCAAAGCCTCGCCAATCAATTGAATATACCACATGTGGACTCTAATCAAGTTATAGAAACATCCGAAGGATGATCTATGGAAACAGGATGAAGTCATAGCAAAGGATCTGAATACTTATGTAAACAATGTATGTGTCATTTATTTGTATTACATTTACAAAAATTACTAAAAACTTGTTTTGGCTTTGTCCTTATGGGGTATTGTGTGTAGATGGATGAGAAGACAATATTAGTAAATTCATTTTAGAATAAGGCTGTAACGTAACAAAATGTGTAAAAAGGGAAGGGGTCTGAATAGTTTCTGATTGCACTGTACAACTGCACGCTGTTGGCTAGAGCGCACATATAGCCTACATGATTAGATTAATATGGACAAAAGAGCAAGATACGTTTTATTTGCAGCCAAGTATTGATGACCATGTCACCAAAATAAGACCCTCAATATTTATTGGAAAGGATCATCAAGCATATCACTTTGCACTTTCACCAACCTTTGAAGTTCATCATAGGTTTTCATCTGTAACCTAATAAACTGCATGCTTTCCCAGGGAGTCGTAGTGGGAGGACCACACATCGTTTGAAGGTCACTTCAATATGATGGTTATTATATCAATATTTGCACATAAAAACGCTTCCACTGACATTTCTCGCATAATTCATTGTACCAACACAAAAAGATCCAACCTTGTCTTGCGGATTTTGTTTTGTTTTGACATTTGGAAAGTTTACAGAAGAATCAGGCCTGTCATTACATTTTTTATCCCATGTACTGTATTCCCATAAAAAAGTTGGAGGGAGAGCCTCCCGATTAGTGCGGGGGTCTAAGGCACTGCATTGCAGTGCTAGAGGCATCCCTACTGAGCTGGGTTTGATCCCAGGCTGTATCACACCCGGCTCTGATTGGGAGTCCCATAGGGTGGCGAACAATTGGCCTAGCGTCGCCCGTGTTTGGCCAAGGGAAGTTTATTTGGCTCATTGCGCTCTAGTGACTCCTTGTGGCGGGCCGGATGCCTGCAGGCTGAACTGGTCGTCAGTTTGAACAGTGTTTCCTCAGACACATTGGTGCTTCCTGGTTAAGAAGTTGGTGTTCAGAAGCGTGGTTTGGCTGTCCTGTTTCGGGGGGGACGCATGACTCGACCTTCACCTCCCGAGCCTGTTGGAGAGTTGCAGTGATGAGACAAGATCGAAATTGGGGAGAAAAGGGGGGTAATTATTTTTTAAAGGTTGGATGGAAACCTGTATACTACCAAAGTGTTGGCTTGGTGACCCATGCAATGATCTCCATTGATCAATACATAAAGAGTTTTGTGTTCAAAATAATGTGTCATAGTTCATTATTGTTGTCAAGCCAGTATTTGTGATAAAGTTCCATACCACTTTCTCAGACTTAAGTTATACATAAAAAAGAAGATTGTCAAATTAATCTCAGAAACAGACTTCAGTGGGTGAAACAAGGCCACAGTTTAATAACACATGCTTGGCTTGAGATGCCTTAATAAGAGTAGGAAGCTGAGGAGGGAGGCATTCTAAGAACTCATAAACACTTCTTAGAATCCAAGATTCCAATCAAATCTTTTCAGCCATGCAGTCTGTCAAATTGTAATTTAACATCCAGAATTCCAAACTATAGCTATCATCAGAGTGTGAGGTATTTGGTGACAGGTTTGCACATAGTAGCCTGAAGCGTGAATGGTCATGATTAGAGGTGACAGTGTAAATTGCTGACTGACCCCTGTGTGCTTGTTGAAGGCTAAGATCATACAGGTTGCAGGCAGGTGCATCACCATGGAAACAAGCACTTCAGGTATACTTTAAGAAGGCATGTTGAAATCTGTCTGTACCTTTGGCAAAAATGTATTGGCAACAAGAAAAAAAAAATGTTAATTGCTGCTTGATGTTTTAGGCATAATTGCAGGCAGTATTTTACACAGGTAATGAAGGAACCAAATAATATTCTGAGTGCAATAAGAAGTTTACACATTGGCCTACTGTTTATTTCTGGGAGATGTTGTTGGATTTATTACATTGTTGTTACGCAGGCCTACAGCAAGAGTAGTTTAGATTCAAGTAACACTATACTTATTGGGTTACTGCGAGATTCCGGCAGTCAAGCCCTTGTTCTACTTACCCGGAGTCAGGTAAACTTGTAGATACCATTATTATGTCTCTGCAGCCTCGAGTCTTCTTGGGTATGAATTTACCACAGGTGGACTCCAATCAAGTTGTAGAAACATCTCAAGGTTGATCAATGGAAACAGGATGCACCTGAGCTCAATTTCAAGGCTCACAACAAAGGGTCTCAATACTTATGTAAAATAAGGTATCTGTTTTTTATTTGTAATACCTTTGCAAAAACTTCTAAAAACCTGTTTTTGCTAGAATAGATTGATGAGGGAAACTAATTATTTAATGCAAGGTGTATTTTTGAATAATGCAACAATTTCAAAAATTTAACTGAGTTACAGTTCATATGAGAAAACCAGTCAATTGAAATAAATTCATTAGGTACTAATCTGTGGATTTAAAATGACTGGGAATACAGATTTGCACAGGTTGGTCACAGATACCTTAAAAGAATGGACCTCATAATGGGCAACAGGATCTTGTCACAATATTTTTGTGCATTCAAATTTGCAATCGATAAAATGCAGTTGTGTTCGTTATCCATAACTTATGCCTGCTCAAACCAAAAACCCAACCAAAACCCCCAAAAATGCAACAATGGTTCTCTCTGTGTTACGGTTTTCTTGCGGTGAAGGAGAGTCGGACCAAAATGCGGCATGCTTATTTAGATACATCTTTAATGAAGATGAAACACGATCAATGCAAAAGAACAAACGTACCGTGAAAACCTAAACAGCCTGGTGCAAACTAACACAGAGACAGGAACAATCACCCACCAAACACTCAAAGAATATGGCTGCCTAAATATGGTTCCCAATCAGAGACAACGATAAACACCTGCCTCTGATTGAGAACCACTTCAGGCAACCATAGACTTTTCTAGAAAACCCCACTATACCACAATCCCAATACCTACAAAAAAACAAGACTAAACACACCACATAATAAACCCATGTCACACCCTGGCCTGACCAAATTAATAAAGAAAACACAAAATACTAAGACCAGGGCATGACACTCTGTCCACAGTGTTGACATCAGCAAACCCCCATACACGTGGACTGCGGTTATGAGGCCAGTTGGACCTACTGCCAAATTCTCTAAAATGACGTTGGAGGCGGCTTATGGTAGCGAAATTAACATTACATACTCTGCCAATAGCTGTGGTGGACATTCCTGCAGTCTGCATGTCAATTGCATGCTCTCTCAAAACTTGAGACATCTGTGGCATTGTGTTGTGTGACAAAACTGCACATTTTAGAGTGGCCTTTTATTGTCCTCAGTACAAGGTGTACCTGTGTAATGATCATGCTGTTTAATCAGTTTCTTGACAAGCAAAACCTGTCGTGTGGATTGATTATCTTGGAAAATAAGAAATTCTCACTAAAAGGGGACAAATTTGTGCACAAAATTTGTGAGAAAAACCTTTTTGTGAGTATGGAAAATGTCTCGGATCTTTTATTTCAACTCATGAAACCAATACTGTCGCGTTTATATTTGTGTGTCTGTATGTCTGTATGTATGTACAGTACCAGTCAAAAGTTTGGACACACCTACTCATTCAAGGGTTTATCTTTATTTATACTTTTCTACATTGTAGAATAATAGTGAAGACATCAAAACTATGAAATAACATGTATGGAATCCTGCAGTAACCAAAAACGTGTTAATCAAAACTAAATATATTTTATATTTTATATTCTTCAAAGTAGCCACCCTTTGCCTTGTTGACAGCTTTGCACATTCTTGGCAATCTCTCAACCAGCTTCATGAGGTAGTCATCTGGAATGCATTTCAATTCACAGCTGTGCCTTGTTGAAAATTCATTTGTGGAAATTTCTTTCCTCCTTAATGCTTTTGAGTCAATCAGTTGTATTGTGACAAGGCAAGGTAGGGAGGGTATACAGAATATAGAAGATAGACCAATTCCATATTATGGCAAGAAGAGCTCAAATAAGCAAAGAAAAATGACGGTCCATCATTACTTTAAGACATGAAGGTTAGTCAATGTAAAATGTCAAGAACTTTGAAAGTTTCTTCAAGTGCAGTCGCAAAAACTATCATGCGCTATGATGAAACTGGCTCTCATGAGGACCACCACAGGAAATTAATACCCAGAGCTACCTTTGCTGCAGAGGATACGTTCATTAGAGTTAACTGCACCTCAGATTGCAGCCCAAATATATGCTTCACAGAGTTCAAATATCAGACACATCTCAACATCAACTGTTCAGAGGAAACAACGTGAATCAGGCATTCTTGGTCAAATTGCTGCCAACAAAACACTGCTAAAAGGACACCAATATGAAGAAGAGACTTGCTTGGGACAAGAAACACGAGCAATGGACAATAGACAGGTGGAAATCTGTCCTTTGGTATGATGAGACCAAATGTTTGATTCCAACCGCCATGTCTTCATGAGATGCAGAGTAGGTATATATATATATGTATATATATATATATACAAACACACAGAGCCTTTGGAAAGTATTTAGACCTCTTGACTTGTTCCACATTTTGTTAGGTTACAGCCTTATTCTAGATTTGATCAATTTTATCTGAACACAATACCCCATAATGACAAAGCAAAACTAGGTTTTTAGACATTTCTGCTGATTTATTAAACATTAAATATTATATTTACATAGTATTCAGACACTTTACTCAGTACTTTACTCGCTACAACTACAAGCTTGGTACACTTGTATTTTTGGGAGTTTCTCCCATTCTTCTCTGCAGATCCTCTCAAACTTTGCCAGGCTGAATGGGGAGCGTTGCTGCACAGTTATTTTCAGGTATTTCCAGAGATGTTTGATCGGCTTCAAGTACAGGCTCTAAGGGCTTACGTCTGTCCACTCTACCATAACTGCCTTATTGGTGGAGTGCTGCAGAGATGTTGTCCTTCTGGAACTTTGGAGCTCTGTCAGAGTGACTATCATATTCTTGTTCACCTCCAGAGAGGTGCCTTTAAAAATCATGTCCAATCCATTGAGTTGACCACTGGTGGACAGGCAACATCCGCATCGAGCTAAAGGCTAAAGCAGGAACGGGACACTACTCCGGACGCTTATAAGAAATCCCGCTGTGCCCACAGACGAACCATCAAACAAGCAAAGTATCAATACAGGATTAAGATTGAATCCTACTACACCGGCTCTGATGCTCATCGGATGTGGCAGGGCTTGAAAACTATTACGGCCTACAAAGGGAAACCCAGACGCGAGCTGCACCACAGATGCGCGCCTACTAGACGAGCTAAATGCCTTTTATGCTCGCTTCGAGGCAAGCAACACTGAAGCATGCACGAGAGCACCAGCTGTTCATGGCTCACATCAACAGCATCCTCCCAGACACCCTAGACCAACTCCAATTCGCATACTGCCCCAACAGATCCACAGATGACACAATCGCAATCCACACTGCCCTTTCTCACCTGGACAAAAGGAATACCTATGTGAGAATGCTGTTCATTGACTACAGCTCAGCGTTCAACACCATAGTGCCCACGAATCTCAACACCAAGCTAAGGACACTGGGACTAAACATCTCCCTCTGCAACTGGATCCTGGACTTCCTGACTGGCTGCCCCCAGGTGGTAAGAGTAGGCAACAACACATCTGCCACGCTGATCCTTTACACGGAGGCCCCTCAGGGGTGCGTGTTTAGTCCCCTCCTGTACTTCCTGTTCACCCACGACTGCGTGGCCAGACACGACTCCAACACTATCATCAAGTTTGCTGACGACACAACAGTGATCACCGACAAAGATGAGACGGCCTATAGGGAGGAAGTCAGAGAACTGGCAGTGTGGTCCCTCAATGTGAGCAAGAAAAATGAGCTAATCGTGGACTACAGAAAAAGGCAGGCCGAACAGGCCCCGTTAACATTGACAGGCTGTAGTAGAGCGGGTCAAGAGTTTCAAGTTCCTTGGTGTCCACATTACAAATTAACTATCATGGTCCAAACACACCAAGACAGTCAAGAAGAGGGCACGACAATACCTTTTCCCATTCAGGAGACTGAAAAGATTTGGCATCGGTCCCCAGATCCTCAAAATCTCTACAGCCGCGCCATTGAGAGCATCACCGCCTGGTATGGCAACTGCTCGGGATTTGACAGTAAGGCGCTACAGAGGGTATTGCGAACAGCCCAGTACATCACTGAGGCCAAGCTTCCTGCCATCCAGGACCTATATAATAGGCGGTGTCAGAGGAAAGCCCATAAAATTGTCTGAGACTCCAGTAAACTTATAGACTGTTTTCTCTGCGACCGCACGGCAAGCGGTACCGGAGCGCCAAGTCTAGGTCCAAAAGGCTGCTCAACAGCCTACCCCCAAGCCATAAGACTGCTGAACAATTAATACAATTGACACCGGACCATTTACATTGACCCCCACCCTTTAGTACACTGCTGCTACTGTTTATTATCTATGCATAATCACTTCACCCCCACCTACATGTACAAATTACCTCAACTAACCTGTACCCCCGCACACTGACTCGGTGCCGGTGCCCCCTGTATATAGCCTTGTTATTGTTATTCTTATTGCGTTACTTTTTTATTATTACTTTTTATTTTAGTCTACTTGGTAAGTATTTTCTTAACTCTTCTTGAACTGCACTGCTGGTTAAGGGCTTGTAAGTAAGAATTTCACGGTAAAGTCTACACTTGTTGTATTCGGCGCATGTGACAAATAATATGATTTGATTTAAAAAAATATATTTATACATTTGCAAACATTTCTAAAAACGTTTTTTTCGCTTTCTCATTGTGTATTTCATACATTTTAGAATAAGGCTTTTAATGTAACAAAATGTGGAAAACTGAAGTAGTCTGAATACTTTTATTTATTTTTAATTTTTTTAAATTAATTTTTTAAACTCTGTTTATTAAGTTTTACACACACACAGACAAGACAACAAAAAGCTATATAAATAATATACTAAACTAGAAAAGAAAAAAAAGCTTTAAATATACCATACTTTAGACAAGTTAAACACACCAGGCAGAAGGCTACAAAGGTTAAAGGGCAATCTATAGTACAGGGACAGAGCAAACACGTCACCATTGTTCCTGTAAACAGTCAAGGGTTTTAAGGTAGCCTTGGATCTTACAATTACACAACAAATTACACATCAGAAATACACCAGAAAATGTAAATACAGACAGATAAAAAAAAATAAACACACTCAAGAAAACAATCACACTAGTCAGCAAAAATGTCCTGAATCAACACTCTGAACTGCCCGAAAGGCAGCAATACATCCATATGTAGGGAACTCTGAAGATTTTTCCATACATGTCGTGTAAAGAAACTTAACCTTTCTAGTGCGGAACCCCTCGACAACAGCGCGCGAAATTCAAAAATATTTTTCCGAAATTGGTAACTTTCACACATTAACAAGTCCAATACAGCAAACGAAAGATAAACATCTTGTTAATCTACCCATCGTGTCCAAACAAAAAAATGCTTTACAGCTAAAGCACAACATATGATTATGTTAGATCACCGCCAAGTTCAAAAAACACACAGACATTTTTCCAGCCAAAGATAGGAGTCACAAAAAGCAGAAATATAGGTAAAATTAATCACTAACCTTTGATGATTTTCATCAGAAGAGACTCATTGGACATCATGTTACACAATACATGTATGTTTTGTTCGATAATGTGCATATTTATATCCCAAAATCTCAGTTTACATTGGCGTGTTACATGCAGTAATGTTTTGATTCCGAAACATCCAGTGATTTTGCAGAAATACTCATAATAAACATTGATAAAAGATACTAGTGTTATTCACAGAATTAAAGATAGACCTTAATGCAACTGCTGTGTCAGATTTTTAAAAAAACGGAAAAGCATAATCTGAGAACGGCGCTCAGAACCCAAAACAGCCAGAGGAATAGCCGCCATTTTGGAATCAACAAAGTTAGAAACAACACCATAAATATTCACTTACCTTTGATGATCTTCATCAGAAGGCACTCCCAGGAATCCCAGTTTGACAATAAATTACTGATTTGTTCTATAAAGTTCCATCATTTATGTCCAAATAGCCACTTGTTGTTAGCGTGTTCAGCCCAGTAATCCATCTTCATGAGGCACAGGCACTTCATCCAGACAAAAACTCAAAAGGTTCCGTTACAGTCCTTTAGAAACATGTCAAACGATGTATGGAATCAATCGTTAGGATGTTTTTAACATACAACATCAATAATGTTCCAACCAGAGAATTCCTTTGTCTTCAAAAAGCACTGGAACGAGAGGTAACTCTGTCGGGAGCGCGCATCATGAGACCTAGGCTCTCTGCCAGACCACTGACTCAAAGAGGTCTCATGAGCCTCTCCTTTATAGTAGAATCCTCAAACCAGTTTATAAAGACAATTGACATCTAGTGGAAGCCCTAGGAAGTGCAACCTCATACAGTGCCTTGCGAAAGTATTCGGACCCCTTGAACTTTGCGACCTTTTGCCACATTTCAGGCTTCAAACATAAAGATATAAAACTGTATTTTTTTGTGAAGAATCAACAACAAGTGGGACACAATCATGAAGTGGAACGACATTTATTGGATGTTTCAAACTTTTTTAACAAATCAAAAACTGAAAAATTGGGCGTGCAAAATTATTCAGTCCCCTTAAGTTAATACTTTTTAGCGCCACCTTTTGCTGCGATTACAGCTGTAAGTCGCTTGGAGTATGTCTCTATCAGTTTTGCACATCGAGGGACTGAAATTTTTTCCCATTCCTCCTTGCAAAACAGCTCGAGCTCAGTGAGGTTGGATGGAGAGCATTTGTGAACAGCAGTTTTCAGTTCTTTCCACAGATTCTCGATTGGATTCAGGTCTGGACTTTGACTTGGCCATTCTAACACCTGGATATGTTTATTTTTGAACCATTCCATTGTAGATTTTGCTTTATGTTTTGGATCATTGTCTTGTTGGAAGACAAATCTCCGTCCCAGTCTCAGGTCTTTTGCAGACTCCATCAGGTTTTCTTCCAGAATGGTCCTGTATTTGGCTCCATCCATCTTCACATCAATTTTAACCATCTTCCCTGTCCCTGCTGAAGAAAAGCAGGCCCAAACCATGATGCTGCCACCACCATGTTTGACAGTGGGGATGTGGTGTTCAGGGTGATGAGCTGTGTTGCTTTTTCACCAAACATAACGTTTTGCATTGTTGCCAAAAAGTTCAATTTTGCTTTCATCTGACCAGAGCACCTTCTTCCACATGTTTGGTGTGTCTCCCAGGTGGCTTGTGGCAAACTTTAAACTACACTTTTTATGGATATCTTTAAGAAATGGCTTTCTTCTTGCCACTCTTCCTAAAAGGCCAGATTTGTGCAATATACGACTGATTGTTGTCCTATGGACAGAGTCTCCCACCTCAGCTGTAGATCTCTGCAGTTCATCCAGAGTGATCATGGGCCTCTTGGCTGCATCTCTGATCAGTCTTCTCCTTGTATGAGCTGAAAGTTTAGAGGGACGGCCAGGTCTTGGTAGATTTGCAGTGGTCTGATACTCCTTCCATTTCAATATTATCGCTTGCACAGTGCTCCTTGGGATGTTTAAAGCTTGGGAAATCTTTTTGTATCCAAATCCGGCTTTAAACCTCTTCACAACAGTATCTCGGACCTGCCTGGTGTGTTCCTTGTTCTTCATGATGCTCTCTGCGCTTTTAACGGACCTCTGAGACTATCACAGTGCAGGTGCATTTATACGGAGACTTGATTACACACAGGTGGATTGTATTTATCATCATTAGTCATTTAGGTCAACATTGGATCATTCAGAGATCCTCACTGAACTTCTGGAGAGAGTTTGCTGCACTGAAAGTAAAGGGGCTGAATAATTTTGCACGCCCAATTTTTCAGTTTTTGATTTGTTAAAAAAGTTTGAAATATCCAATAAATGTCGTTCCACTTCCTGATTGTGTCCCACTTGTTGCTGATTCTTCACAAAAAAATACAGTTTTATATCTTTATGTTTGAAGCCTGAAATGTGGCAAAAGGTCGGAAAGTTCAAGGGGGCCGAATACTTTCGCAAGGCACTGTACATATCTCAATGTGTATTCGGTAGGCCAAGCTTTGAAAAACTACAAACCTCAGATGTCCCACTTCCTGGTTAGATTCTTCTCAGGTTTTCGCCTGCCATATGAGTTCTGTTATACTCACAGACATCATTCAAACAGTTTTAGAAACTTCAGAGTGTTTTCTATCCAATACTACTATGCATATATTAGCATCTAGGACAGCGTAGGAGGCAGTTCACTCTGGGCACTCTATTCATCCAAAAGTGAAAATGCTGCCCCCTATCCCAAAAAGGTTAAAGCAGATTTTCCTAAGTCTGTCGCAACATTCGGAATTTCCAGAGTTAGCCATCGCTGTATGGTAACTCGTGCTTCTATGGGTAAGTAAAGATGTCAGGTAATGTGGGAGTTTTAGCAAAAGGGCTTTATAAATGAATTGTCACGCCCTGACCATAGAGAGCCCTTGGGGTTCTCTATGGTGCAATAGGTCAGAGCGTGACTAGGGGGTGTTCTAGTCTAGAATTTCTATGTTGGTGTGAGTATGGTTCCCAATTTGAGGCAGCTGATGATTGTTGCCTCTAATTGGGGATTATACTTAGTGTGGTTCTATTCCCACCTGCGTTTGTGGGATATTGGTTTGTTTTGGTTTATTGCTATGTGTGCTACGAACTTCACGTTTGTTTATTCTTTGTTGTTTTGAAGGTTCACTTTAATAAATATCTGGAACTCTACTCACGCTGCGCCTTGGTCCGCTCATTATGTATACGATGAACGTGACATCAATAAAATGCAGTGCTTCGACCTACGTGAGCCATCCTACGTTCTGACAGAGAAAGCAGTAATAAGTGCAAAACCTGTCATTCGTGATAAAACAAAGTGCACTATGGTAAACTGCTTCTAACTGCTATAATGAAGTGGCAGCTGCATTCATGTAGATGATGTCGCCATAGTCTAGGAGAGGAATACATGTCAACTGAATGATCTGCGTTCTAATATTTACTGAGAGGCATGACCTATTTCTATAGAAGAAGCCCAACTTCTTAGTTAATAACTCAGAAATATGCTTTTTACCTATCCAAATGCCCAGATATTTGTAAGCAGGGACATAAACGAACAATGTTGAGACCATCCAAGGTACATATTCTTAAATCATTATAACAATTTTTGTGTGCTCTAGAAAACAACATATACTTTGTTTTATCTGCATTCAATATGAATTTAAGATCAATAAAGGTTTTCTGTAAAACAATAAAAGAAGACTATAATTCAGATAGATCTTCGTCAACAGTGGGGCAAAAGAATACACAGTATCGTCCACATACAGGTTACAATTATTTTACAGACAATCCAGTATTGTTAATGTATACAATAAAAAGTACTGGACTCAGAACCGACTCCTGCCAGACACCTTTCATTATAATCAGAAAACTTGATTTACCACCATCAGTAGTTAGTCTCTCACTCACTCACTCACTCACTCACTCACTCACTCACTCACTCACTCACTCACTCACTCACTCACTCACTCACTCACTCACTCACTCACTCACTCACTCACTCGTTTTTGGGAAAGGGGCACCAGTCCATAAACCTTTCAGATACCACAAATTGTATAGGAAACTCATTCCGATACCCTCTGTGCTATAGCCCTTAGTAGACTCTCGTTGTAGTTTTGATGTTTTTATTTATTGTCACGCACCGGATAGGTACATTGAAATGTGTTATTTTACAGGGTCAGCCATAGTACGGCACATATGGACCAAATTAGGGTTAAGTGCCTTGCTCAAACCAGCTACCTTTCGGTTAGTGAAAAGGATTGGACAGATTAGTTACTAAAACAGCAGACAGAGACAGTATTGTATTAGCATGCATGGCTAACACTACTATGGAGTGGAGAGAGCAGCTGCTGGCTACACCTTCGATCACATCCCCCACACACACACACATCCCTGCACCTCCCTCCATGCCTCATGCCCCATGCTGAATTACAATGCAGACAAGATGCAGAGTCAGCCCGAGCAAAACAACCCATCGAAAATATGACCAAGAGCACACTGCTGCATATGGGTAAAAATGACCATTACATACTTTATGCTTGGTGCATAATAACAACGAACCCTTTTACATGCAATAATACCAACTGCATTTACAGAGGTTTCAACATCCAGTTATTGATTAGGCAATGGGGAGATGTTAATTTTGTTGGGACATACGGTAGGCTGCAATGCTCTACTGCAACATGTTTTATCATATACATTTCTATGGAGAGACTTTCCCAAGAGACATATCTGAACTAGTCTTCAAGTCATCTTTCATTAATCTAGGTCATTAAAGCATTGCTTCTATGTGAGTAGTTCATGTTACGAGACACATGTATGCTACACACCCTTGCCACCTTACACAGACACAGAAGTATTGTGTGCACTTTGCCATCCGCATTAAATATTTTATAGAATCATGTAAGGCCATCTAAAACAAAATATACATTTTTGAAAAGAGTGAAACAGTTTAAACCTTTCTTTTAAATTTATTTTAAAGGCTGACTGTAGCCCAGAGAGAGAGAGAGAGTGCATCTAATACAAATGACCTCAGAGGAGATTGTTAGTGATTGCCTACAGAGTAAATAGTGAGCTGAACAATACCTTAAAGCAGTGGTCACCAACCTGAGCAGCTAACCAATCGCTGCAGCTGTATATAGTCAATCTGTAAAACATGTTTACTTTGCTGCTCTTTTGCACACCAGTATCACTACTTACTCACCATCATCTGCTCATCATCATCTGCCCATCGATCACTCCAGTATTAATCTGCTAAATTTGAATTACTTTGCTACTATGGCCTATTTATTGCCTTACCTCCTCATGCCATTTGCACATACTGTATATAGACTTTATTTTTCTTCTATTGTGTTATTGACTGTATGCTTGTTTATTCCATGTGTAACTCTGTGTTGTTGTTTCTGTCGCACTGCTTTGCTTTATCTTGGCCAGGTCGCAGTTGTAAATGAGAACTTGTTCTCAGCTGGCTTACCTGGTTAAATAAAGGTGAAATAAAAAAATAATCAATGAAAACCTTTTCTGAGTCAAGATCACTTTCACAGTCAAAAAGCAAGCCAAGATCTACCGCTCCGATAAAAAAAACACATTACTCAAAAAATGTAACATTAACCTAATAAAACAGTTCTTTAGGAATGAGGTTTGTGCTGTCATGTCTTTGGCTATGCCGGATGAAGTGATATGACATGCTATTCTATAAAATAATTTCTCTGTCATTAATATTACCTTATAAAGCTAATCATGTAAATGTAATTAACTAGAAAGCCGGGGCACCACGACATAATGTTTATAGAGCTGTTATCTTCCGACTGTCAGTAGCAGTCAATATTTAATCGTCACGTTATTCAGGCTCATCTGAAAGTTGTAAATTCTTGGTTATCTTTACGAACCCTGGCTAACAAGTTGAATCAACTATAGAAAATTTGGTTAAATTATTTATTTACTAAATACCTAAATAATCACGCAGAATTACATATACACAGAATGTATCATACATTGATTACAAATGATGTCATAAAGGAAAACGTCCCGGAACAGATATGATGCCTATTTATCCAAAGAAAGGGGGTTGGGTTTGAGTGAAAGAGCGGGAAGACTGAGGAACAAAAAGTTTTTCTGTCTCTATCGGGCCGTAGGAAGCTATGTTATCGTAAATACAGTATCTTATGCAGTCTAAATATATGCCCATTTGAAAAAGGAAAATCAGTAAATATTTACTCTGAGCTGCGCTTCGGTAGATTGGTCGTAGATAGAAGGCGGGGTGGTCCAGCATGGATCTCTGGTCCTCTGAAGAATGTCTAGTGGTGAACTGGAGCGTGGTAGAATGGATACTCTGTCCGTCCTCTCCTAGCCCACGTCTACAGTTGCTGCGCTAATGCTAAATTCGATTCTTTAGGTTATTGTCGTTCAACCAGAGCTCACGCTGAGGTTGGCTTAGTTCTGTAGATGACCTTGTCCTTTTTAACATGGGGACCGCAAGTCCGCACGTCCCTGGAACAGGAAGTTTCATTTTTGTTAACGGGTTTATATAGTGGTGAAATTTTGGATGAAAAGTGTGCCCAAAGTAAACCGCCTGCTACTTAGGCCCAGAAGCTAGGATATGCATATCATTTGGATAGAAAACACTCTAAAGTTTCCAAAACTGTTCACATAATGTCTGTGAGTATAACAGAACTGAAATGGCAGGCGAAAACCTGAGGAAAATCCATCCAGGAAGTGTTATTATTTTGAAATGGGTGTTTTCCATTGAAAGGGATAGGACCCAGATTCCGTTCCCTATGGCTTCCACTAGTTGTGAACAGTCTTTAGAAATTGTTTCAGGCCTTTATTCTAAAAAATGAGGGAGAATGAGCAGTTTCAATGAGAGGCCAGTGGGATTTCCCCAACCTGTTTGGTGCACAATCCCGAGAGTGCACCTTTCTTGTTTTTCTTTTATATTGAAGACATTATTGTCCGCTTTAAATATTAGCGATTATTTAGGCTAAAAACCACCTGAAGATTGATTATAAACATCGTTTGACATGTTTCTACGGACTTTACGGATACTATTTGGAATTTTCGTCTGCCTCTTGTGACCGCATTTGAGCCATTGGATTACTGTACAAAACACGCCAACAAAATGGAGGTTTTTGAAATATAAAGAGGGACTTAATCGACCAAAACAAACATTTGTGTAACTGGGAGTCTTGTGAGTGCAACCATACGGAGATCAAAGGTAAGTGATTAATTTTATTGCTATTTCTGACTTTCGTGACTAATCTACTTGGCTGCTAACTGTTTGTACTGTTTTGTGCGCTTACTGCTGTCCTCAGATAATCCTCATGGTTTGCTTTCACCGTAAAGCCTATTTGAAATCTGACAGCGGCTGGATTAACAACAAGTTAAGCTTTATTTTGATGTATTGCACTTGTGATTTCATGAAAGTTAAATATTTATAGTAATTTAATTTCATATTGGCGCTCTGCAATTTCTCCGGACGTTGTCAAGGTGGGACACCACTGATCCATAAGAAGTTAAACATTTAAAATGCACAACAATTCCATGTGAATCTGATAACTAGAATGTGTCGACTTTCCAAGATACAATTTGTCATCCTGTCATTAGTAGTAATGTCTTAGACAACAACTGATCTGAGATCATATTCATTAAGTACCAATGCATATTTTCAACTAGTTGGATTACCGAAATACGGTTCCGTTTCCCACCTTTCAATGTTACCAGACTCTCTATGTTACAAAGGCTTTACAAGAGTCAACTCTATAGAGTAGAGAGAGAGAAAAGGAGAAAGGTATTTATGGGGGTCATAAACCTCCCCCCACACGCCAATGTCATGACAGTGCATTAGGCCAAATACATTATCACAGCATATTGGATATATGCTTGCCATGACAATATTATTCTTCTCAGACCATATTATATTTCAAAACTCAAGCTTTGATAACAAAATAAAGTGGATTTGTAAAGAATTCAGACCCCTTGACTTTTTCTACATTTTGTTACGTTACAGCCTTATTCTAGCGAATAATGACAAAGCAAAAACTATTTTTTACAAATATTTTTTACATATATTACAAATAACAAATGGAAATATCACATTTGCATAAGTATTTAGACCCTTTACTCAGCACCTTTGGCAGCAATTACAGCCTCGAGACTTTTTGGTTATGACAATACAAGCTTGGCACACCTGTATTTGGGGAGTTTCTCCCATTCTTCACTGCAGATCCTCTCAAGATATATCAGGTTGGATGGGGAGCGTCGATGCACAGTTATTTTCAGGTCTCTCCAGAGATGTTTGATCAGGTTCAAGTTCGGGCTCTGGTTGGGCCACTCTGGTTGGGCCACAGGACATTCAGATACTCCCGAATCCCCTATTGCGTTGTCTTGGCTGTGTGCTTAGGGTCGTGGTCCTGTTGGAAGGTGAACCTTCACCCCAGTCTAGGTTCTGAATGCACTGGAGCAGGTTTTCAACAAAGATCTCTCTGTACTTTGCTCTGTTAATCTTTCCCTCAATCCTGACTAGTCTCCCACTCCCTGCTGCTGAAAAACATCCCCATAGCATGATGCTGTCACCACCATGCTTCATCGTAGGGATGGTGCCAGGTTTTCTCCAGTTTGGCATTCAGGCCAAAGAGTTCAATCTTGATTTTATCAGACCAGAGAATCTTGTTTCTCATGGCCTGAGAGTCCTTCAAGTGCCTTTTCTCAAACTCCAAGCAGGCTGTCATGTGCCTTTTACTGAGGAGTGGCTTCTGTCTGGCAGAGTACTGTAGAGATGATTATCCTTCTGGAAGGTTCTCCTATCTCCACAGAGGAAATCTGGAGCTCTGTCCGAGTGACCATCAGGTTCTTGGTCACCTCGCTGACCAAGGCCCTTCTCCCCCTATATCTCAGTGTGGCCAAAAGACCAGCTCTAGTAAGAGTCTTGGTGTTTCCAAACTTCTTCCATTTAAGAATGATGGAGGCCACTGTGTTCTTGGGGACCTTCAATGCTGCAGACATGTTTTGTTACACTTCCCCAGATATGTGCCTTGAGACAATCCTGTCTCGGACTTCTACGGACAATTCTTTCAACGTCATAGCTTGGTTTTTGCCCTGACATGCACTGTCAACTATGGTAACTTTATATAGACAGATGTGTGCCTATCCCAATCATGTCCAATCAATAGAATTAACCACAGATGGACTCCAAGTTGTAGAAAAATCTTAAGGATGTTCAATGGAAACAGGATGCACCTGAGCTCAATTTCGACTCTCAGAGCAAATGGTCTGAATACTTATGTAAATAAGGTATTTCTGTTTTTTATTTTTAATAAATATACTAAAATCAGTTTTTGCTTTGTCATTAAATGTGGAAAAAAGAAGGGGTCTGAATAATTTCTGAATGCACTGTAGATATTGGTGTAGTACTTGCAAGCCTCAGTGAAGCATATATTGAAATACTTCGCTTTTTAATTTTACTAGACTGATGGTACCTTTGTCTGATGGTCATGGGGTTTCAAGACAACTGGGCTACACAGACAAAATTATGTCAGTGAACACCAGGTCGGAAAGTCGGAGCCTTAGAAAGATGTTTTCGAGTTGGATGACCATTCAAAACAAATTTCCCCAGCCGGATCAATTTTTTTCAGAATTGTCTTGAACGCACTGAAATCGGAAGTCAGAGATTTCCGAGTTCCTAATTGGTTTGAACACGGTATTAAGCTTCAGTGGAAGGGGGGAGGGAGAGAGCAGCAGAGGGTTCGCCTCTCACGGTCCCTGCTTACTACTTACATTCCTTCGGTGAGACTGACCAGAGAGAAGGGACACAGTCTTGCACCTAATGGCCAAACTCGAGTCGCACCGCATCTGCCTCAGGCAAAAATGTATGTTGTTACTATGACCAGAGGAAGTGAAATATTCCTCGATATTAAAAGACACGACGAGCTGCAAATAATAATAATAAAAACACAGGGCTATCGATACACTTAGCTAATTCATTGTAGCTGTAGCGCGAGTGGAAGTAGAGAGAATTGCTAGTTTTATGTTTAGTAAGGTTGAATAAAACTTAGACATGAACTCACTCATAAAAACAGCAGCTCTTTGCTGTATTATTTGACAGTCTCTCTCTAGTCATGGTTGTAAAAGTTATGAGCTCTCACATAGGCTTGCGTCAAACTTTGCTGTGGCCGGGGACGTGGAAGCTGTAGGTAGACCGAGGGATTTCAAATCAAATTTTATTTGTCACATGTTCCGAATACAACAGGTGTAGAACTTACCGTGAAATGCTTGCTTACAAGCACACAACCAACAACGCAGTTGAAGAAATAGAGTTAAGAAAATATTTACTCAATAAACTAATGTAAAAAAATAAATAAAAAGTAACAATAAAATGACATAACATCGACTGGGCGTGTAGTGGAACGGGTGAAGAGTTTCAATATATGTTCAATATATTCAATATATGCTTCACTGAGGCTCGCAAGTACTACACCAATATCGACAGTGCATTCAGAAAGTATTCAGACCCCTTCTTTTTTCCACATTTAATGACAAAGCGAAAACTGATTTTAGCATAATTATTAAAAGGCTTTATACAGGTGATACCGGTACTGAGTCAATATGTGGGGGTACAGGTTAGTCGGGGTCATTTTTTATTTTTTTACCTTTATTTAACTAGGCAAGACAGTTAAGAACAAATTCTTATTTTCAATGACAGAACAACAGATTTGTACCTTGTCAGCTCAGGGGTTTGAACTTGCAACCTTCACGGTTACTAGTCCAACACTCTAACCACTAGGCTACCCTGCCGCCCCTACACCCTGCAAGGTGACTATGCATAGATGATAAACAGTGAGTTGCAGTCTAAAAACAAAGGGGGGGGGGTCCATGTATATAGTCTGGGTGGCCATTTGATTAATTGTTCAGCAGTCTAAAAGCTTGGGGGTATAAGCTGTTAAGGAGCCTTTGGACCTAGACTTGGCGTTCTGGTACCGTTTGGCGTGCGGTAGCAGGGAGGACAGTCTATGACTTGGGCGACTGGAGTATTTGACAATTGTTGGTCCTTCCTCTGGCATTGCCTAGTATATAGGTCCTGGATGGCAGGGAGCATGGCCCCAGTGATTTATTGTGCCGTACCCACTACCCTCTGTAGTGCCTTACGGTCAGATGACGAGCAGTTGTCATGCCAGGCGGTGATGCAACCGGTCAAGATGCTCTCGATGATCCAGCTGTAGAACTTTTTGAGGATCGGGGGACCCATGCCAAATCTTTTCAGTCTCCTGAGAGGGAAAAGGTTTTGTTGTGCCCTCTTCACGACTTTCTTGGTGTTTTTGGAAAATGATAGTTTGTTGGTAATGTTGACACCAAGGAACTTGAAACTCTTCACCCGTTCCCCTACACGCCCAGTCGATGTTAATTGGGGCCTGTTCAGCCCTCCTTTTCCTGTAGTCCACGATCATCTCCCTCAAAATGAGGGAGAGGTTCCTATCCTGGCACCACACTGCCAGGTCTCTGACCTCCTCCCTATAGGCTGACTCATCATTGTCGGTGATCAGGCGTACTACTGTTCTGTCATTAACAAAATTAATGATGGTGTTGGAGTCATGCTTGGCAATGCAGTCATGGGTGAACAGGGAGTACAGGAGGGGACTAAGCACGCACCATTGAGGGGCCCCTGTGGTGAGGATCAGCGTGGCAGACGTGTTGTTGCCTAACTTTACCACCTGGGGGGGGGCGGCTCGTCAGGAAGTCCAGGATCCAGTTTCAGAGGGAGGTGTTTAGTACTAGGGTCCTTAGCTTAGTGATGAGCTTTGTGGGCACTATGGTGTTGAACGCTGAGGTGTATTCAATGAACAGCATTCTCACTTAGGTGTTCCTTTGTCCAGTTGGGAAAGGGCAGTGTGGAGTGCAATTGAGATTGCGTCATCTGTGGATCTGTTGGGGCGGTATGCGAATTGGAGTGGGTCTAGGGTTTCCGGTATGATGGTGTTGATGTGAGCCATGACCTTCAAAGCAATTCATAGCTACCGACGTGCTTCGGGGCGGTAGTCATTTAGGCAGGTTACCATCGTATTCTAGGGCACAGGAACTATGGTGGTCTGCTTGAAACATGTGGGTATCACAGACTCGGTCAGAGAGAGCTTGAAAATGTCAGTGAAGACACTTGACAATTGGTCCATGCATGCTCTGACTACACACTCTGGTAGTCCATCTGGCCCCACGGCCTTGTGAATGTTGACCTGTTTAAAGGTCTTTCTCACATCGGCTATGGGGATCGTGGTCACATAGTCTTCCGGAACAGCTGGTGCTCTATCCGATTGGCTATTCGATTGGACAGCACAGTAGGAGCACTCGATTTAGCCAAAGATCCCCTGTTCTGCCGGGTAGGCAAAGTTTGTATTTTCATACAAATTAAATGGTCTACCTGGTGCACAGGGCTTCTGAACCAAGTGCACCTACCGCCAACAGCACAACACAAAAAAACTGAGCTCAAGCCTTTATGCTTTTGTCGTTGGCTTTTCTACAGAAATGTTTGGTGATCGACTAGGATGATCGACCTGTTGGTGACCACTGTAATAAAGAATGTGGAGGTTGTATAGAGCCCCACAATGGAGGTGTCATAATACCTATAAAACCCAGCGGTCAAACAGGGAAATGGTTCTAATCCTTTTTCAACCATTCATTTTTCCCATATGGAATTTTAGAAACACTTAAAATAAGTGCTGTGTTTCGTGAAGTGGTGTAAAGTACTTCAGTAAAAAATACTTTAAAGTACTACTTAAGTAGTTTTTGCGGTACTTACTTTACTATTTATATTTTTGACAACTTTTACTTTTGCTCCACTACATTCCCAAAGGAAATAGTGTATTTTTTACTCCTTACATTTTCCCTGACACCCAAAAGTACTTACATTTTGAATGCTTAGCAGGACAGGAAAATGTTCTAATTCATTCACTCACTTCATCCCTGCTCATCCCTACTGCCTCTGATCTGGCAGACTCACTAAACACAAATGCTTCATTTTTAAATTATGTCTGAGTGTTGAAGTGTGCCCCTGGCTATCCGTAAATAAAAAAATGAATAAAAAAATCCTGCCATCTGGGTTGCTTAATGTAAGGAATTTTAAATGATTTAAACTTTTACTTTTGTTACTTGAGTATATTTAAAGCCAAATACTTTTAGACTTATAATTGATGTACTTTTTACACCACTGGATTTCGTGTAAGCTTACCCTGGTGTGACTTTTTGATAATCATATAAATCTCTCTCGGACAAGGTGACTTTTATTAATATATTCGGCTATATTTACTCTCTGAATCAAAAATGCTAATTAGCATCAAAGTAGACATCATGCACGACTACAAATCCCTGTAAGCTCCTGCACGTATTCTCTAGCTGACACCTTTGCTAACAGGTATTGTGTCAATCTAAAACTTGTACAAGAGAACTGTCAATTTAAAAAAATGTAGCCAATTTAATTATTACTAAATTTAGCAAACATTTAGAGAGTTAAATCAGAGATTCTTACCTTTGCCTCAATTCGGTAGTCTCGTCCAGATGATCATGGCAGTTGTAGTTCCTTATATGCTTTATGAGTGTTATGACTTATACTGTGGTACTCTATGGCTGTAGTTTGCTTACATCTCAGAGATAGCTTCTGTCATTACCTGTACACTGTATGTCATTTGCCCACGGAACCATTGTGGAGAGATTTCCGTGGAGATAATTCCGAAGTATCAATCAAAAAATCACTGCATATCCGACGATAGTATACTATGTATAAATATTTTATGTTGATTCTATTTCATGACTAATTCAAACCAGCACTGCATTCAGTCAAAGTAAGTTGATAATGTGTACAATATTGTGTCTTACCAGTTTTGGGATCAATAGAGAAATATGGCTGTCCTTGGAGAATACTGTAGACAACTCGGGCACTATTTCCATACGTTGGGTCATCAGCGTCCGAAGCAGTAACTTGATATACAGAAGTACCTGAAAATATAATGAAAGAAAAATCAGAATCAAGCATTCTTATCGATATGTGATACTTATGAGTATGTGTGTCTTCATGAGTGCCTTTAATTCATACAGAATTTGCTTTGATGTTGGGTAACTTCATATATTTAATCGAAGAAGTAATAGTTTCAGGACTGTTGATGGAATTTATATGTTTAAATGAATGACTAGAATATTACACCCTGAAAGCATATAATTGTATGACATTGATTAGGATCATTACATTATTATTAATGATGTATGTAGTTTTAGTCAGTAAAATTATATATCTGTACAATATTTAATTTTAGTATCTTAAACACAGACTGTCTGAGCAGAATTCGGTGCCGACCTTGCTAGGGGCCTCTGAGAGATTTTGGCTTGAAGGCAGTGTGTACTCCCTAATCTTGAGGGAGGACAGGGTGTGCTTCTCACGGTCCCTAATCTTTGTCGGCTGGGTATTGATACAGTATGATACTTACTGTTCGTGTGTATGTAGGTGCGTATGATATCTACTGTTTGTGTGTGAAAGTATGTGCGTAAGGAGCTAGTATAAAATGAATGGTTTTGTACAACGAACAAGCGCTCTCATGAATAAACATTTTGACAATTTAGCTGGGCCTCCATCTGTTTCATTCCACCAGTATCTTACAAATTCTGGGTTGCAGGCCGAGTAGTGTAATTGAATTGGGTTATGAACATTGAGAACATAATTCTCGTGACAATTTGGTCCTTCGAGCCGGATCTCAATACCTGCCTCTGTCGTCCCAAGAAACTGCTGAAAACCGTGCACGGGCGGATCCAGGATCCGTAAGACAAAGACCTGACCTCTGAATTCAGGGTTTATTTCAGGCCAGTGGTGAACTGGTACACGACAGAGGTGGTGACGAGATCCAACCTACATTGCTTTTCCCAGGCTACGAGACGAAGGTCAGTAAATCTTTATTCACGAATTCTGGGGAATTGATGCTCGGGCTACATTCAGACATTTTTTATTGTTTTTGTGTAGTTTAGGTGTTGATTTTAAAATTCCCACAAGGCATTCTAACCCGGTGACCTATCTTTAGAATTTTGTGTAGAGAAAGGTTTTAAAGGGAACAAAGTATTCTATGCAAATGGAAGATAGGAATTGGGTGTAGAGCCACCTAGGCAGCAGTAGAAGGGGGTCCGTAATGACACCGGGTATCTGCAGTACCAATATAAACTAGAGAATATTGAGATCTAAATGTAATTAATCTAGGGGATATTAGCAGGAAGGGGAGAGTCAGGTCTTCGCACATCTAGGTCTGATTATCCAACGAAGAAGGGAAGCCTAATTTAGCGGAGTGAGTTACGAGATATTAACATCAAAATAACAAGTAACAACAGAAAAATAGGCTGCTGAGTAGGGATTTACGACCCCTGGAAAATAGCTTATAGGTTGTATACGGGTGAGACCTAGTGTCCGATCGGCACCTCTATAGATACAGTTTCAAGAAAGGAAAAGCACACATAGGTTAAGAGATAGCAAAATAAGCATAGTAACTGTGAGCCCACACATAGGGAGTAGTGACATACACATCAGTGAGACACATAGGAGTAATTTAATCAGAATTAGAAATACATACACATAGATTTTGAGAATAAGATAAAGGGAAAATAGCACATACATAGATCATAGAAATACATACACATAGATTTTGAGAATAAGCATAGGAACTACAAGGTTTTACTAACGATGGGTAGTAAATCCTCAAAGGAGGTCCCGGAATTAACCGGAGATAAGAGGTAAATCTAATGCCCAAAATGAAGAAAGAAGTATGAATTTGAGAGACGTCTAGATGTAGAAAAATGTGATTTAATGATAAAGTAGATACATAAGACGTGTGTAGATAGTCAAGGGAAACAGCAGGTTGAGGGTTAACTACCTGGCTGTCTGAATCCCAGAAAAGAAGGTAAGAAGGCAAGCGTAGAGAAAGGGTGAGAGAAAGTTACCAGAAGTATATCAGCAGGGGAAAAAATTATGTGCGTGTGAGACCTAATAATTTATCAAAAGTCATAATAGTAATTGTTCCTAAATGCTGAGTAGGAGATAGAGAGAGTGACATGGGTCAAGAGAGGAAAGGAAAAGAGAAGATAAGGGGACATACAAGGAAAAAGAAAGAGGCAGGGAGAACGAGAGAGAGAGAGTAAGGAGAATCCTCGCTGGGGAAACGCTTGGACCTTTTTTCTATTTTCTGGGAATTGTCTCGGTAGTACGTGCCGGAGTTTACGACTACAGACAATTATAATAATTGGGTTAATTGCGTCTCCATCATTTCAATAGTGTTGGTGGTCCAGGGGTTGAATTCTTGCCTACACGCGGGAGAATCGAGTTCGTATCTCAGCCTATGCACCAACAGACTAAAATTCATTCTGATTGTAATTCAAATATTGATATGTTTGGCCGGGAGAGATACGGTTGTTAGTGTTTGTTTAAGATATAAACTGAACGTTTTAATAGCTGGTTTAGGTTAAATTGAAAGACTAATTCATTCTAAATAACATCGAGGCTAGTTTGATGTAATACGTTGTCTTGCCTAACTGATCTACTGGAATAACGTATTGAGAAAGGAGTCATATTGAAATTACTGAATCATAGAAGAGACAGTTACCTAAATCTAAGGAATTCTAAATAATAGAGGAGAGACAATTGTGGTAGAGTTGTGCCCATCGAATGGTGTTTTTATTCTTATGGATTGACTGATGTAGGTTATACATTTTGGCGATTTGCATATTGCTTTTAAGTCTGGGACAATTCATAAGGGTGAAGCCGAAAGAGAAGGGAAAGTTATAGATTGTTTAGGTAACACCAGTGAATTTGAACAGGAAGTTAATGTATTCTAACATTATAATCTGTTTCCATTACGTGGAGCAATGTCAACTCAGCAAAGTGGATTGCAGGTTGAGTTAATTTTATTTTAAAGGGACAGTGCACATTAATCATAGTTGTGTGTGTCTAATGGCAGGGTTTCCTATTAAGCATTTTCAGAGACTGTTTGCAGACATACTGAATGGGATTTAATGTTGCAAAGCAAGCTTGGGCTAAACTAGTCAAATAGTAGGGGAATTTCATAGATTTAAAGTACGGCATTGTAACCACGGGTAGCGCACGTTCAATTAAGTATAATGAATCATTGAGGAAATTTAAAACTAATGATTGGAGGGAGTACAATGGAATTATCATTATTATTAGGTTTTGTTTGTAGTAAGCGTTTGGGTTTCTGAATCGGGGTAGTGTAATGAATGCTGACCAAGTGTTTTTTCTGTGAAAAGGAGAGCTTCATTGTCTTTCTTTCGGATGTTTTCTGGGGGCTGTAATCTTGAAGGGAGCGAGTGAGATAGAGGCATGTTCCTACCAAATTGAAAAGGCCTGGAAATATTTTGTTTGTTTTATGCCTTTGGGTTTGAGGAGATTTCCATGTTTCCTAGATACGATATCTTCAAGGGGTGCGCAAACATATGGAATATTAGAAGTTTTAATTAAACACGTGAATTCTTTTGATAATGTTCTGGGAACCTAGGATACAACATGTAGAAAATGTTTGATGGTCTTTCTTTAATTTGTATAATATACAGTGCCTTGCGAAAGTATTCGGCCCCCTTGAACTCTGCGACCTTTTGCCACATTTCAGGCTTCAAACATAAAGATATAAAACTTTATTTTTTTGTGAAGAATCAACAACAAGTGGGACACAATCATGTAGTGGAACGACATTTATTGGATATTACAAACTTTTTTAACAAATCAAAAACTGAAAAATTGGGCTTGCAAAATTATTCAGCCCCCTTAAGTTAATACTTTGTAGCGCCACCTTTTGCTGCGATTACAGCTGTAAGTCGCTTGGGGTATGTCTCTATCAGTTTTGCACATCGAGAGACTGACATTTTTTCCCATTCCTCCTTGCAAAACAGCTCGAGCTCAGTGAGGTTGGATGGAGAGCATTTGTGAACAGCAGTATTCAGTTCTTTCCACAGATTCTCGATTGGATTCAGGTCTGGACTTTGACTTGGCCATTCTAACACCTGGATATGTTTATTTTTGAACCATTCCATTGTAGATTTTGCTTTATGTTTTGGATCATTGTCTGGTTGGGAGACAAATCTCCGTCCCAGTCTCAGGTCTTTTGCAGACTCCATCAGGTTTTCTTCCAGAATGGTCCTGTATTTGGCTCCATCCATCTTCCCATCAATTTTAACCATCTTCCCTATCCCTGCTGAAGAAAAGCAGGCCCAAACCATGATGCTGCCACCACCATGTTTGACAGTGGGGATGGTGTGTTCAGGGTGATGAGCTGTGTTGCTTTTACGCCAAACATAACGTTTTGCATTGTTGCCAAAAAGTTCCATTTTGGTTTCATCTGACCAGAGCACCTTCTTCCACATGTTTGGTGTGCCTCCCAGGTGGCTTGTGGCAAACTTTAAACAACACTTTTTATGGATATCTTTAAGAAATGGCTTTCTTCTTGCCACTCTTCCATAAAGGCCAGATTTGTGCAATATACGACTGATGGTTGTCCTATGGACAGAGTCTCCCACCTCAGCTGTAGATCTCTGCAGTTCATCCAGAGTGATCATGGGCCTCTTGGCTGCATCTCTGATCAGTCTTCTCCTTGTATGAGCTGAAAGTTTAGAGGGACGGCCAGGTCTTGGTAGATTTGCAGTGGTCTGATACTCCTTCCATTTCAATATTATCGCTTGCACAGTGCTCCTTGGGATGTTTAAAGCTTGGGAAATCTTTTTGTATCCAAATCCAGCTTTAAACCTCTTCACAACAGTATCTCGGACCTGCCTGGTGTGTTCCTTGTTCTTCATGATGCTCTCTGCGCTTTTAACGGACCTCTGAGACTATCACAGTGCAGGTGCATTTATACGGAGACTTGATTACACACAGGTGGACTGTATTTATCATCATTAGTCATTTAGGTCAACATTGGATCATTCAGAGATCCTCACTGAACTTCTGGAGAGAGTTTGCTGCACTGAAAGTAAAGGGGCTGAATAATTTTGCACGCCCAATTTTTCAGTTTTTGATTTGTTAAAAAAGTTTGAAATATCCAATAAATGTCGTTCCACTTCATGATTGTGTCCCACTTGTTGTTGATTCTTCACAAAAAAATACAGTTTTATATCTTTATGTTTGAAGCCTGAAATGTGGCAAAAGGTCGCAAAGTTCAAGGGGGCCGAATACTTTCGCAAGGCACTGTAGTATGAAACACGACTGTAAAAGGGTGGTATGACTTTTGACCTCTATCATGGCTTTCCTTTGTGGTCTGATCAGCCTCATTGGAGGGCCATTTGGATAATGAATTTAAATAATGGATGACAGTTTAGCTAATCAGGTAGAACAAATAGAAGGCCAGCATTAGGGACCAGAACAGGTAGACATAGAATATATACTAGCCGAACACATGAGAAGACTGTTTGTTAACCAAATCCGTATGTCCAAGATTTTGTGTCCTACAGGTGATTTACAGGAGAAGGTGATTCACTCAATCCAACCAGGAGATGGGGGGGGGTGAATCCAGTCCATGAGGAGAATATACTGGAAGCAGCCCCATTGGGAAGGCCCATACCAGGTTCTGTTAAAACCACTGCCTTTGTCATTAAAATAGCTGAGAGAGTCACTTGGGTCCACGTTACCCACTGCAAGAAGGTATGTACACATATAAACACTGCTGACACTGCTGATCCCACACAGAGTTAGGAGAAGAACCAAATACCAACAGGGTCCAGGGGTTACCTCCTTATCGAACATTTCCTATCCCGACCGTTCATCACTGTGTGTGCTCCTAGAAGTGTGAGTATGGGGTGGTACCTAGCAGACCGACTAAGGGCAGGAGAGGGTTGGCGGTTTTCGGGAAGAGTAGGGGCTCTGAGCTGCATCATAGTCTTGGTAACCTTTCTGATACTTCCAGATCCATCACCTGCCAGTACTGATTATATCATTGTCATTGATACAAAGTAAAAGATAAACTACAGAATAAGGAGTCAAAGAAGATCAAGATGTAGGATTTAAGGTAAACATTAAACAATTCCCTAGGAAAGCAATAACTCTAGAGAGATTGGGTTTGCCAGATTGATGTACTCGGCCAACCCACCTAGGTTCACTTTAACGTTTAAAAATAATAAGTTGTATTACAAAAGTAGTTTGAAATGTTTTGGCAAAGTTTACAGGTAACTTTTGAGATATTTTGTAGTGACGTTGCGCAAATTGGAAGCTGTTTTTTTCTGGATCAAATGCGCCAAATGAATGGACATTTTGGATATATATATCGATGGAATTAATCGAACAAAAGGACCATTTGTGATGCTTTTCGGATATATAAGAGTGCCAACAAAAGAAGCTCGTCAAAGGTAAGGCATGATTTATATTTTATTTCTGCGTTTTGTGTGGTGCCTGCAGGGTTGAAATATGCTATTGTCTCATTGTTTACTGTTGTGCTATCATCAGATAATAGCTTCTTAGGCTTTACTACTACTAAGCCTTTTTGAAATCTGACATGTTGGCTGGATTCACAACGAGTTTAGCTTTAATTTGGTATCGTACATGGTTGATTTAATGAAAGTTTGAATTTTATAGCATTTTTTAAATTTGGCACTCTGCATTTTTCCTGGCAATTGGCCAAGTGAGACATCAGTTCTGTTATACTCACATACAATATTTTGACAGTTTTGAAAACTTTAGAGTGTTTTCTATCCTAATCTGTCAATTATATGATTATTCTAGCATATGGGCATGAGAAATAGGCCGTTTACATTGGGAACGTTATTTTTCCAAACATAAAAATAGTGCCCCCTAGCTGAAAGAGGTTAATGGCTGAAAGGTAATCGTTAATGTGACTCATTTAGGTTTGGAAGTACAGGAGACAATTCTTAACCTCACAACAGCTTTATCTGATGTAGGGTGGGCTCGTACCAGCAAAGGACGCATACGATAGAAACCACCAAAAGGTGGTGGTTAGGCACTTGCGCTCCTGGGTTATTGGTCCAACCAGTTGGAGTTAACCTTTCTAGCGCAGGGGTAGCGGAACTCAAAAATAGTTTTTGGGGAAATATGTAACTTTCACACATTAACAAGTCCAATACAGCAAATGAAAGATAAACGTCTTGTTAACCTCTCTAGGGTATGTGGGACGTTAGCGTCCCACCTGGCCAACATCCAGTGAGATTGCAGAGCGCCAGATTCAAATACAGAAATACTCAATATAACAATTCAGAAAACAAAACATATTTTTCATAGGTTTAAAGATTAATTTCTTGTGAATCCAACCACAGTGTCAGATTTAAAAAATGCTTTACGGCAAAAGCATACCCTACGATTATTTGAGAACATAGCCCAGCAGACAAATCATTACAAACAGTAACCAGCCAAGCAGAAGAGTTACACAACTCAGAAGTAGAGATACAATTAATCCCTTACCTTTGATGATCTTCATATGGTTGCACTCAGAAGACATTAATTTACTCAATAAATGTTATTTTTGTTCTCTTTACATCCCAAAACCTCTGTTTTGTTTGCCCGTTTTCTTCACTAATCCACAGGCTCAAACGCAGTCAAAAAAATCCAAATTGTGTCCGTAAAGTTCATAGAAACATGTCAAACGATGTTAATATTAAATTCTCAGGTTGATTTTAGCCAAAATAATCTAGAATATTTCAACCAGACAATAACGTCGTCAATATAAAAGGTAAAGAAGAAAGGCACTCTCTCGGGATTGCGCATGAAAAAGCTCTGTGACACGTCAGGGTCCACTCATTCAGACTGGTCTTACTCCCTCATTTATCAGAATACAAGCCTGAAACAATTTGAGTCCTAAGTCAATGGATACTGTAATGGCATTGAATAGAAAACTACAAAACCAACAAAAAATTGACTTCCTGAATGGACTTTTCTCAGGGTTTTGCCTGCCAAATCAGTTCTGTTATACTCACAGACACTATTTTAACAGTTTTGGAAACTTCAGGGAGTTTTCTATCGAAATCTATATAATATATGCATATCACAGCTTCTGGGCCCAAGTAGCAGGCCGTTTAATTTGGGCATGCTTTTCATCCAAAATTTCGAATGCTACCCCCTACTCTAGAGAAGTTTACCTTTTTGGGATAGGAGGCAGCATTTTCACTTTTGGATGAATAGCGTGCCCAGAGTGAAGTGCCTCCTACTCTGTCCCAGATGCTAATATATGCATATTATTATTGGTATTGGATAGAAAACACTCTGAAGTTTCTAAAACTGTTTGAATGATGTCTGTGAGTATAACAGAACTCATAAGACAGGTGAAAACCTGAGAAAAATCCAACCAGGAAGTGGGACATCTGAGGTTTGTAGTTTTTCAAAGCTTGGCCTACCGAATACACATTGAGATATGGATGAGGTTGCACTTCCTAGGGCTTCCACTAAATGTCAATCGTCTTTATAAACTGGTTTCAGGATTCTACTATAAAGGAGGGGCTCATGAGACCTCTTTGAGTCAGTGGTCTGTTAGAGAGCCTCGGTCTCATGACGCGCGCTCCCGACAGAGTTACTTCTCATTCCAGTGCTTTTCTGAAGACAAAGGAATTCTTCGGTTGGAACATTATTGATGTTTATGTTAAAAACATCCTAAAGATTGATTTGTTTGCCAGGGACTATAACGGATCTTTTCAAGTTTTTGTCTGGATGAAGTGCCTGCGCCTCATGAAGATGGATTACTGGGCTGAACACACTAACAACAAGTGGCTATTTGGACATGGATGGAACTTTATGGAACAAATCAGTCATTTATTGTCGAACTGGGATTCCTGGGAGTGCCTTCCGATGAAAATCATCAGTTTTCTTTAAACTTGACACAGCGGTTGCATTAAGGAGAAGTCTATCTATAATTCTGTGAATAACACTTGTATCTTTTGTCAATGTTTATTATGAGTATTTCTGCAAAATCACCGGATGTTTTGGAATCAAAACATTATTGCACGTAACGCGCCAATGTAAACTAAGATTTTTGAATAGAAATATGCACATTATCGAACAAAACATACATGTATTGTGTAACATGATGTCCTATGAGTGTCATCATCAAGATCATCAAAGGTTTGTGATTCATTTAATCTATATTTCTACTTTTTGTGACACTTATCTTTGACTGGAAAAATGGCTGTGTATTTTTTGACTTGGCTATGACATAACATAATCATATGTTGTGCTTTAGCTGTAAAGCATTTTTGAAATCTGACACCATGGGTAGATTAAGTTATCAGAGGCCAGTTATAGGAGGCTAAAGTAGGCACAGGAGGAGTTTTGACAAGGATGGGAGTAGCTTTGTCTCAATGCTATTGGCATCCTCAGGGAAGTTTCAGATTAATTCAAAGCTATGAATCCAATAGGTGAAGACTTTACCACTACGTTATTTTCGTGGTTGACAATAAATAAAAATGTGGATTGGATTAATGACATCTTTTATAATCACCAGAGATTTGTGAATGATACTGGGGATGCAGTAAAGGGTTTCTCTGACCAATTATCCGCCACCTCCCTCATGACCTGGTAAAATAGACTGACTCTCGATATGTTAATTGGCAGAAAAGGTTGGGGTAATATAGAATGCTTGGGGTTCATTGCTGTACATTTATTTTTTAATAACATTGCCATTGCTGTATTGTAATAACACAGCTCCAGAAGAATCAGTGACCAAGGCCCTGGCTGTTTTAACCACATTAGCTCATGATTTAGCGGAAAACTCAGGGGTGGATAATTCTCTAACAAATTGGTTTGACAGTATGTTTGGGAAATGGAAAAATGTCAAAATCACTGTGTTGTGGGCAACTTTCACCTGTATGAGTGTTTTGGTTCTGTTTGGATGTTGTTTGTTCCCCTGTGTGAGGGGTTTGATTTCCAGGACTCTGGAGAGGTCAATGACGCAACAGATGGTGAGGTAAGGACCGATTCCGAGCTCCGGCCAGGGGGATGACGAATACAGGCATCCAGGCCTAGGAGATGGCTCCGTTTCTTTTAACTACGAGGAGCCAATGTTAGAAGAGACTGTTTTAATGTTTAAGACTGTTTTTTAATGAAGATTGTGTTAAAAATCCTAACAGGAAGCGTTATAATTGGATATAGGCATATAACAGTCATTGCTGAATATCAGCTGTACATACATGTATTGGTTTGAATTATTCTTGTATACCATATATTCTTGTTTCCATATAGTATTTGAGGTATCAGTGTATATTATTTAGTCATTAAGGGTGGATTGTTGATGGAATTATTATTATTATTATTAATATTCCACCCTGAAACCATATAATTGTATGAAATTGATTAGGATCATAAAATTATTATTAATAATGTGTGTAGTTTTAGTCAGTAAAATTATAAATCTTTACAATATATAATTTTAGTATCTTAAACACAGACTGTCTGAGCAAAATTCAGTGCCGACCTTGCTAGAGGCCTCTGAGAGATTTGGGAGAGGGCAGTGAGTACTCCCTAATCTTGAGGGAGGACAGGGAGTGCTTCTCACGGTCCCTAATCTTTGTCGGCTGGGTATTGATACAGTATGTGCGTAGGATACCTACTGTTCGTGTGTATGTATGTGCATATGATGTCTGCTGTTTGTGTGTAAAAGTATGTGCGTAAGGAGCTAGTATAAAATGAATGGTTTTGTACAATGAACTAGCGCTCTCGTGAATAAATATTTTGACTATTTAGCTGGGCCTCCGTCTGTTTTATTCAACCAGTATCTTACAAATTCTGGGTTGCAGACCGAGTAGTGTAATTGAATTGGGTTATGAACATTGAGAACATAATTCTCGTGACAAGGGCACAGAGAATGGTTACCTTTGGGATTTTTTTAAACCTCTTACAGCTACCCTCCTACTTTTTTTAAGTTCCTCCTAAAAACATACCCAAATCTAACTGCCTGTAGCTCAGGCCCAGAACCAAGGATATGCATATTCTTGGTTTCATTTGAAAGAAAACACTCTGAAGTTTGTGTATATGTGAATTGAATGTAGGAGAATATAACACAATAGATATGGTTTAGATAATACAATGAAAAAAACATATGTTTTTTCTTTTTATTGTTGTATCATCATCTTTAAAATGAACATGACAAAACAAACATTCAGATAGGATGATGGGGACAATTTCCGTGAAAAACATAAGAGGGCAACAGTACTTTTGCAAAGTTTCAGAAAAGATAACTTCCAAAATGAGTGTGCTACATGACATTCATCATGATGTCACCCAGGTGTCCCACACAAGTAGCCCAAATGTACCGAAATTGGTGACATTGTACATTTTGAAGGGAATAACTATATACAAAATATCAAAATGGTATTCTAACACACCACCCCAAAAAATGCAGAAAAAAAGATATACATTTACAAAATAACACTTTCAATATTTGGAAGACCCTCAGTCCTCTACACAATATTGTGCTGCTGATGCCAGGTGCCATAGCAGTCTCTTTCTGCTGTAAAGCAGAGGGTCAACAAGCATGTGGTGCAGGTAATGGGGGACTTCATTTTGCAAAGAACACAGCAATGCCTCCATGCTGTGCCCTTTTGGCCCTGAGACACATCCATGCCTGCAGAAATAAATTTGGGCAGATGAACACCAGTTGTGGCAGGAGCAGAAGGGACAGAGGTAGAGGGGCCAGAACGTGGTGCAGTGGTGCTGTAGCCAGCAAGCTCCTTGATGAGCAGCTCTCTGAAGGCTAGCTGTGAGATGGGGGGCTTTCCACAGCTCTTAGCCATTTCCTTGTGTAGGATGAATGCATTCACCACAGCAATGTCGATGAAATGATAGAAGAAGGTCTTGTAATATTTCATCGTCTTTTGGAGAACATTGTAATAGCCTATCAGTGCATCTGACAGGTCCACACCTCCCATGCACTTGTTGTAGTCCTTTATTGCAGTTGGAATGGGTACATTTTTTGCAGTCCATGCCCCAGTAGCGCTGAGACTACAGGTGTTCGGCAAGATGAACCAGCTTCAGTGGGGGATGGACACCTTGGCACTGGGGGATCCCATTTGGAGTCAGTGTCACTGTGAAAGAAAATGTTCAGTTAAAATAGTTTCACATATGAGCCCTGTATCAACAGGTATAATAAACAGATATATATAGAGCACAGGGAACATAAGGTTGAATATATTATTATAGACCTGCTAGATCTACTGTCTCATTTCTATTATTAAAGACCAGCTAGATCTACTGTCTATTTTATATTATGACATTTGGCTAGATCTATTGTCTCTAGTATATTATGACAGACCAGCTAGATCTACTGTCTTTATTATATTACAACAGACCAGCTGTATCTACTGTCTCCATTTCACTTTGGCCATTGTTGTGGGCCTGCCCTCCCCTCAACAGCCTCAAATAGGCTATTTCATCTGGGTAAGGTGGAGCGGCAGACACGCATCTCGGCCATGCTCCCTCTAATCCACAATATGTATATATACACACACTAACATAGGCTATTGGTCATACACATACATACAAACATAGGCTATGGGTCATACACATACATACAAACATACTCCCTCCCACAATGTATAGCCAACGTGTACTTTACACATTTCATTACACTTTTATACATTGCTACTACATTTTTTTTAAATCACAAATAATATTTTATATTATTAGTTACAAACAAAGTAATTAGCATGAGAAGAACTTACCAGTCCAAAACGAGGTCCTCTCCGTTGAAAAAATATTCCTCCATTTGGGAATCAAAGCTATGCTAGCTAAATGAATCGTCCTCCAACAATCTCTGTCTCACTTTCCAGATCAATTTCTTCTAAAACTATGTGTACATCTGTATATCTAGACTTAGATTTAGCTTTCCCTGACTTAGTCGCCATACTGATTGATTTATAAACAGCTGAAGATGCACTTTACCAAAATAGTGCTGTGCGTAACATGCGTGGCTCCTTCCAGGATGCGTGGCTCCTTTATGAATCTTCAATGGCAAATGACCCACTTTACGCCGGAGTTTACTACATGGGTTGGTCTTCCAACACATAACCATTACATACTGCCGATGACCTCAGCTCATTGGCTATCGACCAAGCTAGATTTCAAGACGATCAGTGGTCATTGGGTTAAAATACAGTCAATCAACGAAACAGCGGTCATATCATTGGTGCACAATGACTTCATTACTTGTTGTCTTCAAATCGGTTTCTTTCAGTCAATACGTCTCGCGAAATGACCCATCACGTTTGGTTGTGTTACAAACAACCAGTTGATTGCAATGAAACCAAACATGACTGGATAAAGTCACGTTTAGTGTGTGTATTTACATCGAATGTGTCGTTGAAAATTGAATGAGAAGGAATTCACAACACAAGCAGTTCACAAAATGTTTTGTGTTAAGATATAAAAATAGATTTTATCAAACAAAACACCATTCATTGTGTAACAATGAGCATTGGGATTGCAAACAGAGGAAGATAGTCAAAGGTAAACAATTTATTTTATTGCAACTTGTGATTTTGTTACGCCTGTGCTGGTTGAAATAGTTTTTTTTATTGGGCACTGTCCTCGGATAATCGCATCGTATTCTTTCACAGTAAATCCTTTTTTAAATCTGAAAACACAGTTGGATTAGCAAGATTCTAGGCTTTCGAAACATGTGAGACACTTGTATTTTCATGAATGTTTAATATGACTATTTATGTAGCGATCACCGTATGTTGTCGACTTTAATCCCGCTAATGGGTTCGGTGCACAGAGAGGTTAATTCTCAAACCTTCAAAGTAAGACATACAGTACGCCTACTCATTCAAGGGGTTTTCTTTATTTTTCCTTTTCTACATTGTAGAATAATAGGGTAGACATCAAATGATGAAATAACACATATGGAATCATGTAGTAACCAAAAATGCGTTAAACAAATCAAAATCTATTTTATATTTGTCATGTTCGTCGTGATATTGAGACCAAGGCGCAGCGTGAGTAGAGTTCCTCATAATTTTTATAAACTGAAACTCACCTAACAAAACAACAAACGAAACGTGACGCTACTGATGTGCACTAAGGCAAGTAAACATATACAAGATTCCACAACACAAATGAGGAAAATGGCTACCTAAATATGATCCCCAATCAGAGAAAATGATAAACAGCTGTCTCTGATTGGGAACCATATCAGGCCAACATAAACATACAAAAAACCCTAGACATACAAAACCCTAGACAAACAAAAACTAGAGTACCCACCATAGTCGCACCCTGACCTAACCAAAATATATAGAAAAACAGAGATATCTAAGGTTAGCTCGCGACAATATTTGAGATTCTTCAAAGTGCCACCCTTTGCCTTGATGACAGCACGCTTGGCATTCTCTCAACCAGCTTCAGGAGGTAGTCACCTGGAATGCATTTCAATTAACAGGTGTGCCTTGTTAAAAGCTAATTTGTGGAATTTCTTTCCTAATGCATTTGAGCCAATCAGTTGTGTTGTGACAAGTGTTTTGTTGTTGTTGCTTTATTTATCTAGGCAAGTAATTTAAGAACACATTTTTATCTACAATTACAGCCTACCTCAGACCAATTGTGCGCCGCCCTATGCAACTCCCAATGACAGCCGGTTGTGAAACAGCCTGGAATTGAACCAGGGTCCGTAGGGACATCTCCAGCACTGAGATGCAGTGTCTTAGACCACTGCGCCACTCAGGAGCCCAAGGTATGGGTGGTACACAGAAGATAGCCTTATTTGGTAAAAGACCAAGTCCATATTATAGCAAGAACAGCTGAAATAAGCAAAGAGAAACGACAGTCCATCATTACTTTAAGACATGAAGGTCAGTCAATGCTGAAAATTTCAATAACCTTTAACATTTCTTCAAGTGCAGTCGCAAAAAACATCAAGCACTATGATGAAACTACTGTAGCTCTCATGAGGACCGCCACAGGAAAGTTAAGACACAGAGTTACCTCTGCTGCAAATGATAAGTTAATTAGAGTTGCACCTCAGAATGCAGCCCAAATAAATGCTTCAGAGTTCAAGTGGCAGACACATCTCAATATCAACTGTTCAGAAGAGACGGTGTGAATCAGGCCTTCATTGTTGAATTGTTGCAAAGAAACTACTATTGTAGAACACCAATAATAATAAGAGACTTGCTTGGGCCAAGAAACACAGAGAAATGGACATCAGACCGGTGGAAGTCTGTCCTTTGGTCTGATGAGTCCAAATTTAAGATTTCTGGTTCCAACCGTTGTGTCATTGTGAGACGCAGAGTAGGTGAACAGATGATCTCCGCATGTGTGGTTCCCACTGTGAAGCATGGAGGAGAAGTTGTGATGAGGTGGGGGTGCTTTGATGGTGACACTGTCAGTGATTTATTTAGAGTTCAAGGCACAATTAACTAGCATGGCTACCACAGCATTCTGCAGCGACACGCCATCTGGTTTGCGCTTAGTGGAACTGTCATTTGTGGCTATTTGACCAAGAAGGAGAGTGATGGAGTGCTGCATCAGATGACCTGGCCTCCACAATCATCAGACCTCAACCCATGTGAGATGGTTTGGGATGAATTGGACCAAAGAGTGAAGGAAAAGCATCCAACAAGTGCTCAGCATATGTGGGAACTCCTTCAAGACTGTTGGAAAAGCATTCCTCATGAAGCTGGTAGAGTGGATGTCAAGAGTATGCAAAGCTGTCATAAAGGCAAAGGGTGGGTACTTTGAAGATGTCCAAATATAATATATATAAAAAATATATAATACATATATTTAAAAAATATATATATATTAATAGATTTGTTTAACACTTTTTGGTTACTACATGATTCCAAATGTGTCCTTTCATACCTAGTTTTGATGTCTTCGCTATAATTTTACAATGTAGAAAATAGTACAAATAAAGAAAAACCCTTGAATGAGTAGGTGGGTGCAAACTTTTGACTGGTACTGTATGATACTATCATCGTTTGAAATGTCCAATTGGTTATTCCCATTCAGGAGTCTCAAGCTGTTAATAAGTAAAATATGTTTCCAGTAAAGATAGTCTACTACTACTTGCCCAACAGAAGAATAATATATCTTTTGTGATCCATGTTTTTTGACTTTGCTCAGAAGTCAAACATCTGAAATATGACTTTCTTTTACATTTATAAAGTTTATCATAAAGTTACAAGTCCCCTCCCTCATGTCAAATACTGTGATTCAGGAGGTGGGATAATTAAGGGCATTTTGTGACCTTTTGTGACGTTTCATTTGATTCTCTTTGCTAATTTAAATAAGTACTGCTTTGTGACCAACAATGCAGGAGTCTCCGTATATCGGCATCGTTTACATAGCTCGGTAGCTATTTGACTGAGCGTGTCAGCAAATATATACTGAACAAAAATATAGATGCGACATGTAAATTGTTGGCCCCATGTTTCATTAGATTAAATAAAAGATCCCAGAAATGTTCCATATGCAAAAAAAGCTTATTTCTCTAAAATGTTGAACAGAAATTTGTTTACATCCCTATTAGTGAGCCTTTCTCCTTTGTCAAGATAATCCATCCACCTGACATGTGTGGCATATCAAGAAGCTGATTGAACAGCATGATCATTACACAATAAAAGGCCACTGTAAAATGTGCAGTTTTGTCACACAACACAATGGCACAGATGTCTCAAGTTGAGGGAGCATGCAATTGGCAAGCTGACTGCAAGAATGTCCATCAGAGCTGTTGCCAGAGAATTAAAGGTTCATTTCTCTACCATAAGCTGCCTCCAACGTCATTGTAGAGAATTTGGCAGTACGTCCAACTGGCCTCACAACGGTAGCCCACGTGTAACCATGCCAGCCCAAGACCTCCACATCCGGCTTTTTTACCAGCAAAATTGTCTGAGACCAGCAACCAGGACAGCTGATGAAAATAGTCTTCAATAAAGCTGTTTTGTGGGGAAAAACAGATTCTGATTGGCTGGTCCTGGCTCCCCAGTGTGTGGGCCTGGCTCTCAGAGGGTGGCTGTGCCCCTGCCCATTTGTGAAATTCAAAGATTAGGGCCTAATACATTTATTTAAATTGATTTCTATTTTTGTTCAGTATAATTACAGGTTTCCCCAATTAATCTAAAAGACACTTATAGGTTTCTGCTTTGATCTGTGTCTGGTGTTAGCAAGTCACTGGCTAGCTAGGTATTCAGCCAGCATGGAACAAAAGCGGGGGAAGGGTTGCCCAAAACTCGTCATGTCATTTCATCATGAGATATGGCAAACAGAATATGCATAGAAGATTGTTGGAAGACAACTGCAGAAAAACCCCACCAAAGAATATGTTTCATACAAAATGTTTGATGTCATTGATAGTCATGGTATATCATATACAGTGGGGCAAAAAAGTATTTAGTCAGCAACCAATTGTGCAAGTTCTCCCACTTAAAAAGATGAGAGAGGCCTGTAATTTTCATCATAGGTACACTTCAACTATGACAGACAAAATGAGAAGAAAAAAAACAGAAAATCACATTGTAGGATCTTTTATGAATTTATTTGCAAATTATGGTGGAAAATAAGTATTTGGTCACCTACAAACAAGCAAGATTTCTAGCTCTCACAGACCTGTAACTTCTTCTTTAAGAGGCTCCTCTGTCCTCCACTCGTTACCTGTATTCATGGCACCTTTTTGAACTTGTTATCAGTATAAAAGACACCTGTCCACAACCTCAAACAGTCACACTCCAAACTCCACTATGGCCAAGACCAAAGAGCTGTCAAAGGACACCAGAAACAAAATTGTAGACCTGCACCAGGCTTGGAAGACTGAATCTGCAATAGGTAAAACGTTTGGTTTGAAGAAATCAACTGTGGGAGCAATAATAAGGAAATGGAAGACATACAAGACCACTGATAATCTCCCTCGATCTGGGGCTCCACGCAAGATCTCACCCCGTGGGGTCAAAATGATCACAAGAACGGTGAGCAAAAATCCCAGAACCACACGGGGGGACCTAGTGAATGACCTGCAGAGAGCTGGGACCAAAGTAACAAAGCCTACCATCAGTAACACACTACGCTGCCAGGGACTCAAATCCTGCAGTGCCAGACGTGTCCCCCTGCTTAAGCCAGTACATGTCCAGGCCCGTCTGAAGTTTGCTAGAGAGCATTTGGATGATCCAGAAGAAGATTGGGAGAATGTCATTTGGTCAGATGAAACCAAAATATAACTTTTTGGTAAAAACTCCTCGTTGTGTTTGGAGGACAAAGAATGCTGAGTTGCATCCAAAGAACACCATACCTACTGTGAAGCATGGGAGTGGAAACATCATGCTTTGGGGCTGTTTTTCTGCAAAGGGACCAGGACGACTGATCCGTGTAAAGGAAAGAATTAATGGGGCCATGCATCGTGAGATTTTGAGTGAAAACCTCCTTCCATCAGCAAGGGCATTGAAGATGAAACGTTGCTGGGTCTTTCAGCATGACAATGATCCAAAACACACCGCCCAGGCAACGAAGGAGTGGCTTCGTAAGAAGCGTTTCAAGGTCCTGGAGTGGCCTAGCCAGTCTCCAGATCTCAACCCCATAGAAAATCTTTGGAGGGAGTTGAAATTCCGTGTTGCCAAGCAACAGCCCAAAAACATCACTGCTCTAGAGGAGATCTGCATGGAGGAATGGGCCAAAATACCAGCAACAGTGTGTGAAAACCTTGTGAAGACTTACAGAAAACGTTTGACCTCTGTCATTGCCAACAAAGGGTATATAACAAAGTATTGTGATAAACTTTTGTTATTGACCAAATACTTATTTTCAACCATAATTTGAAAATAAATTCATTAAAAATCCTACAATGTGATTTTCTGGATTTTTTTTTCTCATTTTGTCTGTCATAGTTGAAGTCTACCTATGATGACAGGTCTACCTATGATGACAATTACAGGCCTCTCTCATCTTTTTAAGTGGGAGAACTTGCACAATTGGTGGCTGACTAAATACTTTTTTGCCCCACAGTATGAAGTGTACCCAGACTTCACCCTGTCTAGTTTCAACTCTAATAGTCCAAGATGAACTAGCTAGCTCGATAAAACAGTGCTGACACTTCATAAATAATTTGTGAAACCATAATGTGTGACAGGATTGAATGTTGCATGCAATGTTCAATGTTGTATGAGTTGCTTTGCGTATCAGCAAATTTGCTTGAGATGATCTCACCGCAGCACTGCTCAATGTGTCCATGTTACTTGACATGGGCGTTTTCTAATATCTAGTTGAGCTCCCCGCCCACTCAGGCTGTTTGTTGGTCTTTCTAATAGTTAGAAAAAGTACATTTTCAAAAATGCTGAGCATTTCTAGCTGGAAAAATATTATTGGTGATGTTTTGGTCATTCAAAAGGTTATTTTACATGGGATTCAGAATGACTGTTCGAGACCTTTAGAACCCATGTCACATACCTCATCTTATTGTGATGCTGCATTCATAACCAAGTGGGAACAATATTTAACGGCCCTCGAAATGGTAATTACTAGTGGGAACTCGTTCATCATCCTGAGCTCCCACTTCTCTCACATGCTCGACAACAGCATTTTTGGCATTTAAATGCAACAAAACATTATTTATAAAAAGCGATCTATTAATATATTTATTTTAAACACAATCATTTGTGTACAAGCTTGATAGCTGTACTTTTAGTTTATGGTTCATGCAGCATGATGACCATGAAACAATCAGTGATTCTCAATGTGTTCAAAGCACATGAATGCATCCATCTGGTATTTAAGACATCACAACTAGTAAATTCCCACCTCCTACTTGATTACGAATGCAGCATTACCTATGGCTTGTCCCTGCTCAATTTCATTACCTCCCATTGGTTTCAATCCATTAATCTACACTGTCTGCTGTTTACTTATTGCAGGGACCACAAACCAGTTAATGCAGTTTTGAGAGCTCAAGATGACCATTTGAAATATGATTCAGTAAAAGTCACAGCAAAAAGAGAGAAACTGTCCACCTTCAGACAATTCAACATTACTACCACATATTTTGTTTCTGTTTGAAAACAATTCCAGTGCATGGGGTAGTTTATCGAATGAGCTCAGTGCTTTATGAAAAGTTTAACAAAAGCAGTAAGTGCTAAGGCGATACTTCCTGAAGCTTTTAGACTGATGATCGTCTCAGAAGACAGAAAGGGGAATCCTAGCGCAACAGACAGGTAGAAACTGAAATTTAAATCCCCCTGTTAAACAGCATCTTGAAAAATGACTTTTCATGTAATATGGATTGAAGAAATGTAAAACCACTTCATCGTAGACAAAATTACTTTCTTCTTGCCAGCTCCCATGGGGTAGCATTGATCTGTATTTTATGACAGGTGACAGCACCTATTGGGATACCCATTTCTCACTTGCCAAGGGTTTAGATTGAGGAAGGGGGTAGAGGATAGAAATGTGTGTTCCATCTTTTATATTGGGGCCTTGAATTCCTTTTAATATCTAAACGTTCTAGAACAGAACAAATATAATTTTAGTTACTCAAAATGATTGTCACCCTTCCACATTTACCAGTTGAAAACACCCTTAATCTTTTAACTTGTATTTTACACCAATTAAACAACAATATTCTGGCCAGCTGAGGGAAGATGTATACAGGATAGAGAGAGAGAGAGAAATGTATAAATGCACACCCCATGTCCATTTAAAAATGTTCAAGCAGGAGTGTTTGCCAGAGATCAGAGTCGAGTAGATGAGTAGAAAATGGATACCCCTTTCATCTAAGCCTCCGAATATTTATTTTTTTCGGTTCAATTCTGAGAAGTGAAATGGTAATGTTGGAGTACCCTTGCACATGCCCAGCTAATCAATTTAGACAGCAAAAAGGAACACCACAGGTAATTAGCTGCCACACTCCCAGACAACCCGTTCATGGGTAAGGAGAGAGCAGGTATTGACAAACTCAGGGGAATTAGAGCTGTGAAGTGTGAGGACAGTTGATTGTTACAGCTGATTTGATGCCACAGACGCCAGCAGGCCGAAGAGGATTAGCTTTAATGGACACAAGCAAAAGGGGGGAGCGGGAGGGGGAGAAAATGGGTAATTATTTTACCCATCACAGTCCTTGATTCCTTCCATTGGGTCATCAATGTTGATTGATTCTACATGTTGTAGGGACTAGCTACCTGGCTGGTTGGCAACGTTTTTCCAGGAAACAGGGACACTTTTGAAACCTGTGGATTTTCCCCAACTGAGTCAAATCATAAAATGTCGAAGCAACACATTAGATGCAACATGGAAGCTCTCAAACCAGTAGCCAATTACATTAACATAGCAGTTTGTGAGCCACCAAAACATTCAGCCAATATTTGGCTTGTGAACTGCCAATTCCTACAGCCACTACATCAAACATTCCTGTCAGCTTTTATCATACGTTTACGTTGAGATTACGAAGCATTTATTGTCCAGTATGAAACAGGGCCTCATAGAGGTTTATAAACATGGAATGGTTCTTTCTACAAACATGGTTTGTAGAAAGATGTTTAGCAACACAGCTCTAAGGAATGCATGTCTGCTCATTAAAATGCACCTGTGACACAAGGAAAGACCCAGATGGGGTGGAGAAAATAACAAGAGAAGGACAGGTGTCAAAAAACAGAGTCCAGAGGCGTGACAGTCATGGTTATTGACTGTTTAGAAAAAGGAGAATGGATAAAAAAGTTGCCATACAAACAAACTGGGGCAGAGAGACAGGCCTTATTGGGTAGGGGTTAACGAGACAGGTCAATATATTTTGGACAGATCCACACTGTCAATCAAGTTTTTTTTAAAGTCAAATACTTCTAGCAAGTTGAACTCAATGTCAATTAAACGTAAGTATTACTTTAAATGTTTATGTGGTACTGACTCAAATCTATATGAGACGTCACATCAACAATTGTTTTGAAAGTTACGATAAAAAAAGTATATTTTTGCTTGTAGTTAATGCTTGTAGGTAATTCTGTCGAAATCCCTAAGCAGTGTACTTCGAAGCAGTGTGCCGATGCATGTATCACTTTATCAGAAGTACTTAATTATTGATGTTCAAAGCTTCGTTTGATCAAATGCTTTTTTCAAACCGTGTGTTGCAAAATGCGAGATCCCACTGGTTTTGCCGTGGTTCCGGTGCTTTTTTTAGATTCCAAGCTGTTTGAAACACCGACCTCTACTGGTCACCTTACTTACAAATATGTGAAGGTAGTGATGGGGGAACCAAGCTTCCTGAAGCACTGAGGTTTTCCAGCATATTGTGTAAAATATAGGCTTTGATTAATTCTTAGAGCTACTACCCCCCTACTTTTTTCAATTTCCGCCTGAAGACATACCCAAATCTAACAGCCTGTAGCTCAGGCACAGAACCAAGGATTTGCATATTCTTGGTACCATTTGAAAGAAAACACTCTGAAGTTTGTGTAAATGTGAATTGAATGTAGGAGAATATAACACAATAGATCTGGTTTAGATAATACAATGAAAAAAAACACTGTTATTTTACATTTTCAAGCTGATACAAGTCAAATCTGGACCCCATTTATGGTCACAGTGACTCTATTGGTTTGAGTAATGACTACAAATCACTATAAGTAACTGTACGCAGATATATTACGTGCGTATATTACGCACGTATATTACAGGTTTCCTGAAAAGTTTTGAGTCATGACATCACATTGGGGTTTACAGTGCAGGTCTATACAGTACACTGAGTGAATTCCACTGAAGGCGCTATTCGCTAGACCACCCCAGGCCATCACTTTGTCATTTTTCAAAAGCACCTAAGAAGCTCAAAACGATAAATACCAAAATGGGTGAATGTGGACAGAAAGGAGGATAGCTTCTCAAAGAACACAAAAAGTGGCATTGATAGACCAATCATCACCAACTTTGAAAAATCTGACCAAGAGTCTAAAATATGATGATATAAGCTTGCCACCATTCTGGGCAAAACACACTTTTTGGACCCAAGTCTGATATGTTTCAACAAAACATTTTAGAGCCATTTGGCTGCCAGGCAGAGAGAAATCCATTGCACTGAAAAAACACTAAAAACAGCTTTTGTTTGTCCATAGCTAAAATGGAGAGACAACATAGATGGTGCCACATGATGCAGGCATATCAGGAGGAGGCAACTGGACTCTTTCTCTCCTTGATGGAGAGGCTTCCAGAGGCTTGCAGAGTCTTGAGGGAGGGACGGAGGGATGAAGGAGAGCACTATTGAGTGCTTCATAAATACCTTCCTTTCTCTCTCGCTGATGGTTCCCCCATCAGAGAGAGAGAGAGAGTAAGTAAATATAAACAAAAAGAGAAAGAAAGAAAGAAAGAAAGAAAGAAAGAAAGAAAGAAAGAAAGAAAGAAAGAAAGAAAGAAAGAAAGAAAGAAAGAAAGAAAGAAAGAAAGAAAGAAAGAGGGAAGGAGGGAAGACTCCACTGCCACATGAAAATATGAAAATGGAAATGAAAAGAAAGGAAACAACTGAGAACATGGAACATGTTGCGGTGTTTTTATCATCCTGTTGTTGTACGTGTACACTATAAAACTATGTATGGGCTTTTAACAATGAATTTAGTAGTGTAACAGGGTCAGAGTTTTAATAGTCGGGTTAAATAGTCGGGTTAAATCTTTTAGAATGTCTTAAACACAGAGGTCTTGTGCCAGATGTTTTCGATTCACAATCTATTTCTTAAGATTCCAATTATTTAAATAATAACATGTTGTAAATAAGAATTCCTAGATAAAGGACACACTCCAACAATGCCAAAATAGCCACCAGGTCTTTTATCTAGTATTTGCATACTGCAAAGTCAAGTTAACTTATTGGAAGCAGGTAGCAAATTACAGGGCTGTCCTTACCCACTTGAGACATCTCAGGCACAGCAGCTACAAAGGGACCATCTGGAAATTTGGGGGCATTGTCATTGATGTCCTGGACTTTGATGATGAATTCCGACTTTGGTTCCAGGGGCTTTTCGGTGTTGCGGTCGAAGGCTTGTGCGTGGAGGACGTAGTGTGCTTTCCTTTCCCGGTCCAGGCTCTCAGTTGCATGAATATCTCCTGTCACCTCGTTGATGATGAATATACTCCCAGCACCTTCCCCGCTCAGAATGTACCTTACGGAGCCATCCCCTTTGTCTGAGTTGGAATGAAGCTGTAAGAGAGACCAGAGACAACATATCAGAGCTCTACTACATTGCATAACCATAATTATTAGATAATTAACTCCTTTAAGTTATAGCAATTGGAAAACTTAAATATTTAATAAGTGCTAAATGCCAGTCCAAAATGCTACAAAATATGGAGATATTCTCTAGAAAATCAAAGGAAGCCTATTAGTTGTGAGTGGGCTGGTAAGCTAATACATCAGACAAACCTGTGCGTCTTAGATTATTCAATGTAACATATTCAAAATGTCATAGACAAAGCTTTAGCCAGGGATTTCTAAACATGTGTTTGCCAGTGTTTCCCTGTGCCAGCAGATTGCTTTTACACGTGTACAGATAGGCGTGCCTGGGAGAAGACGAAAGCGGTGAATGTGTCTTTAGTCCAAATTCCAGTGAGGCAGCCTGGTTGCCTAGTCGTAAATATGTGCTGTTCAGCCAGGAACCACTCTCCTTCTCCCTGTGGCACGTCTCCATCAACAAAGCATTTTGTTTGTATGCTCTTGTCAAGATAATAATTGTACCAGAATGACTTTACAACTGACAGCACCGAAGATTGTTATATTTATAAGTGGAGCTCTCTGAAGATTATTAGAGGACATCACCATACAATTCTACGGAATCTACAAACTGAAACTATGCTGCTGCAGAACAAATAAAAGGGTTTCTATTTGAAACTTTATTCTAAACGGTTAGGGTTAGGGTTAGGGTTAGCAGTTTGTTCAGGCATAATTGATCACCTGAGAATTGCCACTCTCATGCCAGTTATTCTGCTCAGAACTTCACAACAAATACTAACAACAAATCTCACATTATTCACCTGCTTTTAACCAAATCCCAATTAGTTGACAGTTTTAGTTTGTATCCTGTGAAGTTCTTACGGTAATAGTCACCTGCTTTACCAAATCCCAATTACCTAACCGTTTTAGTTGGAACTTTAAAGCAAAACCATAAAATATGTTTGATTTACGGGGTCAGTTACAGTTTTACAGCAAATGAGGGTTAAGTGCCTTGCTCAAGGACACATCAGATTTTTCCACTTTGTAGATTAAGGTATTCAAACCTGTGATATTTCGGTTGCTGAACCAACACTCTAACCACTAGGCTACCTGCCACCCAACATTACATACTATTCACCTGCTTCACCAAATCAGGACATTATAACTGTACAAAAAATGCAGTATAACCATTCATACTGTTTTCATTCCTTTGAATGAAGATGACAGAACTTTTTAAAATATATATAAGGTACTAAGTAATAGGTAACTTATCATTTAAAATGTATACAGTGATCTAACAAAGCCTGAAGAGTTCAATCGTCCATTTACATTCTCACCTTCTACATGAATTAATGTGTCAAACATCAAGGGGCTAACCACAACAGGCAATTTTGACTTCACAGCAATAATGCTTCATGATAGCAGCACCATTTTCATATTGCATTGCATATGTATCTACCCCAACCTTTATTGAGCATATACAGAACTCCTGAAGTCCAAGGCAAAAAATGTACAACAAAATTTGACTCTTGGAACTTAGTATCTCATTTGAATTACTTATCTCGTTCAAACAACTTAATTGTTATTTTCTTTTAATAAGGGGTCATTTGTTATGCAGTGCCAGTTGTGGTTGTCAGACCATTGATGCAGCCATTCATTCACTGATTCCATCCATTGATATGATTATTAATTGGCAGTTTTTGATAGGGCTGCGTTTGAATGCAAAAGCATGCGTGGGCCAACATCTCACGGTCTTACCAATTTGACTTCAGATTCTGACATGTATCCATGTTTTTGGCACCCTTGGCTGCTCCTCCTACTCAGCACCTTCATTCAATTAATTCCAGACGCTTAATTTAAAGGGGCAATCAGCAGTTGAAACAATAAGAAAGTGCTATGGATGCAAGGAGTGACAATCCATATCAACATTATATACTGAACAAAAATATAAATGCAACATGTAAAGTGTTTGTCCCATGTTTGATGAGCAGAAATAAAAAATCCCAGAAATGTTCGATACTCAAATTTTCTTTATATATCTGTTAGTGAGCAAGCTCTCCTTTGCCAAGATAATCCATCTACCTGACAGATGTGGCATATCAAGAAGCTGATTAAACAGCATGATCATTACATAGGTGGTGTGGTCAATAATTGGCCACTCTAAAATGTGCAGTTTTTTCACAGATGTCTCAAGTTTTGAGGGAACGTGCAATTGGCATGCTGACTGCAGGAATGTCCACCAGAACTGTTGTCAGAGAATTGAATGTTCATTTCTCTACCATAAGCCACCTCCGACATTGTTTTAGAGAATTTGGCAGGATGTCCAATCGACCTCACAACCCCTGCCCACGTGTAACCACCCCAGACCAAGACCTCTATATCCAGCTTCTTCACCTGCAGGATCGTCTGAGACCAGCCAACCAGACAGCTGATTAAACTGTGTGTTTGCACAACCAAAGAATGTCTGTACACACTGTCAGAAAGCGTCTCAGTGAAGCTCACCAGGGGGCTCGTCGCCGGCACAAGCGTGTTGACCTGAATGCATTTTGGCAAATGCTCACCTTTGATGGCCACTGGCACGCTGAACAAGTGTGCTGTTCACGGATGAATCCCAATTTCAACTGTACTGGACAGTGTACTGGACAGTGTGTATAGTGATGTGTGGGTGAGCAATTTGTTGATGTCAACATTGTGAACAGACTGCCCCATGGTGGTGGTGGGGTTATGGTATGGGCAGGCATAAGCTACGGACAATGAAAGCAATTGCATTTTATTGATGACAAGTTGAATGCACAGAGACACCATGATGAGATCCTGAGGCCCTTTGTCGTGCCATTCATCTGCCGCCTTCACCTCATGTTTGAGCATGATAATTCACAGCCCCATGTCGCAAGGATCTGTACACAATTCCTGGAAGCTGAAAATGTCCCAGTTCTTCCATGGCCTGCATACTCACCAGATATGTCAACCATTGAGCATGTTTGGGATGCTTGGGATTGATGTGTATGACAGCATGTTCCAGTTCCCACCAATATCCAGGATACATTGAAGAGGAGTGGGACAACATTCCACAGGTCACAATCAACTCTATGCGAAGGACATGTGTCACGCTGCATGAGGCAAATTATGGACACCAGATACTGACTGGTTTTCCGATCCACACCCCTACCTTTTTTAAAAGGTATCTGTGACCAAGAGATAGGTACAGTGCCTTGCGAAAGTACAACTGTATTTTTTTTGTGAATAATCAACAACAAGTGGGACACAATCATGAAGTGGAACGACATTTATTGGATATTTCAAACTTTTTTAACAAATCAAAAACTGAAAAATTGGGCGTGCAAAATGATTCAGCCCCCTTAAATTAATACTTTGTAGCACCACCTTTTGCTGCGATTACTTCATGATTGTGTCCCACTTGTTGTTGATTCTTCACAAAAAAAATACAGTTTTATATCTTTATGTTTGAAGCCTGAAATGTGGCAAAAGGTCGCAAAGTTCAAGGGGGCCGAATACTTTCGCAAGGCACTGTATCTGTATTCATAGTCATGAATGTATTTAAATTGACTGATTTCCTTATGTGAAATGTAACTCAGTAAAAACATTGAAATTGTTGCATGCTGCACTTATTTTTCTGTTCAGGGTAGTTTTAACCATGTTTTGATGCAAAATGTTTGGTTACATTTAATTTGTTATAAACATTTGATTAAAGCAAGATTATATGTTGGGTTCTGATGTGGTATGACAGTTAAAATAAGATTGTGAGGCATTTATACGTTATATTCTTTAATAATCAATGTGTACATATTATTTTATAAGTCAAAAAAAGTATGTAGCAACTCCAGGTTACCATTTTAAGGGTGAAGGTTTTGGATAGGGTAAAAAAAGGATCATTTACCACTTGGATTGAACATGCAACCTTCGGAATGATGATGCTGAGCAGTAGGAGCAAACCTGAGGTCAAATAACACTGAAAACATTTGACATTTGGAGCAATGTGGATAAGTGGCAGAATCGGCGGTCAAATTGGTAAAACTGTTTGATATTGTTGGCCCACTTACATTTTCTGGCATTCAAAAGCAGCTCTATCAAAGAACTGTCAATGAATAATCATATCAATGGATGGAATTAGTGAATGAATGGCTGCAGCAAAGGTCTCAAAAGCACAACTGGCACTGCATAAAAATGAGGCCTAAGTAAGTCGTTTGAACAGATAATAAGCCATTTAAACAACAAAATAACTTGTTTGGACGACTTAGTATCTCGTTTGAACGACATATTCTCAATGTGTTTTTCAGAGATCAGTAGGTAAGTGCTTGTGCAAAATAAAAAAGTTGCGTAAGCAGCATTTACGTGTGTTTTCCCTCCACTAACTACACCACTGAAGGTAGCATTTATGAAGCATATGAGGGAGCCATTACTGAATTTATAAGGTAGCCATTATTGATGAGGTAAACTCCCCTTGAGTGAGCATGTGAGGTAGACTCCCAGTGAGTGACAGACAAGGAGTACTGCATTAAGTCAGCAGGGCTTGTTGGTGGTGAAATACTCAATTTACAAAGAACTCTAGTAGTCCTGCAGGACAGCACCCAAGGGATGGTTTGGAGTCACGGTCTAGTTGTCAGCTGATTTGCACTGGCAATAACAGGCTATTGAGTTCCGATTACAATGATTATCTCAATTAGACAAATACAAAACAGCAGGGGACATAAAAAAGACTTAATCGCTGGTGTCCTTCTGCATGTCAGGAATTACCCCTCCCCTACACACATCTGACCCCATCTCCCCTTGTTCCCTTCTGTATTTCAGAACATTAAGTTGAGCAGTGCGAAAGGTACTGGGTCCAAATCTAATCAAAACTGTGCCGAGCAAATGAATCCCTAATTAAAAAGCTGCTGGCTGATTGTAAGGCTTGCCACTTGATGGGAGCAAACTGTCCTTTCTCTGGTACACATCAGAGCCTCTAATTAGGTAGGGAGTCAAAGATCCCATTGAGTTTTTCCTCTCCTAATCAGGAATCAGGATTAAGTTAATGACAACCCACCAACCATACAAAAGCACACAATGAAACAGGCTGTTTACACTTCCCATGGGTGATGGAGAAAGAAGGAAAGAACCTGGAGTAATAGAGTAAATGTAATATTATAGATTTTAAATGTGCATTATACATGCGAGTGTTATGATCAGGGTGTGTAGTGTTTGGAGAAATCCGGAGGTAGGGAGGAAATAAACAACACCTCACTACAGGAGAAGAAACCACTTACATGTCCGAAGGAGGCACTCTGCAAGTACAAGCACATAAATTTAATTTAGCCTGCGGTCAGAGTGCTAATTTGGCCATTGACTTATTTGGCAAGAGCTAATATATCACAGTCGCTTAAGAGAGTGTGAACCACTGAGCATATGGTGACTGGTCCCTTTCCAAAGCCAGGAGATAAAAGTGATAACAGGTTACGGGTCATTACCCCAACATCAAACACTATAGGGGAAGACACAGTTTGTTAGGCCACATGGGAACAACAAGACTGACACAGAAGTCATAAAACCAAATCAGATGGACAATACCGATCAGCATCAAAGGTTGAACCTGTTAGGTAGACCAATCTATGGTGTTACAGAAAGCTTCCTTTGGGGCTATGGCTACAACTCCATGTGGAGTGCACTTCTGATACTTGTAATGCATTTGATTCCAGCAGAGTCAGGAAAAGCCTGATTGACATAAAAGCCATAACATCATATTCGATGGCCAATATTGATAGGCTAAACCTACTAGGAAGACCCCTCAATGCTCTAACAGACATAATACTTTGTAAACGGCTACATCTCTATGCAGTGTGACTTCTAATGCATTCAAAACCAGTAGTCAGGGATAATTTATTTATAGTTCATTAAAGATAATCACTCAGAAATGCTCAGAAATGACTCCCCGCCTTTTGGATGTAATTAGTGTTAATTTTGTTAATTAATACAGTACATCAACGGGCCTGTCCGAAAAGAGCTGAACATACATCATCACTGTCTGTGTGTATGGGTGTGAATGTGTGTGTGTATGCGTGTGTGTGCTTGTGTGTGTGAAAATAATGAAGGCCATATGAAAAACAACTGCAATGTCCTGAGGAGGGGATGGAAAGATGTGTGGGGGACTGCCTGTCAGTTGGCGGTGAGTGTCCACATACAAATAAGTAGAAATCCTCTCTACTGAGCTGCTTCCTCCTCTCTCTCCTCAAGGCAGGCAAAACATCGCTAGGTGAGTCGTGTCTTGATTGGCCACTAAGGGAGAGTCAGCTAGTTTTTTCTTTATTATTTTAACCAATAAGACATACAGTGCATTCTGAAAGTATTCTTCCACATTTTGCTATGTTATGTCCTTACTTTAAAATTGATTAAATATTTTTTTTTCTCATCAATCTACACACAATGCTCCATAATGACAAAGTGAAAACAGGTTTTTAGAAATACCTTATTTAAATTAGTATTCAGGAGTTTGCTATGAGACTCGAAATTGAGCTCCTGTGCATCCTGTTTCCATTGATCGTTCTTGAGATGTTTCTACAACTTGATTGGAATCCACCTGGGGTAAATTCAATTGATTGGACATGATTTGGAAAGGCACACACCTGTCTATATCAGGTCCCACAGTTGACAGTACATGCCAGAGCAAAAATAAAGCCATGAGGTCGAAGGAATTGTCCGTATAGCTCCGAGACAGGATTGTGTCAAGGCACAGATCTGAGGAAGGGTACCAAATCTGCAGCATTGAAGGACCCCAAGAACACAGTGTCCTCCAGCATTCTTAAATGGAAGAAGTTTGTAACCACCAAGACTCTTCCTAGAGCTGGCCGCCTGGCCAAACCGAGCAATCAGGGGAAAAGGGCCTTGGTCAGGGAGGTGACCAAGAACCCGATGGTCACTCTGAAAGAGATCCAGAGTTCGTCTGTGGAGATGGGAGAACCTTCCAGAAGGACAACCATCTCTGCAGCACTCCACCAATCAGGCCTTTATGGTAGAGTGGCCAGACGGAAGCCACTCCTCAGTAAAAGGCACATCATAGGCTGCTTGGAGTTTGCCAAAAAGGCACCTTAAGGACTCTCAGACCATGAGAAACAAGATTCTCTGGTCTGATGAAACAAAGATTGAACTATTTGGCCTGAATGCCAAGCGTCACATCTGGAGGAAACCTGGCAACATCCCTACGATGAAGCATGGTAGTGGCAGCATCATGCTGTTGGGATGTTTTTCAGTGGGAGACTAGTCAGGATAGAGGGCATGATGAATGGAGCAAAGTACAGAGAGATTCTTGATAAAAACCTGCTCCAGAGCGCTCAGGACCTCAGACTGTTGCGTAGGTTCACCTTCCAACAGAACAATGACCCTAAGCACACAGCCAAGACAATGCAGGAGTGGCTTCGGAAAGAGTCTCTGAACGTCCTTGAGTGGCCCAGCCAGAGACCGGACTTGAACCCGATCAAACATCTCTGGAGAGACATGAAAATAGCTATGCGGCGATGCTCCCCATCCAACCTGACAGAGCTTGAGAGGATCTGCAGAGAAGAATGGGAGAAACTCTCCAAATACAGGTGTGCCAAGCTTGTAGCATCAACACTCCCAAAGGTGCTTCAACAAAGTACTCAGTAAAGGGTTTGAATATTTATGTAATTGTGATATTTCAGTTTTGTATTTGTTATAAATTTGCAAAGATTTCTAAGAAACTGTTTTTGCTTTGTCATTACGGGGTATTGATGAGTAAAAAAAACAGTTTAATCAATTTTAGAATAAGGCTGTAACGTAACAAAATGTGGAAAAGTTCAAAGGGTCTGAATACTTTCCGAATGCACTACAAGTTACTTTCAAAATGGCAACCTATTCCATATACAGTGCAGTGCTCTTTTATTACAGCTGATACTGCTACTGCTACTACTGTTACTGCTACTACTGCTACCGGCTGCTACTGCTACTGCTGCTACAGGGCTCTGGTCAAATGTAGTGCTCTATATTAGTATATAAGTAAATAGGAAGCCATTTGAGACGTACTGTACTAAAAAGTTGAGCCCTCTCCTCCACTGTGCTACAGAGAGGAGGATGCAGGGATTGTGTTTCTCTCTCTCTCTCTCTCTCTCTCTCTCTCTCTCTCTCTCTCTCTCTCTCTCTCTCTCTCTTCCCCTCTCTATGGTGAGTTCAATAAGACCTAGCCAAAAGGATGACTGTCTGGCGCATGGCTGGTGGATGGTGACTGTCTGCATGGAATGCATTAGGACATTGAGTGTTAAAGGGATCAAAATTGTCAGGGGCAACACAGTCACTGGCAGGAACATTCAGATCCCCAGACAAACCCTTTCATCAACGAAGTCTAGATAGATTTAATCACTTGGCCAGTGTGCAGCCTGCTAATGGAGGGGTACACAGAGACAAAGCTGTGGACATAACATTTTTACTTGCTATGACTCTGATATGTTCATGTTCATCTACCTTAGTTTATTGCACTGACTTTAAGTCGCTCTGGATAAGAGCATCTGCTAAATGACCAAAATGTAAATGTAAAAATGAACAGGTGCAAAGCACACTGTAGGGTATTATTCTAATGTGTGCCACTCTCTAACTATTTGTATTTTGATCAAATGTGGCCTTGTTTGGGGGCGGAGCTCATTAAAATAATACCCAGCAGTGTGCTTTGCAAGTCTTAATTTTTCACATTTACCTTTTGGTCATTTAGCAGATGCTCTTATCCAGAGCGACTTACAGTCAGTGCAATAAGCTAAGGTCGATGAACAAGAACATATCAATTAATTTGTTACAAATACCTTCATACGATTACAGTAATGCACTGTACTGTTGTTTTACGGTAACTTACAGGCAGCCAGTTGCTTTTCAGTGATCATAAAAACAATGGTAAAAAATATTACAGTAACAGTATTGGATACTGTAAAATACAGTACGCTATCACGCTGTACCTTTTCTACGGTAATTATAGACAACTCTCTGACTGTAAGTTACCGTAAAATAACAGGACATTTTTACAGTGTAGTGCACTATATAGGGCATAGGGTGCTATTTGAGAGACAGACATGCATTAGCATATACATCTACTTGTTGGGATGTGTGATTATCTCAACTGATTATCTTGTTGTTTGTGTCTGTACGTGCACTTGGAGTGTTTGTATTTGACCATTACGATTTATGTGCTGTCACATTTGCCAGCTGTGCTATGCTGCAGGAACCAAACACGTGTTGGTGTCAACTGTCTTGCTAGGAAGCTGCCTAGATTCATCTAAGAGTTAGCATCTCTGAAAACATAGAAAAGTGCTGATGGGGAGTTGGAGAAGTTAAGGATATGTGTCTTTAGGGACGAGCTCTCTGTCTTTCCATAAATAGGCAAGGAGGAGAGGGGAAGCGGTTTGAGAAAAAGGGGTTGGCTCTTCAGCACCAGGCCTCGCATTTGCAATTAGCGAGGAGGGTTTGTTTTTTATTAAATTTCAGCCCTTATTCTTCGCTCAAGAGGACTTAATCACTTTTTATGTGGGTGTGCTTGATTATTGCTGCATTTCCTCCGTGCTTCCCCCAATCATATCCTCATAGCACTCTCTTGACAATTGATTTGTCACAGTCTTGGGCACCTTGGTGATGATGGAACACACAGCTAATGACCGTGAATTGGGAGATTGTGATGGGGTCATGATAAAGATGTGCTGTTTGTCGCTGATGCACATCATCTTCCCTAATGGCTGTCCTCTATTTTGACTTCTACTGCTGCTGGGGGAAATAAAATGAAACCCGGCACTCAATATGCACAAAAAGCTTATTTCTATCAAATGTTGTGCACAAATTTATTTACATCTCTGTTATTGAGCATTTATCATTTGCCAAGATAATCCATCCACATACCAGGTGTGTCATATCAATAAAATGATTACACAACATGATCATTACACAGGTGCACCTTGTGCTGGGGACAATAAAAAGGCCATAAGCGGGCTCTAACATCATTTTAGAGAATTTGGTATCATGGGGCGAGTGGTTTGCTGATGTCAACCTTGTCTGTACACAATTCCTGGAAACTGAAAATTGTCCCAGTTCTTTCATGGCCTGCATACTCACCAGATATGCCACCCATTAAGCATGTTAGGGATGCTCTGGATCGACATGTATGACAAAGTGTTCCAGTTCCCGCCAATATTCAGAAACTTCGCACAGCCATTGAAGAGGAGTGGGACAACATTCTAGAGGCCACAGTCAACAGCCTGATCAATTATATACAAAGGAGATTTGCCGCGCTATATGAGGTAAATGGTGGTCACACTAGATACTGACTGGTTTTCTGATCCACACCCCTAACTTTTTTTTAAGGTATCAGTGACCAACAGATGCATATCTGTCATGTCATGTGAAATCCATAGATTAGGGTCTATTAATTCATTTAAATTGACTGATTTCCTTATATGAACTGTAACTCAGTAAAATCTTTGAAGTTGTTGCAGGTTGAATTTATATTTTTGTTCAATACAATTGATGTTCACAGTAGAGGTCTGTGGGGGACTGATTTTTATACCACACCTGCCTACTGCTGCTGACTTATTTTCCGACTCCCACTCGCTCATGCAAGAACTATTCCTGGACCCAACCGCAGACACTCAATGTTATTTTAGGTGTATGTGATGCAGCTCCCTTTGCAGGCCCATGCCAGCAATTTTGACACCCTAGTCAAGGTCAAAATGTGAAATAATAGAAATAGGTTAAAACACCAGAGATTCTCACATGGCTATTGGTACAGATATTTATATACAGTGGGGAGAACAAGTATTTGATACACTGCTGATTTTGCAGGTTTTCCCACTTACAAAGCATGTAGAGGTCTGTAATTTTTATCATAGGTACACTTCACCTGTGAGAGACGGAATCTGAAACAAAAATCCGGAAAATCACATTGTATGACATTGTAATTCATTTACATTGTATTGCATGACATAAGTATTTGATCGCCTACCAACCAGTAAGAATTCCGGCTCTCACAGACCTGTTAGTTTTTATTCAAGAAGCCCTCCTTTTCTCCACTAATTACCTGTATTAACTGCACCTGTTTGAACTCGTTACATGTATAAAAGACACCTGTCCACACACTCAATCAAACAGACACCAACCTCTCCACAATGGCCAAGACCAGAGAGCTGTGTAAGGACATCAGGGGTAAAATTGTAGACCTGCACAAGGCTGGGATGGGCTACAGGTCAACAGGCAAGCAGCTTGGTGAGAAGGCAACAACTGGGAAACATCATTCCTTGGGGATGCTTTTCTGCAAAGGGGACAGGACGACTGCACCGTATTGAGGGGAGGGTGGATGGGGCCATGTATCGCGAGATCTTGGCCAACAACCTCCTTGCCTCAGTAAGAGCATTGAAGATGGGTCGTGGCTGGGTCTTCCAGCATGACAACGACCCAAAACACACAGCCAGGGCAACTAAGGAGTGGCTCCGTAAGAAGCATCTCAATGTCCTGGAGTGGCCTAGCCAGTCTCCAGACCTGAACCCAATAGAAAATCTTTGGAGGGAGCTGAAAGTCCGTATTGCCCAGTGACAACCCCGAAACCTGAAGGATCTGGAGAAGGTCTGTAATGGAGGAGTGGGCCAAAATCCCTGCTGCAGTGTGTGCAAACCTGGTCAAGAACTACAGGAAAAGTATGATCTCTGTAATTGCAATCAAAGATTTCTGTACCAAATATTAAGTTCTGATTTTCTGATGTATCAAATACTTGTCACACAATAAAATGCTAATAATTACTTAAATCATACAATATTATTTTCTGGATTTTGTGGACACAGTTGAAGTGTATGATAAAAATTACAGACCTCTACATGCTTTGTAAGTAGGAAAACCTGTAAAATCGGCAGTGTATCAAATTCTTGTTCTCCCCACTGTATATACAGTACCAGTCCAAGGTTTGGACACATCTAATCATTCAAGGGTTTTTATTTTTTAATATTTTCTACATTGTAAAATTATAGTGAATACATCAAAACTACGTGTGAAAGAACACATATGGAACCAAAAACATGTTAAACAAATCAAAATGTATTTCATTTTTGAGATTTTTCAAAGTAGCCACCCTTTGCCTTGACAGCTTTGCTCACTTTTGGTATTCGCTCAACCAGATTCATGTGGTAGTCACCCGGAATGCATTTACATTAACAGGTGTGCCTTGTTAAAAGTTAATTTGTGGAATTTCTTTCCTTCTTAATGCATTTGAGCCAATCAGTTGTGTTGTGTCAAGGTAGGAATGGTATACAAAAGATAACCCTATTTGGTAAAAGAACAAGTCCATAGTATGGCAAGAACAGCTTAATTAAATAAACAAAGAGAAACAACAGTCCATAATTACTTTAAGACATGAGGTTAGTCAATCCGGAAAATCTTCAAGTGCAGTCTCAAAAACCATCAAGCTCTATGGTGAAACAGGCTCTCATGAGGACTGCCACAGAAAAGGAAGACCCAGAGTTACCTCTGCTGCAGTAGAAAAGTTCATTAGAGTTACCAGCCTCAAAAGCTGCAGCCCAAATAAATGCTTCACAGAGTCCAAGTAGCAGACACATCTCAATATCAACTATTCTGAGGAGACTGCATGAATCAGGCCTCATGGTCTAATTGCTGCAAATAAACCACTACTAAAGGACACCAATAAGAAGAAGAGACTTGCTTGGGTCAAGAAACACGAGCAATGGACATTAGACCGGTGGAAATCTGTCATTTGGTCTGATGAGTCCAAATGTGCGATTTTTGGTTCCAACCACAGTGTCTTTGTGAGACGCAGAGTAAGTGAACGGATGATCTCTGCATGTGTGGTTCCTACCGTGAAGCATGGAGGAGAAGGTGTGGGGGTGCTTTGCTGGTGACAATGTCTGTAATGTTTTAGAATGCAAGGCACACTTAACCAGCATGGCTACCACAGGATTCTGCAGCGATACGCCATCAAATCTGGTCTATGTTTAGGGGGACTGTCATTTGTTTTTCAACATGACAATAACCCAACACTTTCAGGCTGTGTAAGAGCTATTTGAACAAGAAGGAGGGTGATGGAGTGCTGCATCAGATGACCTGGCCTTCATCATCACCCGATCTCAACCTAATTGAGATGGTTTGAGCCAATGAGTGCTCAGCATATGTAGGAACTCCTTCAATACTGTTAGAAAAGCGTTCCAGGTGAAGCTGGTTGAGAGAATGCTAAGAGTGTACCAAGCTGTCATCTAGGCAATAACCCCAAGCAAACTTTTACATTTGTGGCAAAGTGGCTTAAGGACAACAAAGTGAATGTATTGGAGTGATCTAGAAGAAAAAGAAACGCACACCTATTTAGGCGAGGTGCTGGCTAGCGGAGTAGAAAACTTGAAAATAAAAGAGAGCCGCACACTCTAGGAGCTCAGATGCAAAAATGTAGTACCAACGTTTCGACAGCCAAGCTGTCTTCATCAGGGTATCAATGATGAAGACAGCTTGGCTGTCGAAACGTTGGTAAATTACATTTTTGCATCTGAGCTCCTAGTGTGCGGCTCTCTTTTATTTTCAAGTTTTCTACTCCGCTAGCCAGCACCTCGCCTAAATAGGTGTGCGTTTCTTTTTCTTCTAGATCACTCCAATACATTCACTTTGTTGTCCTTAAGCCACTTTGCCACAAATGTAAAAGTTTGCTTGGGGTGGTTCATTTTTCAAATGTATTGGAGTGACCATCACAAAGACCCGACCTCAATCCTATAGAGAATTTGTGGGCAGAACTGAAAAAGCATGTGCGAGCAAGGAGGCCTACAGACCTGACTCAGTTACACCAGCTCTGTCAGGAACTTATTGTGGGAAGCTTGTGGAAGGCTACCCGAAACATTTGACCCAAGTTAAAGAATTTAAAGGCAATGCTACCAAATACTAATTGAGTCTATGTAAACTTCTGACCCACTGGGAATGTGATGAAAGAAACAAAAGCTGAAATAAATCATTCTCTATTCTATTATTCTGACATTTCACATTCTTAAAATAAAGTGGTGATCCTATCTGACCTAAGACACAGAATTATTACTAGGATTAAATGTCAGGACTTGTGAAAAACTGAGTTTAAATGTATTTGGCTACGGTGTATGTAAACTTCCGACTTCAACTGTACACACTGCCGTTCAGAAGATTGGGGTCACTTTGAACTATCTTTATTTTTGAAAGAAAAGCACATTTGTTATCCATTAAAATAACATCAAACTAATCAGAAATACAGTGTAGACATTGTTAATGTTGTAAATGACTATTGTATCGTAATAGGGTTTTCTAATGATCAATTAGCCTTTTCAAATGATAAACATGGATTAGCTAACACAACGTGCCATTGGAACACAGGAGTGATGGTTGCTGACAATGGGCCTCTGTACGCCTATGTAGATATTCCATTAAAAAATCTGCCGATTCCAGCTACACTAGTCATTGACAACATTAACATCGTCAACACTCTATTTCTGATCAATCTGATGTTATTTTAATGGAAAAAAACAACTTTTCTTTAAAAAACAGGGACATTTCTAAGTGACCCCAAACTTTTGAATGGTAGCGTAAATATAAATACTGGTGGGTATAGACAGTATTGACGGTATATTAATAGAAAAGGTGTGTACAGTTATATAGGATGTGCCATAACTAGAATACAGTATATACATATAAAGTTGTTAAACAGCATGTAAACATTATTAAAGTTACCTATGTTCAATGACTATGTACAGTACGTAGGGAAAGCATTTCAGGGCAGGGTTCTGCGTGGAGGCCGGCTAGTGGTGATTGTTTAACAGTCTGATGGCCTGGATATAGAAGCTGTTTATCAGTCTCTCAGTACCAGCTCTCTGTCCCAGCTGGGTGAACAGGCCGTGGCTCGGATGGTTGAGGTTCTTATTGATCTTCTTGGCCTTCCTGTGACTCTGGGGGCTGGAGATGTACAGGGGCAGGCAGTTTTTTATTTTTTAAGGATCCCCATTAGCTGCTGTCACTCTTCCTGGGGTCCAGCAGCATTAAGGCAGCTATACAAAATGATAAATATTACATGACATTACATTTCATAACACTTTTCACAACACATTAAGTGTGTGCCCTCAGGCCACAGCCTACTACCACATACACTGTATCTACAATTCGAAATCCATGTGTACGTGTTTGCAGAGTGCGTGTCTTATCATGTGTATATGTAAGCGTTTGTCTGTGCCTGAGTGTGTGTGTCTTCCCAGTCCCCACTGTTCCATAAGGTGCTTTTTTGTATCTGTTTTTTAAATCTAATTTTGCTGCTTGCATCAGTTACTTGATGTGGAATAGAGTTCCATGTAGTCATGGCTCTATGTAGTCTGTTCTGGGCTTTGGGATTGTGAAGAGACCTCTGGTGGCATGTCTTGTAGGGTATGCATGGGTGTCCGAGTGCTAGTAGTTTAAACAGACAGCTCGGTGCATTCAGTATGTCAATACCTCTTACAAAAGCAAGTAGTGATGAAGTCAATCTCTCCTCTACTTTGAGCCATGAGAGATTGGCATGCGTATTATGAATGTTAGCACTCCGTGTACATTTAAGGGCCAGCTGTGCTGCCCTTTTCTCAGCCAATTGTAATTGTAATCCCTCTTAGGAAAGTGTACACCCGATGGTGCGTTGGACTGACCACAGAACCCTCTGTAGAGCCCTGCTGTTGCGGACGGTGCAAATTCCATACCAGGCAGTGAGACAGCCCGACAGGATGCTCTCAATGGTGCATCTGTAGAATTTTACAAGGGGCTTAGGGGTCAAGCCAAATTTCTTCAGCCTCCTGAGGTTGAAGAGGCGCTGTTGCACTTTTTTCAACACACTGTCTGTATGAAGGGACAGTTTCAGGTCGTCAGTCCTGTGCACGATGGGGAACTTGACGCTTTTGACCGTCTCCACTTCGGCTCCTTTGTTTTGTTGACATTGAGGGAGAGGTTATTCCTGACACCACTCAGCCATGACTCTCACCTCCTCCCTGTAGGCTGTCTCGTCATTGAAGGTAATCAGGCCTACCAATGTTGTGTGGCCAGCAAACTTGAGTTGGAGACATGCGTGGCCACGCAGTCATGAGTGAAAAGGGAGTACAGGAGGGGGCTGAGCACGCACCCCTGTGAGGCTCCCGTTTCGAGGATCAGCGTGGCGGAGGTGTTGTTGCCTACCTTCACCACTTTGGGTAGGCCCGTCAGGTAGTCTAGGACCCAGTTGCACAGGGAGGGGTTCAGACCCAGGGCCCCGAGCTTAGTAAAGAGCTTGGTGTTGAAGGCTTAACTTCTGCTAAATGTTGGAAATGTATAGGGCAGCGCAATTGCGATTGATTCCTGTGGATCTGTTTGAGCGGTATGTGAATTGTAGTGTGTTGGGGTTCGTTTCCTTGTTCCTTGTCAATCATTGGCTCATTGGTGAAATTAGCATTATGACAATAACTTTAATCAAATCATTCAAAACATGTATTATTGCAATTGCAGACAGAAGTTGACACCAGGAACATAGCATGTTATTTTATCAAACCCGAAGTCCAGCCCTAGTGATGTCACTGCCTATGTCATTATCTTTTACTGATGAGACCAAAACCATGCCTACCAACACTAAAACTCTTGTTTATGTAGCTATCTAAACTTAGCAGTAAATGTCCAAGTTGATTTATCGTGGAATGTCTGACTAATCTCTTATCTCTTACACTCCCTGCAGAGTTCTGTCTTCACAGTCACACATTTCTCAGAGGGGTCTCTTTATAAGAGGCAAAGAGACCAGAGAACAACTGTGGAATAATACTGAACCTCTGTAATGAATATATATTGTGTAGTCTAGGACCCTATAAATGTAAGGAGGGCGGGGTCTTATAATGTAAGGAGGGTGGGGTCTTATAACCCCTCCCCTTCTGTTATTATAACATAAGCACAATCAATTATTATAATACATCCGACATTTGGTTATCCACCCATGCATGTAGCCTACAGGCTTTTTAATTGACTCCACGCATAGGCACATTTGATCTCGCACGCTCAACACAAGAGAGCAGAGGTAGTCCACTGAACTTGAAGCAGAATTAGCCTACTAGAGTTTGTGAATGGTGTGACAGGTGCTTTAAAAACCCATTACAGTCCTGTCTTAGCAAGGGGTTCAGGGGGGGTTCAACTAAGTTATACGGAATTGTTTAAGGTCATATCAAGGATAATTTAGCTATTTGATTTATAATTTTAAGACCCCTTAAAGTATATATATTTTCATGAATATTAAAAAAAGAATTAACTAATTTTTTTTTTAAATGTGAAGGAAGTTTGTTCTGAAGTAACTGTCCTATATCTGATAGATATATGAAAGATATCTTTTTAACATGTATTGAAACCCTTGTTTTTGGCACTAAACAGTCTCCATATATACTGTACTTCCATTCATTTTTTCAACTGGTACATTCAGGGAACATTCAGACATTATTGTGGGGAGTCCTAGAGCAAAACAGAGAACATCATCGTGTCCGTGAGAGTCTCATAGTAGTTTGTAGATGCATCCAGTGCAAAACCCCTGTCACTTTCTGACCTTAGTTCCTTTTTTATGTCTTTGTGTTAGTTTGGTCAGGGCGTGAGTTGGGGTGGGTAGTCTATGTTATTTTTTCTATGTTGTATTTCTGTGTTTGGCCTGGTATGGTTCTCAATCAGACGCAGCTGTCGATCGGTGTCTCTGATTGAGATTCATACTTAGGTAGCCTGTTTTCCCCATTTTGGTTGTGGGTGATTGTTTTCTGTTTAGTGTATGTCACCTTACAGAACTGTCTCGTTTCTTCCATTTCACTTTGTTATTTTGTTTTGTGCGTTCAGTCAATAAATTATGACGAACACTTACCACGCTGCATATTGGTCCGATCCTTCTTACTCTTCCTCAGACGAAGAAGAGATTCATTACAACCCCAGGTGTACTGAAAGGCTGAGAAAAATCAATACACAACTATGGATGCATGACACACACACAAGCAGGTGGTGTTTCAGGGATCTGGGAAGTGGTTTACACTTGTGAGTGCACATAACCTAACTGTAACTGGGTTTAGAGTTTTGTAAAAACCAACTCTTGGAGGTTTGTTTTTTTTCTGTATTAAAAACGGTGAATGACGCGAGCTGTGACAGTGTATTTTATTCTGTTCTAAATTACCACTCAATGTGTAATGAGCATTCAGAATCCAGCAAGCTCTCAGCTCAGCTCCTTTGCAAAGCATGGGCGCAAAAAAAGCAATTTAACTAAAACCCTTGCTTCACTTTTTTCCACTGTAGCATTAAGTATAAGACAGTTGCCTGATTCTGTCACAGCACAAACCATTTATAGCGGTATGAATAAAACATTTAGGTACCTTTTCTTAGAGGTTGGCATTTTGCTCTACAAATTAAAGGTCCCGAACAGTCATTCTAATTCCCTTGTAAAACAGACTTTGACGGACTAAACTATCACCCATCATTTTTGTTTTGGATAGTAATGCTCAAAATTCGTTTTTTCATCGCTAGCTACCTGGAAGTTTGAAAAGACAGGCTGAGTGGGCTGGGAGTTTATATTCATGAGCTCACCTTGACTGACTGCTCTTTAAAATGCCTATGTCAAGCAACTTAGATGCAGTGTTGCAGTACAATCATCTTGAACCAATTTGGTGATACACAAACCAACTCAAATGACATTGAAATTGCATCAATGATGTCCCCAAAAAAATCATAGCTCTCCCGTTTGGCATGTTGTTGATGATGTGGTTCAGATCAGCACTGACGGATGTGTTGACTTGACAACTAACTGCGAGCCATTAACTAGCTAACACCAGACACAGATAAAAGGGGAAACATATACTGTAGACATTATTGAAACATATACATATACTGTATCTTTGCCATAGATGAATAGGGTAAACTTTTAATTATATTTTCTGACACCATACGGTACCATTTTGGCACCAGTAGAGCAGCTGTTTAGATATTTAAACCACACCCTTCTGCAAACACACCTTCTCCGATGTTGGTTACAAGGTGGTACTTATTTAAATTAGGTAAGAGAATATCATGTTACCATTGGTGTATTAAAATGAGTGTTAGGGTGATCTCACCCTATCCCTATAATCTTGCCTCCTTAATCCAAGTGTTTGACACAGAGGGGACCAGTTACTTCATGATGAAAGTTTATCAATGTAGAAGCACCAGTCATTTTTTCTAATTTGTTCTTCATACTTTGATCTGGTTTCATGCAAGTTCATAAAAAATATGTAACTTTTTAGGCCACCCAACCAAATTCACATAGAAATGTTTCTCATAGATATGTAATTCTCATTCTTATTCTCCAGTCTTCATTGAAAGCAAGTCTAAGAAGCGGTAGATCTGTTCTATGTGCACTATTTCTATGCTTCCGATTATTTGAGTTTAGTTTTGCAACTTTTACATTCGGTTTTGTACACCACCTTCAAACAGCTGACAATACAATATATTTAATTTTACGGGAAATATATTTCACAGTGGTTTAGATGGTACAATGATTATCTTCACTATACTTGCTTGTTTTGTCACATAAACTGAAATAAGGCGGAGCGATTTCTGCATAGTGCATCTTTAAATACATGCCTCCTGAAAGTAACCTGAATAAAATCCCAACTGATGGTTAAATGAATCCATATCAGTTCAAAGGCGTGGCCTATTGGTGGCATATCTTTCGGATAGATATTTCTGGCTAACCATGAGAGTAAATGTCATTCATGTTCATCATTTTGAGTTTGTTTAGTTTTGCACATTGCTTTACATGACATGATGTCTTGCCTTTTGTGCTGTTATCTGTGCCAAATAATGTTTGTACCATGCTGTGTTGTCATGTGTTTCTCCCATGCTATGTTGTTGTCTTAGGTCTCTCTTTATGTAGTGTTGTTTCTCTTGACGTGTTTTGTCCTATATTTTCATTCAATTTATTTTAATTCCCAGTCCATGTCCCCGCAGGAGGCCTTTTGGTAAGCCATCATTGTAAATAAGAATTTGTTCTTAACTGACTTGCTAGTTAAATAAATACAATAAAACATAGTTCTATATACATTTTACAACATTTGAATCTTATTTAAGTGGTAACTATTGCAAAATGCATAGGAACTTAGGGAGCTCATACTCTTATGTAAACTTTATTAATTGTCCAACATCAGTACCCAACATGTGAACAATAGAACGGAACAGGTTAACTGGAATGACATTTACTCTCACGGGTGGCCAAAACTAACTAGCGGAAAGCCACACCCCTACTAAGCCATGCCTACAGTCTTCTGATCTGACCTGGTGGTTCATAGCTCAATAACCCAGCATCAACAACCCAATTTGAAGGGTGAAAATAACCCAACATGTGTTCTGCCTAATACTTACACAAATTGGGTTGTTTTAATTTAGCATTTTTTGGGGTGTAGAGAGAGGAGGGGCATATGGGCGTGGAAATGTAATTGAAGACTTGTTTTAGAATGGGCATTGTCATACAGCAGAATAGCATACTATTAATAACTAGTGTAACAACATCAGGGCACCGTGTGGCTTTCCCTGGGTGACATGAACACATCCAAACCTCCCCCTGGGCCTGTGGGCGTCTTCCTGTCTGCTTCTCAAATAGCACACTATTTGTTATATAGTTCACTATATAAGAAAATGGTGTCATTTGAGACGCAGCCGCCCGTCTCACTGTACATATCAGCACAAGGCCAGTCCCCTACCTTGTATTTCTCTCTCTCTCACTTACACAGACCTGTAATTTCCCAAATGCATGGGTCCCCAGAGAAGTGTCACTGGGGATTATACTACACACTACAAGTGGATTAGGGACACAGTTTGACAGACTAGCTTCCACACTCACTTATTCAAATTCTGAAGTAGTTCTGCAATGTGTGCATATATGGATCCCACTACCACGTGTGTGTCCGTGTGCGCGTATTGGGGTACAAGCTCCGAGACAGCTTGTACCCCAAGCCAGAACACTGCTAAACAGTCATAAGACTGCTAAATAGTTAATTAAATGATAACCTGGACTATCGGCATTGACTCTATCTTGCACTGACTCTATGCACACCCCTTACGGAAAAACCACATGTGAAATTTTCATGTGGCTTCGGAACACTTCACATGTGATGATAAATCACATAAAGACTCACAGGTGATGCCCTGCAAATAAAAATCTGTCGTAAGGATGTCCCCGGAATGTCAAGAAGTTGCAGTCTTTTCAAATATTTGACATACATGATAACATTGTTTTATTTTATTTATACACTAATTATTCATATTATTCATTATTATGTCCTCGTCTTTGATTTGAACTCTCAACCTCTTGGTTCACAGCATTCTGATCTTCCTGCTATGCCACCATGGCTGTGTAAATAACTGATTTTACTTTGAAGTCCAAAGTGTAGGAATCCAAGTAAATCTCAGCTATGTTAAAAATACTCCCAAGAGAAACCATTATATTTATCATAGTGATTCAGGTGTAACATTAAAACAAAATAATATGCCCCACCAACATTAAACAACTATACAGTAAGCACTCAAATTGCTGAAATAGTAAATGAAATCAATGATGAGAGAATAGTCAGATGAACTGATAACTAAAACAGCAGTGCAGGTGAAAAAACCCACACACATATCGACACACACAGACGCAAGCACACCACCATGCACATATGCATAAGCACACACACACATTTCATTGTGTTACAGCCTGAATATCATTTTGTGTCACTGGCCTACACACAATACCTCATAATGTTAAAGTGGAATAGTGTTTTAAGAAATGTTTACAAATTAATAAAAAATGTTAAGCTGAAATGTCGAGTCAATAAATATTCAACCCCTTTGTTATGGCAAGCCTAAAAAAGTTTAGGAGTAAAAATGTGCTTAACACATCACATAATAAGTTGCATTGACTCTGAGTGCAATAGTCTTTATTAACATGATTTTTGAATGTCTACCCCATCTCTTTACCCCACACATATAATTATCTGTGAAGTCCCTCAGTCGAGCAGTAAATTTCAAACCCAGATTCAGCCACAAAGACCAGGGAGGTTTTTCAATGCTTTGCTAAGAAGGGCACCAATTACATTTTTTTTGTAATATCCCTTTGAGCATGGTAAAGTTATTAATTACACTTTGGATGGTGTATCAATAGACCCAGTCATTACAAGATACAGGTGTCCTTCCTAACTCAGTTGTCGGAGAGTAAGGAAACTGCTCAAGGATTTCATCATGAGGCCAATGGTGACTTTAAAACAGTACAGAGTTTAATGGCTGTGATTGGAGAAAACTGAGAATATATCAACAACATTGTAGATACTACACAATTCTAACTTAAATGACAGAGAGAAAAGAATAAAGAATAAAAATATTCCAAAACATGCATCCTGTTTGCACTCAAGTAAATCTGCAAAACATGTGGCAAAGAAATGTAGTTTATGTCCTGAATATAAAGTGTTATGTTTGGAACATGTCCAAAACAACACCACTGACTACCACTCTTCATATTTTCTAGGGAGTTTTTTTATAAAAAGAAAGGAATAGAGCAAAGCACAGTTAAAATCCTAGAGGAAAACGTGGTTCAGCATGCTTTCCAACAGACACTGGGAGACACATTCATGTTTCAGCAGGACAATAAAATAAACACAAGGCCAAATATACACAGGAGTTTCTTACCAAGATGGCATTGAATGTTCATGAGTGGCCTAGTTACAGTTTTGACTTAAATAGGCTTGACAATCTATGGCAAGACATGAAAATGGCTTGCTAGCAATGATCAACAACCAACTTGACAGAGCTTGAAGAATTTTAAAGAGAATAATGTGCAAATATTGTACAATCCAGGTGAGCAAAGCTCTTAGAGACTAATACTCACAGCTGCAATCACTACCAAAAATTATTCTAATATGCATTGACTCTGGGGTGTGAATACTTATGTACATTTATTATTTCTGTATTTAATTTTCAAAATATTTGCAAAAATTTCTAAAAGCATATTTTCACTTTGTCATTATGAGGTATTGTGTGTAGATGGGTGAGAGAAAAATATATACTATTTAATCTATTTTGAATTCAAGCTATAGCAACAAAATGTTGAATAAGCCAAGGGGTATGGATACTTTCTGAAGCCACTACACACACACACACTTTCACATTCATCACATGCTTCTGCTAATCTGTACTTCATACTTGCTTTTATTATTTATTATCCATTCTGATGCCAAATCACTTCACGTTGCCTTTATGTACATATCTACTTCAAATACCTCGTACCCCTCCACACTGATCTGGTACTTGTACTTCCTGTATATAGCTTAATTATTGTGTGTATATATATATATATATATATATATATATATATATATATATATATATATATATAACCTCTTGTGTTACCATTTTAAATGTGTATTGTTTATGGCATCTTTGGGAAGGGCTCGTAAGCAAGCATTTCACAGTAAAGTCTACACTCGTTGTATTTGGCACATCTGACTAATACAATTTAATTTGTGTCTGTGTATGTGTGTGTGGCTAAGAGATACAGATGAGCGCCCACAGAGTAATTCTGAATTCTCACCATGTGGTCGGGTTGGGTTGCATTATGTTTCTCCCATTTTTACTAAACCAGTGAATGAAATGCAGTGCAATTAGTGTTATACTGTATGAATACTATTACTTCACCTGCTCATATTGGAGTGTACTGTGTACACCGTGTATATCAAACATTAGGAACACCTTCCTAATATTGAGTTGCAACCCGCCCTTCCCTTTTGCCCTGAGAACAGCCTCAATTTGTCGGGGCATGAACTCTTCAAGGTGTTGAATGCGTTCCACAGGGCTGGATGTCGTTTGGGTGGTGGATCATTCTTGATACACACGGGAAACTGTTGAGTGTGAAAAATCCAGCAGCGTTGCAGTTCTTGACACAAACCGGTACACGTAAGACCTACTACTATACCCAGTTCAAAGGCACTTAAATCTTTTGTCTTGCCCATTCACCCTAAGAATGGTACAAATACACAATCCATGTCTCAATTGTCTCAAGGCTTAAACAACCTTCATAAACCTGTCTCCTCCCCTTCACCTGCACGGATTGAAGTGGATTTAACAAGTGACATCAATAAGGGATCATAGCTTTCACCTGGATTAATCTGGTCAATCTATGTCATGGAAAGAGCAGGTGTTCTCAATGTTTTATATACTCAGTGTAAAATGTCCTAATAGTTGGTTGCACTGGTGATTTGATGTGTTACACTTCATTAAAATAAATATTGTACAGTATTTATTCTAATGATTTTCAAAAGTATTTATTTTAAGCAATTTAAAACACGAGCATGAGCACGGTTCGACATTAAAAACAAACCTGCCAATTTCTTCAGGGGAAACCTCCTCCCGTTCCTTCATTGGCTAGTGTCTGCAATTTTTGTCAAGCGCAGTGACGAGAACAATATAGTGTTTAAATGTGAAGGATTAATCCTCCTCTCTTGGCTTAATTAGGGGTCATTCAGTCTCCTAGCCACATTAAGACATGGCACAGCAATCCCGCAGCCTCATAATTAAATGTTGCCCAGTTTCTCTCCAGCCATCAAGACACTTCATCATCTCTCTCCATCCAAATGTGGTGTGTCAAATGAATTCCTCAAAGTACAGTATAATATACTGTACATATGTCCAGTGTTCCAGATGTTTTATGAATTATTACTTCAAATTAATTACAATATGAATTAAATAGATATCATTCACAAAAAAATATAATGAACTATGTTAAAAAGCAGCTTTTCTTTGTGCCCGATCTTGATCTTTTACGACAGACCAGAGTGGTTTGGGCTCATTCAATAAGACGCTCACAAACACTTGGATATTAACTGGGGGCACGGCGGCAGACTTCCGGCTGCACCAACTCAAATTGGATGAATGGATTGAATTCAGGATTTGTAAATTATTGATGGAACTACTATGGCACTTTACTATTACAGCAACTAATGCAGGCTGATTATTTCACAAGGGTGAGTTGTTTTTGTCCTATGTTCCTGATATTTTTGTTGTTAGCTACCTATCTAGCTAGTTAGGTCGTCATGAAGTAGCTAGCTAGCTACTACCTCTACCTACATCATTCAACAACAGCCAACTAGGTTTCCTCTTGACATAAAATGTTTAGCAACAAACCACAGGATTTAAATTAGAATGGCGAGATGGTTCTTGTGTGGAGGATCTGCTTTGACTTGCTTTCTTGTTGGCTCACCAACTAGCTCATGATAACTCATGTTAGCATGAAAATGTTAGCTAACTGCTTCTAAAGAGCCTCTTACAAACCACAAATCTTACAAACCACATCATTTCAAATAGAAGTGACTGGCAAGACAGTTGTTGCATAGGCTTTGTCCTTTTGATAAAAACAGCTGTGGATAGCTTGGCTTGCTAGCTAGTTTGCACTTGTGCAGTAAGCTCGTTTCTCCCCTAGTCTAGAAAAAGATTGTTCTCCCCAACGGAGAATGAGGAAAAAAGAAAAAAGCTGCTGGACAAATCACATAATGATGTCATTATCCAAGCAAATTTGGTTGAGATGGGGTTTTTGAAGTGTTTTCTTTTCTAATGTGTATGCTTTGGCCACAAATACTGTATGAATATAGGATGAGTCAACAACATTATTTGGGTTAACAGAATATGAGTTGACAGAATATTAACTTTTAAAAGTGAGATTTTCACTGCAGACAGAGTAAGGATGACCTGTTTTCGTTTGTTTTCATCATCATGCATGCGTCCGAAATGTCATCCTATTGCCTATATAATGCACTACCTTTGACCAGGGCCCTGTTCAAAAGTTGTCCACTATGAAGGGAATCGGGTGTCATTTGGGACGCACACCATCACAACTCCCTCTACTGTAGAATATGAGGGATGGAGAGACGTGGCCAATATCAACTCAGCATGATAGCGACAGCAAGCCAATCAAGGTCTTCAAATGATGAGCAGCAGCTGTATTAAATGTTAATATAATCCATGAAAGTAATTATTCTCTCATGTAATTAGTGGCAACTGATACACTGCCATTATACAATGTTGCCGTTTCAATAAGGATGTTCTCTACGCTAATATCCTTGTACTACTCCAGGTAGTCAGCTGTAATAATACAGACAGAACCACAGAAAAATGCTGAGAGAATGTTTTGGTGGCACCTTGGGAATGTTGTGGTTCACTCATGCATTTTATAACCTTAGCATCAGCATGTTTCATCAATAAATAACACCTATAAGGATTCGTTTTTCCCTGCTCTGTCAAAACCACTACCCAGGCATCTGTGATAAAGCCATGCCTTCTGTAGCACACTGTTGTCATCATGGTGATTATAACAAACTTAGTGGTGATGGTGAGTAATAACATTAAGAAGGATATTAGAGGGGTTTAGTGTTTTCTTTCCATCCCTCTATGTTGTCTCTCTGGACTGCTTTCTGTTTTTGTTGTATTTCTCTATTCCAAATCATGCTCCCTCCTATGTATTGAAATACAGACATATGCGCATGCAGTCAGAGGGAGAGGAGTGATCTGCCTCCCTCGTTCTTTCTGAGTGCCGGTCGAAGGGATTAGCTTCTGCCCGAGTGCCTAGAATAATGATCACTGCAGCGGAGAAACACATTTCCACATTCCAGGAGATAAGGGGGGCAGGCAATCTGCAAGCAGAGGACTTATTAACCAGTTTCCCGTGGCCCATTGTGTAACTAACAGAAAAGTCATCGCAGCGACCGCAGACCAGACTTGCTGGGTTGGTCTTGTCCTCCGAGCATGAGGATAGGACCACTAGTCATCTCTGGTACCTGCCTCTCAGTCTTTGTGACACCCATATGTCTGTGACAGTCTGAGCCCATAGCTGGTATGACATGCAGCTCAGACCTGTAGGCCTGTAGGCTTGATATGGGCCATGACGGGACCAGAGTTTTTCTAATTAGGTCACGTTTTAAAAGATCTGATGGAAAAACTCCTTGCCTTGGGAATGATGAAAACCTTGTCAAACTGCAGCAACCGTGCACTTGTTCATATGAATTATATTTTAAATAAGGACTAGGGGGGTTTCCTATACACAGAAACAGAGAAAGTAGCATGATTGGACAATAAAACTCACAGGGCTGACCTTGCTTTATGCTGGTTTGTATCATGTAGTCCTGCCCTATGCAACTGTAGGCCTAATAAAACATTAACTCACAGTCTATGCTAGCTATTGTGTTAATTGATTAATTTCAGTTAATGATTTTTGATCAAAAAAGTCTGTTGTCTAGTCAGCCCAAGTTTGAATATAAACCAAAATTGATCCTAATCACATTTTCTTACAAACTAATGGGCTATAAACACACATTGTTACTCCTTTGTTACACTGGCCAGAGGGACAGGGTGCATAGTAGGCTAGACTATCCAGGTACTTTTGTTAGTAGCCTACAGTTGATCAGACCAAAAAATTGTCTCGTTTCCATGCAATGAAACATGTCGGATCGCTAATGCTTTGGTGTATTTACTGCCACGAAGCAAATTGGTAAAAATAACAGCCCTTTGCCCCTCTTTTTTGCCAATATATTTGATTAAATTAAATAAAATGTGATTTAAAAGTGCTGTGGCAAATGTTGCCACGCCACACGTTTTCCAGCAGCCCTGGCTCAGACGTACTGCTACAAAAGGCCCACAGTCACAGTAGATATCGTGTACATAAATAAGTGACTTTATTCCGTTATCCTTGATAGTTTTTTTATGGAGGCTATATGTATTTTATAAATTGTAAAATAAATTCAATTCAATCCACACTAACTATGTAATCAAAAGCCATTTCAACATGGATAGACGTTACGTAGTATATGAAAATCCAGGACATTCAAAATAGTATGTTAAAGGCGGAAGTTTACATACACCTTAGCCAAATACATTTAACCTCAATTTTTCACAATTCCCTGACATTTAATCCTAGTAAACATTCCCTGTCTTAGATTCATCGGATCACCACTTTATTTAAAAAAATTTAAATGTCAGAATAATAGTGAGAATGATTTATTTCAGCTTTTATTGCTTTCATCACATTCCCAGTGGGTCAGAAGTTTACATATACTCAATTAATATTTGGTAGCATTGCCTTTAAATTGTTTAACTTGGGTCAAACGTTTAAGGGTAGCCTTCCACAAGCTTCCCACAATAAGTTGGGTGCATTTTGGCCTATTCCTCCTGACAGAGCTGGTGTAACTGAGTCAGATTTGTAGGTCTCCTTGCTCGCACACACTTTTTTTCAGTTCTGCCCACAAATTGTCAATAGGATTGAGGTCAGGGCTTTGTGTTGGCCACTCCAATACCTTGACTGTGTTGTCCTTAACCTCTTGAAGCTAGGGGGCACTATTTGTATGTTTGGAAAAATAACATTCCAAAAGTAAACAGCCTATTTCTCAGGACCAGATGCTAGAATATGCATATAATTGACAGATTAGGATAGAAAAAACTCTAAAGTTTCCAAAACTGTCAAAATATTGTCTGTGAGTATAACAGAACTGATATTGCAGGCGAAACCCTGAGAAAAATCAAACCAGGAATTGGCTTCTATTTTGAAAACTCCATGTTCCATAGCCTCCCATTGCTCCATTTAAAGGGATATCAACCAGATTCATTTTCCTATCGCTTCCTCAAGGAGTCAGTCTTCAGACATAGTTTCAGGCTTTTATTTAAAAAATGAGCCAGAACGATAACATCGCGTCAAGTGGTCACATGAGTTTTGTTCCTGCAACAGAGTTTGGATAGGTATTGCTTTTCCCTCTCATACTGTGAAAGACATTTGCAGTTGATATATTATCGATTATATATTTTAAAAACAACCTGAGGATTGATTATAAAAAACGTTTGACATGTTTCTGTGGACATTACGGATATCATTTGGAATTTGTCTGTGTTGTCGTGACCACAATTTCCTGTGGATTTCTGAACATAATGCGCCAAACAAACGGAGGTATTTTGGATATAAAAATAATCTTTGTGGAACAAAAGGAACATTTGATGTGTAACTGGGAGTCTCGTGAGTGAAAACATCCTTAGATCATCAAAGGTAAAAGATTCATTTGATTGCTTTTCTGATTTTCGTGACCAAGCTACCTGATGCTAAGTGTATTTAATGTTTTGTCATGCGATTGATAAACTTACACAAACGCTTGGATTGCTTTCACTGTAAAGCATAATTTCAAAATCTGAGATGACAGGTGGATTAAGCAATTTTGCCACAACTTTGGAAGTATGCTTGGGGTCATTGTCCATTTGGAAGACCCATTTGCGACCAAGCTTAAACTTCCTGACTGATGTCTTTAGATGTTTCTTCAATATATCCACATAATTTTCCTACCTCATGATGCCATCTATTTTGTGAAGTGCACCAGTCCCTCCTGCAGCAAAGCACCCCCACAACATGATGCTGCCACCCTCGTGCTTCACGGTTGGGATGGTGTTCTTCGGCTTGCAAGCCGCTTGATGGTCATTATGGCCAAACAGTTATATTTTTGTTTCATCAGACCAGAGGACATTTCTCCAAAAAGTACAATCTTTGTCCCCATGTGCAGTTGAAAACCGTAGTCTGTCTTTTTTATGGCGGTTTTGGAGCAGTGACTTCTCCCTTGCTGAGCGGCCTTTCAGGTTATTTCGATATAAGACTCGTTTTACTGTGGATATAGATACTTTTGTACCTGTTTCCTCCAGCATCTTCACAAGGTCCTTTGCTGATGTTCTGGGATTGATTTGCACTTTTCGCACCAAAGTACATTCATCTCTAGGAGACAGAAGGCGTCTCCTCCCTGAGGGCAATGACGGCTGCGTGGTCCCATGGTGTTTATACTTGCGTACTATTGTTTGTACAGATGAACGTGGTACCTTCAGGCATTTGGAAATTGCTCCAAAGGTGAACCAGACATGTGGAGGTCTATAATATTTTGTTTGATTTCTTTTGATTCTCCCATGATGTCAAGCAAAAAGGCACTGAGTTTGAAGGTAGGCCTTGAAATACATCCACAGGTACACCTCCAATTGACTCAAATGATGTCAAAATAGCCTATCAGAAGCTTCTAAAGCCAAAACATAATTGTATGGAATTTTCCAAGCTGTTTAAAGGCAGAGTCAACTTAGTGTATGTAAACTTCTGATACACTGGAATTGTGATACAGTGAATTATAAGTGAAATATTATGTCTAAACAATTGTTGGAAAAATTACTTGTGTCATGCACAAAGTAGATGTCCTAATCAACTTGCCAAACCATATATTGTTAACAAGAAATTTGTGGAGTGGTTGAAAAACAAGTTTTAATGACTCCAACCTAAGTGTATGTAAACTTTCAACTTCAACTGTATGTTATGTTTGGTATGGTAAGTATTAATTTGTGGATGTCCATCACCCATTTCGTATGATATGTTATGCTCGATATGCTCACTTCAAGGCAAGCAACACTGAACCATGCGTGAAAGCACCAGCTGTTCCGGACGACTGTATGATCGCGCACTCCGTAGCTGATTTAGGAAGACCTTTAAACAGGAATAACATTCACAAGGCCGCAGGGCCAGATGGATTACCAGGATGTGTACTCAGAGCATGAGATGTCCAGCTGGCAAGTGTCTTCACTGACATTTTCAACCTCACTGTGGCCCAGTCTGTAAAACTTACATGTTTCAAACAAACCACCATAGTTCCTGTGCCTAAGAACAACAAGGTAACCGGTCCAAAAGATTACCGCTCTGTATCACTCACATCTGTATCCATGTAATCCTTTGAAAAGCTGGTCATATCAACACCATCATACCAGAATCCCTGGATCCACTCCAATTTGCATACCTCCCCGACAGATCCACAGATGAAGCAATTTCTATTGCACTTCACACTGCCCTTTCCCACCTGGACAAAAGGAACACCTATGTGAGAATGCTGTTCATTGACTACAGATCAGCGTTCAATGCCCGCTCATCACTAAGGACCCTGGGACTGAACACCTCCCTCTGCAACTCGATTCTGGCCGTCATGACAAGCTGCCTCCAGGTGGTGAGGGTAGTCAACAACACATCCGGCATGCTGACCCTCAATGGGGGGGGCTCAGGGGTGAGTGCTCCTCATGGGTGAGTGCTCAGTCCCCTCCTGTACTCCCTTTTCACCCACGGCTGCATGCCCGCGCACAACTCTAACAAAATCATTAGGTTTGGCGACAACATGACTGTGGTAGCCTGATCACCGACGATGATGAGACTATTGGGAGGAGGTCAGAGACCTGGCAGTGTGGTGTTAGGACAACAACTTCTCCCTCAATGTTGGAAAGACAAAGGAGATTATCGAATGCACCCCCATTCACATCGACGGTGCTATAGTGGAGCGAGTTGAGAGCTTCAAGTTTCTCAGTGTCCACATAACTAAGAACCTATCATGGTCCAAAGTGCATGACAACGCCTCTTCCTCCTTAGGAGGCTGAAAAGATTTGGCATGGGCCCTCAGATCCTCAAAAAGTTATACAGATGCACCATTGAGAGAATCTTGACTGGCTGTATCACTGCTTGGTGTGGCAACTGCTCGGCATCTGACCACAAGGCACTACAGAGGGTAGTGCGTACAGCACAGTACATCACTAGGGCCAAACTCCATTTCATCCAGGAACTCTATACCATGCGGTGTCAAAGGAACGCACCAACAATTGTCAAAGACTCCAGCCACCCAAGTCATAGACTGTTCTCTCTGCTACCACATGGCTAGCGGTACCGGAGCACCAAGCCTGGGACCAAAAGTCACCTGAACAGCTTCCGTTGGGTAGGTGGCTCGGTTGCTAACGTTAGCTAGACTAGGACTTTAGGTTAAGGTTAGTGGAAGGGTTAGCTAATATGCTATGTACTTGCAAAGTAGCTAAAAAAGTAGTAAGTTGTTGCAAATTTCTAATTAGCTAAAATGCTAAAGTTGTCCCCAATGAGAACATTTGGATTGCTAGATGTTAGCATGATATGTCTACCCTTCCACCCTGACCAACCACCCTCCTTTCGTTTTTTTGCCATAAGTAACCTTATGTAACCATACCAAATTTAAGAAAGTATACTAATTTGAGTGTCATTTACTGTGTTACGTCTAGTTTATGAGACCAGCCTGGCCAATTACGGGCCACCTATGGTACATCCCTTGGGAAAGAAACAGGAATTTCTCATGATCTTATGTGAGGTTAATGTGATAACGTGACAATTTTGTTATAATTTAATCCGATTATTCTCTCATTGATTTCTTTCCTTGGACACTGTGCTATCTAACCTCCAAACGAGCTTCAATGCCATACAACACTCCTTCCGTGGCCTCTAACTGCTCTTAAACGCTAGTAAAACCAAATGCATACTTTTCAACCGTTCGCTGCCTGCACAGGCACGCCCGACTAGCATCACCACCCTGGATGGTTCCGACCTAGAATATGTGGACATCTATAAATACCTAGGTGTCTGGCTAGACTGTAAACTCTCCTTCCAGACTCATATCAAACATCTCCAATCTAAAATCAAATCTAGAGTCGGCTTTCTATTCCGCAACAAAGCCTCCTTCACTCACGCCGCCAAACTTACCCTAGTAAAACTGACTATCCTACCGATCCTCGACTTCAGCGATGTCATCAACAAAATAGCTTCCAATACTCTACGCAAACTGGATGCAGTTTATCACAGTGCCATCCGTTTTGTTACTAAAGCACCTTATACCACCCACCACTGCGACCTGTATGCTCTAGTCGGCTGGCCCTCGCCACATATTCGTCGCCAGACCCACTGGCTCCAGGTCATCTACAAGTCCATGCTAGGTAAAGCTCCGCCTTATCTCAGTTCACTGGTCACGATGGCAACACCCACCCATAGCACGCGCTCCAGCAGGTGTATCTCACTGATCATCCCTAAAGCCAACACCTCATTTGGCCGCCTTTCGTTCCAGTTCTCTGCTGCCTGTGACTGGAACGAATTGCAAAAATCGCTGAAGTTGGAGACTTTTATCTCCCTCACCAACTTCAAACATCTGCTATCTGAGCAGCTAACCGATCACTGCAGCTGTACATAGTCTATCGGTAAATAGCCCACCCAATTTTACCTACCTCATCCCCATACTGTTTATATTTATTTACTTTTCTGCTCTTTTGCACACTAGTATCTCTACGTGCACATGACCATCTGATCATTTATCACTCCAGTGTTAATCTGCAAAATTGTAATTATTCGCCTACCTCCTCATGCCTTTTGCACACAATGTATATAGACTCTTTTTTTTCAGCTGTGTTATTGACTTGTTTAATGTTTTCTCCATGTGTAACTCTGTGTTGTCTGTTCACACTGCTATGCTTTATCTTGGCCAGGTCGCAGTTGTAAATGAGAACTTGTTCTCAACTCGCCTACCTGGTTAAATAAAGGTGAAATAAAAAAATAAAAAATACTTATTTCAGCAATTTCAATGTTTTCTGTATAGTTGTCTAATGTTGGTGGGGAATATTATTCTGTTTTAATGTCACTCTTGAATCACTATGATAAATATAATGTTTTTTCTTGAGTGTATTTTTAACGAAGCTGAGATTTATTGTACATTGAAGTCCAAAGTGTAGGAATAAAAGTGAAAATCTATTATTGGCATAGACATGGTGGCGTAGCAGGAAGATCGGAATACCATCAACCAAGTGTTTGTGAGTTAAAATCCCAGGTGAGGGCATGTTGAATAATAATTACTGCGTAAATGAATATGTAATCAAGTGTGTCAAATATGTAAGTTGAAAACACTGTGACTGCGTGACATTCTTATGACAAAGTTTTGTTTGCAGGGCATCACCTGTGAATTTTCATGTGACGTATCACATGTGAAGTGAACCAAAACCACATGGTTTCACATTTTATGCACAACGTGGACATTTCACATGTGAAATCATGTGTTTTTTTGGTAAGGATTGGTTTGATTTTGTACTATGCTTAATTCAAACAAAGAACAAGCTATTTTCACAATTGAATGTCACATCCCTTAACAGATAGCCGAAAGTGACAGACTAAGATGATCTAAGGGGAGCTTGTTGATTAATCCTGCATAAAACATAAGACATTATCATGAGAAGAACTTGGACAGTGTAGACCTCTTTTCTCTACAAAATATACCCAAGTGAGATTTGTTGTGCATCCCAAAAGTCACTCTATTCCCTACACAGTGCACCACTTTTGACCAGAGCCCTATTGGCCCTGGTTAAAATGATTGTGCTATGTATGGAGTAGGGTGCAATTTGGAACATAGCCTTGGCTTCTACATCATTAGACAGAACAAAAGCACCTGGAATACCAACAAGGCAAGTCACATTAATAATCAAAGCTGTACCTGCCACAATGCATTTCCAACACACAAGACTGCCGAGCAGAAAAACAGAGTATTTGTCAAAAAGGGCTCCCTTTTCCATAAGTGGTGCACTACTTTTGACCATGGCTCGGGGCTCTGGTCAAAGGTAATGCATTATGTAGGGCATAGGGTGCCATTTGGGACACAAGTCAGAGCCAAGGAGTCAAATATCCTTGTAATGAAAAAGTGGTTGTTTACAAGCATCTAAATTCAAGCCATGAAGTACTGTGAAGTAAAATAAAACAATACCTTTCCCACATATTGAGCATCTGGTCCAATGTGTTCTTCTAAAACAAAGAATTGGTTCCAGATCCAGCCACGTTTAGGTCTGTGGTGCACTTCCGTCTCGCCATTGGCCAGTTTGGTCTGGTTCTTTGTGATGGGCACTTTGGATGTTGGGACATGATGGCTAACCCCATAGCACCTCTGGAGAAAGCAGAGGCAGACCAGTACGGGACAGAGACAGAAGATCGTGGATATCCTCATGGTGTTTCCTCAGTATGTTTGTAAATATATCCCAGTGTTTATTGTGCTACGTTTGAAAGTCCTCCCACCACCGCCTTCGCCACCACCACCGGCCACGCCTGCAGCCTCACGTGGCTTGCAGTCTCAACAGAAGGACGAGGGTGGTACTAAATCCAAACTGGGGAAGGCCCTGTCCGGGTTATAGTAGATCCTCTAAGGCTCATGGCCTAGCCGTCTGTTGAGTAGAATCAATGCAAGTTTCATTTACATTATGGAACAGCCAGGGAGGGTCTGGAGAAAAACACGGATGGATTATGGCTTTTGTTTAGTTTTACCAGAAACTGGAGTTGATTATGGCGACCATTTTGTGTTTCCTGGAAGAGAAAAAGAGAGAGAGAAGGATGTATTACATTTTTTTAGTTTTAACTTACTTAATCTCCTAAAAATGTGTAGGAGCTGGCCATAATAATACTTGACACAGAGGGCAAGCATTTTAAATAGATGTCTTTGAATACAGAAAAGATGTCACTATCAGATGCCACTATCCTTACATTTAGTTCGGAGAACACAAAACACATTTGTGGTGAGTTTAGGACTCTTACCGTGACCTTATTGGTTATTTAAATGTATAGATGACATGTATGTATATTTATTTTTCCATTGCCCATGTTCCGTGACAGGTGCATGATAATGGTCTATTCTAAATCAAAACTAATTTCACTCATATTATTTAGTATATGTAAAGACAACATTACATTAAGAATAGTCTGATGAGTGACAATATTAGCCTATCACTTGTGAACAATGTATTATCACTTGTGAATGATGCTCAGTGTGTGCTGTAAGGCAAGACATTTTTCAAATCATAGTTGCACACCTCATATAGCCTAGCCAAAAGCCAAATACTGTAGCTTCTTGAAATTAAGGACATTAATCTGCTTTACAACCGCTAATTGGTTGAATTTTGGAACATTCACACTTATAGCCTACTGCCATGTGCGCATTGCTGTGCTTATGTGAAGAAATAGCCTAATAGTTTGTTAACATTTTAAGGTAAATGTTCTGATCTGTTGCATCAGCCTCTTGCTTTTAAAGTTTTTTTTGATGCGAGAGGTTGTATTAATTTGGGGTCTATCGCATCCCACAACTGTCCCAGCGTATGTTTGGAAAATGTATTTCTTGCACAGAAGGATAATTTGAATAGGTCAACTTTTGTACTGTGGGGGATAGTAGATTGACATAGGCCAGTGCTTTTGCTTTTCATTAGGCCTACTCATTTCGATGGCTGACAAAAAAGTAGGCTAAATGTGGACAGTTCTAACATCTTCAATATGCACCTGGAAATTTGATGAGGGATGCAAGCAGTTGCATCCCCGACATGTTGGTCTTCACTTGTAGATGAATTCTTAGCTGTGAGAAGGACCAGATCATGTGACGGGCATTGGCTAATAAGAATTGAGACATAGAGCGCCATGTAAGTGAGAGGTGCTTCGGTGCGCGGCAGCCGGGAGAAGGGAATTATAATTCCTATATTCAGCCCAATGGCATAACGGCCATTTTGGCCACAAAGTGGGGGGCATGACGGTCACACAAGGGACATTGGCCAATAAGAATTGAGATATCATAGAGAGCCATGTAAGTGAGAGGTGCTTCGGAGAACAGCACCCAGGAATTACAATTATTATATTCAGCACAATGGCACACGTTTGTATGACAACTAACGTTGCATAAATAACTCTAAATTAAGCACATAGGAGGACCTGTTTCTTTGTTATTTACTCAAAACTTAATATTTCCTTGGAAATCTTTCAGAGAAAATATACTTTCGATTTTATTCAGCTATGTTCAATTGTATTCTACATACTATAAAATAATACTAAAATAATTCAACAAAACTCTAAGCAAATGTTGTCTGCTAAATGAACTAGTGAAGCCCACAACCATATCAGGGCCTAACATAAGGACAACTCAGAGTATTCTATTCTGTTCTTCTGAAATAGACTACATTTTCTTCATGTCGTGTTTCTTTAGACCTGTCTAAAATACATCACGATCACTTATTGTGATAGTGTAGGCTACGTTAAATAGATTTATTCGACTTTTAAAAATGATGTTCCAAAAGTTCTACATCAGTGGCTTGTAGGCTATGGGTGGAAGCCAGGTGATGCTAAAAATGTTTATGTTAATTACCGGTCAATTATCGGGAGACCTGCAGTTATTTGTTTGACAATCACCAGCTGAAAAACTTTCATGACTACCACAACCCTAGGTGACTTGTTCAATTATTCAAAGGTTGTCTGTGCCGGTGAGGTCACAGAAATGGTTTGCATCCCAAATAGAACTTTAGTGCACTACTATTGACCAAACTTATATGGAACCTGGTAAAAGTAGTATACTATATAGGGAATAGGGTGCCATTTGGGATGCAGGCATGGCATTTTCTAAGTAATAGTGCCCAATGAGTTAGGATCCATCTATAAAGCCAGTATGGGGCTATAACTGTAGTGCAGGGGTAGGCAACCCTGTTCCTGGAGTGCCACAGGATTTTGTTCCAATTAGGCACCACACCTATTTGATCAGTTCAGTAAATGCCTTCTAGGTCAGTTAAAAACATGAAGAGCCTGCTGCACTCCAGGACCACGGTTGCCTACCCCTGCTGTAGAGACTCACATAGATGAGTTGGTGTTTTGTTGATAATTATTATTTATTTTTCAGTGCTGGGCCATTGTATGAAAGGATTAGTTGGTGCCTTGGCAATCTGAATTATAACCAGGGCAGCAAGAAATACATTTGCGGTGATAACGACAGATATTAAGCTACTCAAATGCATGACATTTGGAGAGTGTGTTTCGGTAGGCAATGGAAAATGAAAGCGGAAAACTGTTCTAGTAAATGGGTTTCTTCCGAAAACTAAATTGCATATTCAAGGCAAAATTTAAGTGCAAAAAATATGACTATTTATAATGCCCGTATTCTTTTTCTTCCCCTGTAATTTTGCACTTGATTATATTCAAGTCAGCAAAAGTGCATATTTAAAAAGAAAACACGTTTTGTTGAAATAATAATTAACTGCTTATTCCCGGATATGGTTATGGTCTATTTGAGTACCACAGAAAATTCTCCAGTGTAAAAAGACAAACAAATGAACACTGAAAGTGTTGAGTCTGTAGACTCTTATAGAGACCGGAACAGTGTTAAATTAAAACACTGCTTAATGTAAAGCCTTATTCAAATATTTCCCAGAGTGCCTATCCTATCGAGTAAATTGTAGTATTACCACCCATGATTTCATTTGTTAGAGACAGAGACATGCACGTTGCTTCCGTCCTTTATTAGTCATGTGGACATCACAAAGTGACATAAGTGAATATGTTATAATAAAGTATGTATGTATTTAACACAAAATTGCTGAAGTTGGAGACTTTTATTTCCCTCACCAACTTTAAACATCAACTGTCTGAGCAGCTAACCGATCGCTGCAGATGTACATAGTCCATCTGTAAATAGCCCACCCAATCTACCTACCTCATCCCCATACTGTTTTTATTTTCTTTACTTTTCTGCTCTTTTGCACACCAGTATCTCTACTTGCACATCATCATCTGCTCATTTATCACTCCAGTGTTAATCTGCTAAATTGTAATTATTTGCTCCTATTGCCTATTTATTGCCTACCTCCTCATGCCTTTTGCACACACTGTATATAGACTTTCTTTTTTCTACTGTGTCATTGACTTGTTTATTGTGTTATTGGCTTGTTTATTGTTTTCTCCATGTGTAACTCTGTGTTGTTGTCTGTGTCACGCTGCTTTGCTTTATCTTGGCCAGATCACAGTTGCAAATGAGAACTTGTTCTCAACTAGCCTACCTGGTTAAATAAAGATGAAATAAAAGACAATACATTGTTTGTTTTTTAAATACCATAAGTATTTCATAAGGCCTTATTTGAGGGCCTAGTTTTACCCTGATACAGTTGCCTGGGGAAAAAACATGTATGGGTGAAGTTAAAGGTAAGGGTTAAGGTTTGGGATAGGGTTCAAACGGAAACATTTTTAATGAGTGCCTATAGCACTGGGATTGAACTCACAGTACTGTGGCATATCCCTGCATCGAGGTACGTTTTCTGACCCATATCTCGCGCTGGCTCAACGGCATCTTAATGTTACCATGATTGCGTTCTGACCCCAGTGCAGATCAGTGTAAGCAAACGTAAAGGTAAGGTCGGTATCTTCTGGCAACCTGTATCACTATGCTAGATTTGTGTAAGCTACCTGTATCCAGTGGTGTGAAGTACTTAAGTAAAAATACTTTAAAGTATTACTAAAGTAGCTTTGGGGTATCTGTACATTTATATTTTGATAGCTTTTACTTTTACTCCACTACATTCCTAAAGAAAATATATACTTTTTACTCAAATACACTTTCCCTGACGCCAAAAAGTACTCGTTAAATGTTGAATGCTCAGGAAGGACAGAATTATGGTCCAATTCACGCACCTACACTATATGACCAAAGTATGTGGACACCTGCTCATCAAACATCTCATTCCAAAATCATGGGCATTAATATGGAGTTGGTCCCACCTTTCCTGCTATAACAGCCTCCAATCTTTTGGGAAGGCTTTTCACTAGATGTTGGAACATTGCTACGGGGACTTGCATCCATTCAGCCACAAGAACATTAGTGAGGTCGGGTATTGATGTTGGGTGATTAGGCCTGGCTCGCAGTCGGCATTCCAACTCATCCCAAAAGTGTTCGATGGGGTTGAGGGAGGTCAGGGCTCTGTGCAAGCCAGTCAAATTCTTCAACACCAATCTCGAAAAACCATTTCTGTATGGACCTCGCTTTGTGCACGGGGGCATTGTCATGCTGAAGCAGGAAAGGGCCTTCCCCAAACTGTTGCCACAAAGTTAAACGCACAGAATCGTCTAGAATGTCATTGTATGCTGTAGCATTAAGATTTCCCTTCACTGGAACTAAGGGGTCCATCCCGAACCATAACAAATATCCCTAGACCTTAATTTCTGTAAGCTTGTGTGGCCTACCACTTTGCGGCTGAGCCGCTGTTGCTCAGAAGTTTCCACTTCACAATAACAACACTTAGAGTTTACTAGGGCAGCCCTAGCAAAGCAGAAATTTGACGAACTGACTTGCTGGAAAGGTGGCTTCCTATGATGATATGTTGAAAGGTAAGTAGGTCCATTCTACTGCCAATGTTTGTATATGGGGATTGCATGACTGTGTACTCGATTTTTGACTGAAATAACCGAATCCAGTAATTTGAAGGGATTTGTTCAAATATTTCAGTATATATGATGTATCAACATAACACGTTGCCATCCCTACTGCCTCTGATCTGGTGGATTCACTATACACAAATACTGTGTTTGTAAATGTGTCGAGTGTACCTGTCTCTTCCTAAATAAAATAAAAAATATATCATGCCGTCTGGTTTGTTTAATATAAGGAATTTGATGTATACCATTTACTTTTACTGAAGTATGACAATTGATTGCTTTTCCCACCACTGTACTTAAAACTAGATACTTTTAGACTTTTACCCAAGTAGTATTTTACTGGGTGACTTTTACTTGAGTGATTTTCTATTAAATTTGTGTCTTTACTATTACTCAATTACTTTTTCCCAGCACTGCCTGTATCCCTATGCTAGACTTGTGTGAGCAACCTGTATCCCTATGCCAGACCAAGTAAGCCTATTCTATTATCAGTGCTTTCAGGCTGGCACCTACTGTGTAGCTCTTTAATCAGTGTGCTAATTGTGTGGTAATCATGCTGATAGGTGGTAAAACAGTGATGTCAGACAGTCATTAAATAAGCAGCAGCTGGCGTAGTCAGTGAAAGGCACCATATCCCACGATCCAACTGATATGGTGGAAAAATCAGCTCAGAAGGTATATACACATATAGTACATATGATTACGTATGATTGAGGGTGGGTGGCATAACAAAATGGGGAAGGGAAGGAGAATTTTGAGAGACATTGTAATGACATGGTGAAATTCCATGTCTACCAAATGAGCTTAATGTTTATTTGAAAACGTTTATCAATTTGTTGCCAAACTAATTTGCATTTGTATGTCCCAATATACAAAATTGGATGCAAACCAAATCCCACAGTTGAGCTCCAACTGAAATTATATCTTGAACAGAACACAAGGTTTTTTTTAAATGAATATTCATATACATTTCACACTAATTTGAGAACGTTTTTGGCAACAGAAATCAATGACATTTTCTGGTCCCCAGAGTGCATATTTGATGGAGCTAACAGCTGAGCACCTGCAGATGATGACAGTTTTGGTTTCATTACACAATCAAGCGAAAGCTTGACAGAAAACACCTCTACATCATCTAATAATTATGACCTGTTTTGTGTGTTCTTTTTCTTTTCCCCTGCTGTCAAACTGAGATCTGCTTAACCACCTTCACAACCTCCATGAAGAGATTCAGGATAGGAGATCATTTTGTTTTCACGCTACAGGCAGAAAAAATTGGCTTCCTGAGTTCTGTTGTAACAGGTTGGAGCTTTACGAATTAGGAAATGTGTGGTTGTCAAACAGACATCCAAATCTGCAATCAAATCAAGCTTTATCTATGGAGCACATTTCAGACATGGAATACAATGTGCTTTACAGGAAAACATTTAAATAAAAAACAATGCTGAAATATTGACTACAAAACAAACAAAACAATTGAACTAAAAATTACACTAATGAAAAACAAAGCAAAAAAATATGTGTTTTAAGATCTATTTTAAAATACGGTACCAGTCAAAAGTTTGAACACACCTCAATGGTTTCTTTAGTTTGACTATTTTCTACATAATAGTGACATCAAACTATGAAATAACAAATATGGAATCATGTAGTAACCAAAAAAAGTGTTAAACAAATAAAAATATATTTTAGATTTTAGATTCTTCAAAGTAGCCACTCTTTGCCTTGATGACAGCTTTGTACACTCGTCTACCCAGGCTCATCCATGTCTACGCCCTTGATGCAAACACTTCGGACTGCATTTTTTCAATACCTGGTTTGCATACACATTGCATACACATTGTTGCCTTAGCATTTACTGGTAGATATCATCAATTGAAAAGTCTTTCCAATCCTACCGGGTACTGACCTCATTATTGTGTGAGCTGCACTATCCCAAAACCAGTTGAGAGCTGCACGCACCTGCTGCCTGCAATATTATGCTTAAACTAGGCTGTGTGCGGCTCTCATGTGAATATATTTCACATGATTTGCGATTTTATAGGCTACCTTGTGCATGATTTCACTGTTGTGCCTGAGTATACCCTCCACTACACCACTGGCTCCACTGGCCAGAGGACCCTACTGGGTACACAACTTAAAAGCATTTCTGACATGTATTGGGGTGCATAATCGTGGATTGATTTAAAAACCTATAGAAGAAGCTTAAAATGAATTCTAAAACTTAAAGGCAGCCAGTGCGGAGACCTTAAAAACGGTGTAATGTATGCTCAGTCTGATCTTGGTCACTGAGCGTTCTGCAGCACTCTATGTTTCGCAATGGCTTTCATTGGTAGACCAGGCAGGAGAGCATTACAGTAGTCAAGCCTGCTTGATAATAAAAGCGTCGATGATACACGTTGATGAGTCTCTGTATCAGCCTGAGAGAGACACGGCCACACCTTGGCATGTTCCTCAGGTAGTTAAAAGCTATTTTGGTCACATTCCTAATGTGTTTGGTCACATTCCTAACTCAAAACTTTGTTCAGAATCTAAAATAAAACACCAGGTAACAAACCTAGGTGTTATCTTGATGATCCATTAATTAAAATGTGCGGCTAGATTCTCTCTGTGCTTTGTCTCCAACAATGAGTACCTCGGTATTGTCTTGATTTAGCTGGAGGAAGTCGCGGGCCATCCAAGTATTTAAACCACTAATACAGTGTAATAATTTATCAGTGGAGCTAAAATCCTCTGGTGACACAGAAATGTAAAGTTGTGTATCGTCTGCGTGAAAATCAATGTTGCGCTTTCAGATAACGGTGCCAAGGGGTAACATATATAAACTGAACAGTCCTGGACCCAAAATCAAACTTTGTGGAATGGTACATGTGATTTGTATTTTCTCTGAGTTATGTTAATAGGTCCTAAACTAGATAAATAGGCCAACCCACCTCTCCAGTCTGTCCAGGAGGACATCATGGTCAACAGTGTCGAATGCAGTATTTAAATCTAAGGACAGAGAGCTGTTTGGCATCTATGTTGGTTCTACGATCATGTACCACTTTAACTAAGGCTGTCTCTGTGCTGAACACGAAAACCAGATTAGAATTTTTCAAAATACATAATTTAAAAAAATTCTGTTTGAACACCAATTTCTCCATATTTTTTTTAAAGAATGGAGATTTGGAGATTGGCCGAAAATTGCTAAGAGCTGACGAATCTAGATTACTTTTCGTCAGAAGCGGTTTCACCATAAGTTTTTAGTGCAGTAGGGAAAGTGCCTGTGAACAGTGAATGATTAACAATAGCTTGCACTTCTTCAGATATGCAATTGAAAACTGTTGAAGAAGGTGCTGGGGATAGGATTGAGATGGCAGGTAGAAGGCTTAAATTATGATATCACTTTCCTGAGCATGTATGTGTCAACCAGAGAAAATAAATCCATAGTGCCTTTGTGTGGTAGGCTAGGTGACATGTCAAACTTCTCATCAGGTCTTGCTTGACTGATACCCAGCCTAATGTTAGTTCTTATATTTAACAGTCTGGTCTTGAGATAGACGCTGTTTTTCAGTCTCTCGGTCCCAGCTTTGATGCACCTGTACTGACCTCTCCTTCTGGATGGTAGCGGGTTGATCAGGCAGTGACTTGGCTGGTTTAGTCCTTGTTGATCTTTTTGGTCTTCCTGTGACATCGGGTACTATAGGTGTCCTGGAGGGCAGGTAGTCAGTCCGCGGTGATGCGTTGTAAAGACCGCACCACCCTCTGGAGAGCCCTGCGGTTGTGGTTGGTGCAGTTGCCGTGCTTCACCACAGGGATGGTGCCACGTTTCCTCCAGACGTGAAACTTGGCATTCAAGCCAAAGAGTTCAATCTTTATTTCACCAGACCTGAGAATCTTGTTTCTCATGGTCGGAGAGTATTTAGGTGCCTTTTGGCAAACTCCGAGCGAGATTTCATGTGGCTTTACCTGAGGAGTGTCTTCAGTCTGGTCACTACCATAAAGACCTCATTGATGGAGTGCTGCAGAGATACTCTTCTGGAAGGTTCTCCCATCTCCACAGTGAAACACTGGAGCTCTCTCAGAAAGACCATCAGGTTCTGGTCACCTCCCTGACCAATGCCCTTCTCCCCTGATTGCTCAGTTTGGCCGGGCGGCCAACTCTAGGCTGAGTCTTGGTGGGTCCAAACTTCTTCCAATTAAGAATAATGGAGGCCACTGTGTTGTTGGGGACCTTCAATGCTGCAGACATTTTTGGTACCCTTCCCAAGATCTGTGCCTTGACACAATCCTGTCTCAGAGCTTGGTTTTTGCTCTAACATGCACTGTCAACTGTGGGACCTTATATAGACAGGTGTGTGCCTTTCCAAATCATGCCCAATCAATTGAATTTACCACAAGTGGATTCCAAACAAGTTGTAGAAACATCTCAAGGATGATCAATGAAAACAGGATGCACCTGAGCTCAATTTCGAGTCTCATAGCAAAGAGTCGCAATACTTATGTAAATAAGGTATTTCTGTTTGGTATTTTCAAAAAAAATTCGAACATTTCTAAAAACCTGTTTTCGCTTTGTCATTATGTGTAGATTGATGAGGCAACAAAAATAATGTAATCAATTTTAGAATAAGGCTGAGACAACAAAATGTGGAAAAAAGTACGGGGTCTGAATACTTACGTACGTTTCATACGTTTTCCTATCGTCTATGTAAATCAAAGATTTGGACGAGACTGACTTTGTGACCAAAAAAATCCTATTTACATTGTGTAGTCAAATGTAACACTAGAATAAATGTTTGACTCATATTGATGCCACAGGCTGTTTTTAAAACGAGAAGTTGTTTTTTAGGGGCAGTCACTTTTTAAACACAGATTAGACTGCAAGGTAATTAGGCTGCATGGCACTCATCACCTACCACCACCTCTCCCAAAGTCAACAACACCCGGCTCGGTACTGTCTCTGTATACGTCCTCACCTGCATCCCAAATGGCAACCTTTTCATTATATCGTGCACTAAATTTGACCAGGGCCCTGGTAAACATTAGTGCTCTATATTGCGACTAGGGTGCCATCCCACCATTCCCCCGCTCTCCAAAATGCCATGTGTTCTAACCTCAAATCAACATTGATTACCTGCTCTATTACATCTGTTGCAGTAGGTGTCACTTTTCTTGTTGGTGGTAAATTAGAAAACATTCCTGCAGTTTTCAATCCCCTTATACGTCATTTGGCCCTGTGTCCCAAACGGCACCCTATTCCCTATGGACTCTGGTAAAAAATAGTGCACTCTCTAGGGGATAGGATGTTATTTTGGACACTGTTTTTCTCTTACAGCACTTTTGGAGTGCCAGGACATTGCAATAAGCACCCATCTGCTGGCCACTGCAGGGAATATATAGCTTTTATCTTTCAACTCCCATTATAATCATCTCTCTCTCTCATTGTCTTTCTGCTCACTGTTGCTTTATATTGGCAGGTAAACTAGTGGTTAGAGATTTGGGCCAGTAACAGAACGTTTTCTGGATCGAATCCCTGAGCTGAGAAGGTTAAATATTATTATAATTTTATTTTAATTAGGCGTTTTCAAATAAACACCAGTTAAGGTGTGCTCCACGCCCACTCAGCTTACTAGCTCCTCGACCATTCAGTCTGTCTTTTTCAGCCATCATGTTAATTTTACATGAGAGAAAAAGTATTTACACTGTACAAAAATATAAACACAACAATTTCAAAGATTTTACTGAGTTACAGTTCATATATGGAAATCAGTCGATTAAAAAAAATTGGCTTTAATCCATGGATTTCACATGACTGGGAATACAGATATATATCTGCTGGTCACAGAAAACCAGACAGTATCTGGTGTGACCACCATTTTCCTCATGCAATGCGACATCTTTTCATATAGAGTTGATAATGATTGTGGCCTGTGGAATGTTATCCCACTCCTCTTCAATAGCCATGTGAAGATGCTGGATATTGGGGGGATTTGTAATACACGTCGACCAGTGGAGGCTCCTCAGAGGAGGAAAGGGAGGGCTATCCTCCCCAGTGAATTTCATAAAAATTGTGATTTAACCTCTTGAAGCTAGGGGGCACTATTTTTATGTTTGGAAAAATAACATTCCCAAAGTAAACAGACTATTTCTCAGGACCAGATGCTAGAATATGCATATAATTGACAGATAAGGATAGAAAACACTCTAAACATTCCAAAACTGTCAAAATATTGTCTGTGAGTATAACAGAACTTATATTGCAGGCGAAACCCTGAGAAAACTCAAACCAGGAAGTGGCTTCTATTTTGAAATAGATATTTTGAAAACTATTTTGAAAACATTTTCCATAGCTTCCCATTGCTCCATTTAAAGGGATATCAACCAGATTCCTTTTCCTATCGCTTCCTCAAGGTGTCAACAGTTTTCAGAGAAAGTTTCAGGCTTTTATTTTGAAGAATGAGTGTGAACAACCACATTGTGTAAGTGGATAAGTGGGGGCTCTCAGAATGAGTTGTACGCAAAAGAGAAAGGCGGCCATTGTTACACCCGGTCCTAGTGAAAAGCCAACTGTCCTGGTTGATATATTATCGAATAGATATTTGAAAAACACCCTGAGGATTGATTATAAAAAACGTTTGACATGTTTCTGTGGATATTATGGATATAATTTGGAATTTTTGTCTGCGTTGTTGTGACCACTATTTCCGGTGGATTCCTGGGCATAACGCACCAAACTAACGGAGGTATTTGGATATAAAAAATATCTTTATGGAACAAAAGGAACATTTGTTGTCTGACTGGGAGTCTCGTGATTGAAAACATCCAAAGATCATCAAAGGTAAACGAATAATTTGATTGCTTTTCTGATTTTCGTGACCAAGTTACCTGATGCTAAGTGTACTTATTGTTTTGTCGAGCGATCGATACATTTACACAAACGCTTGTATTGCTTTTGCTGAAAAGCATAATTTCAAAATCTGAGACGACAGGTGGATTAACAAAAGGCTAAACTGTGTTTTGCAATATTGCACTTGTGATTTCATGAATATGAATATTTTCTAGTAATATTATTTGACTGTGGCGCTATGCTATTCAGCGTTGCTGATCACAATTATCCTGGATCCGGTATGGGTGGTTCAGAGAGGTTAAAAAAAGTATCCTTTTTAGATAAAAACAAAATATATTTACATTAATTAAAACACTGTTTTGCAGTGACGGTCTACAGTATCCTGAACAGCACTCTGTAGGGTAGCACCATGGTGTAGCTGGAGGACAGCTAGCTTCTATCCTCCTCTGGGTACATTGACTTCAGCACAAAACCTAGGAGACTGGGGTTCTCACCCTCTTCTATAGACTTACACAGTAATTATGACAACTTCCGGAGGACATCCTCCAACCTATCAGAGCTCTTCCAACATGTTGTCCACCCAATCAAAAGGATCAGAGAATTAGTTAGAATCTAGTACTGAAAGCATAAGCTACATTTAGCTAGCACTGCAGTGCATGAAATGTGGTGAGTAGTTGACTCAGAGATTGAAAGACAATAGTTTAACAGTTTTGAACAAATTCATAAATTCAAAAATGAAGGAGGATCAAGTTGGAGAGAGTGAGATAGCTACAGTTAAAGTCAGAAGTTTACATACACCTTTGCCAAATACATTTAAACTCAGGTTTCACATCTCCTGACATTTATTCCTAGTAAAAAATGGTTTTAGGTCAGTTAGGATCACCACTTCATTTTAAGAATGTGAAATTTCAGAAAAATAGGAGAGAATGATTTACTTCAGCTTTTATTTCTTTCATCACATTCCAGTGGATCACAAGTTTACATACACTCAATTGGTAGCTTTGACCTTTAAATTGTTGAACTTGGGTCAAACATTTTGGGTAGGCTTCCACAAGCTTCCCACAATAAGTTGGGTGAATTTTGGCCCATTCCTCATGACACAGCTGGTGTAACTGAGTCAGGTTTGCAGGCCTCCTTGCCCGCACATACTTTTTCAGTTCTGCCCACAAATTGTCTATGGGATTGAGGTCAGGGCTTTGTGATGGCCACTCCTATACCTTGACTTTGTTGTCTTTAAGCCATTTTGCCACAGCTTTGGAAGTATGTTTGGGGTCATAGTCCATTTGGAACACCCATTTGTGACCAAGTTCTTGACTGATGTCTTGAGATGTTGCTTCAAAATATCCACACCATTTTTATCCTCATGATGCCATCTATTTTTTGAAGTGCACCAGTCCATCCTGTAGCAAAGCACCCCCACAAAATGATGCTGCCACCCTCGTGCTTCACGGTTGGGATGGTGTTCTTCGGCTTGCAAGCATTTTTCCTCCAAAAAAGTTATATTTTTGTTTCATTAGACCAGAGGACATTTCTCAAAAAAGTATGATCTTTGTCCCCATGTGCAGTTGCAAACCGTAGTCTGGCTTTTTTATGGTGGTTTTGGAGCAGTGGCTTCTTCCTTGCTGAGCGGCCTTCCAGGTTATGTCGATATAGGACTCGTTTTACTTTGGATATAGATACTTCTGCACCAGTTTCCTCCAGCATCTTCACAAGGTCCTTTGCTGTTGTTCCGGGATTGATTTGTACTTTTCGCAAATCTTTTTTTTCTGAGGTCTTGGCTGATGTCTTTTGATTTTCCCATGATGTCAATCAAAGAGGCATTGAGTTTGAAGGTAGACCTTGAAATACATCCACAGGTACAACTCCAATTGACTCAAATTATGTAAATTAGTCTATCAAAAGCTTCTAAAGCCATGGAATTATTTTCTGGAATTTTCCAAGCTGTTTAAAGGCACTGTCAACTTAGTGTATGTAAACTCCTGACCCACTGGAATTGTGATACAGTGAAATATAAGTGAAATAATCCTTCTTTAAACAATTGCTGTAAAACATTACTTTGGTCATGCAGGAAGTATATGTCCTAATCGATTTGCCAAAACCTTTGTTTGTTAACACGACATTTGTGGAGTGGTTGAAAAACTAGTTTTAATGACTCCAACCTAAGTGTATGTAAACCTCCGAGTTATTGCAACCGTTACTGAAATTGTTTTTGCAATTTAAATGGTTTAGGTTGTCTTCTTTTTAGTTATGTACACTATGTAGGTGGATGAAAATGCCTGGTTTTGGATAGCCTATCTCTGGCTGGATTCTAATAGGAATTGCATATCAATTTGCAAGCCAGTGTACTGTGCCTTGAAGATATACAGTGCCTTGCGTAAAGTATTCACCCCCCCCCCCCCTTGGCATTTTTCCTATTTTGTTGCATTACCTGGAATTGAAATAGATGTTTGGGGGATTTGTATCATTTGATTTACACAACATGCTTACCACTTTGAAGATGCAAAATGTTTTTTATTGTGAAACAGACAAAAAATACGATTTTTTTTTAAACTGAACTTGATTGTGCATAACTGTTCACCCCTCCAAAGTCAATACTTTGTAGAACCACCTTTTGCAGCAATTACAGCTGCAAGTCTATTGGGATATGTCTCTATAAGCTTGGCATATCTAGCCACTGGGATTTTTGCTCAGTCTTCAAGGCAAAACTGCTCCAGCTCCTTCAAGTTGGATGTGTTCCTGCTGGTGTACAGTAATCTTTAAGGCATACCACAGATTATCAATTGGATTGAGGTCTGGGCTTTGATGAGGCCATTCCAAGACATTTAAATGTATCCCCTTAAACCACTCGAATATTGCTCAGGGTCATTGTCCTGTTGGAAGGTGAACCTCCATCCCAGTCTCAAATCTCTGGAAGACTGAAACAGGTTTCCCTCAAGATCTTCTCTGTACTTAGCACCATCCCTCATTCCTTTAATTCTGACCAGTTTTCCAGTCCCTGCAGATGAAAATCATCCCTACAGCATGATGCTGCCAACACCATGCTTCACTGTGGGGATGGCATTCTCGGGGTGATGAGAGGTGTTGGGTTTGTGCCAGACATAACTTTCCTTGATGGCCAAAAGGTACATTTTGGTCTAATCTGACCAAAGTACCTTCTTCTGTATGTTTGAGGAGACTCCCACATGCCTTTTGGGGAACACCAAACATGTTTTCTTATTTATTTCTTTAACCTCTCTGCGCACGGAACCCGCTAGCGGGTTGAAATTCCACAACATACGGTGATCGCTACATAAATAGTCATATTAAACATTCATGAAAATACAACTGTCTCACATGTATCGAAAGCCTAGAATCTTGCTAATCCAACTGCGTTGTCAGATTTAAAAAAGGATTTACTGCGAAAGAATACGATGCGATTATCCGAGCATAGAGCCCCATAAAAAAATGTTTTGAACCAGCACAGGCGTAAAAATCACAAACTGCATTAAAATAAATCGTTTACCTTTGACGATCTCCGTCTGTTTGCAATTCCAATGCTCATTGTTACATAATGAATGATCTTTTGTTTGATAAAATCCGTTTTTATAGCCTAACACGAAACGTTTTGTGAATCGCTTGTGTTGTGAATTCCATCTCATTCCATTTTCGACAACACATTCCAGGTAAATAACCCACACAGAATGTGACTTTTCCAGTCATGTTTGGTTTCACTGCAATCAACTGGTTTGTTTGTAACACAATCAAACCTGATGGGCCATTTCGCGGGATGTATTGACTGAAAGAATCCGATTTGAAGACAACAAGTCATGACATCATTGTGCACCAATAATTTGCCCGCTGTTTCGTTGATTGACTGTCTTTTAACCCAATGACCACTGATCGTCTTGAAATCTAGCTGGGTAGAATGAGCTGAGCTAAACGGCAATACGCCATGTTTATGTGTTGCAAGACCAACCCATGTAGTAAGCTCCAGCGTAAAGTGAGTCATTCGCTATTGAAGTTTCATACCGGAAGCTACGCATATTACGCACTGCATTATTTGGTGAACGCGCAGATTCAGCTGTTAGGGAAAGCTAAATCTAAGTCTAGATATACAGATGTACACACAATTTTAGAATAAATTGATTGGGAAGGTGAGACAGAGATTGTTGTAGGACACTTCATTTAGCGATTGTGGAGGAATATTTTTTGAACGGGAGAGGACATCGTTTTGGACTGGTAAGTTCTTATCATGCTTGTTTGAAATTGATAATATAAAATATTATTTGTGATTTTTTTTTAAATTTAGAAGCAATATATAAACATGAAATGTGAGATGCGTGTGTCTGCCGCCCCAGCCCAACCCACATGAAATAGCCTATTTGAGGCTGTTGAGGAGAGGGCAGGACCACATCAATGGCAAAGTGAAATGGAGACAGTAGATACAGCTGGTCTGTTGTAAAATAATAAAGACAGTAGATCTATCTGGTCTGTAATAATATAATAGAGACAGTAGATCTAGCTGAAATGTCATAATATAAAAGAGATAGTAGATCTAGCAGGTAATAATAATATAATAATATATTCAACCTAATATATTCAACATTCAACTCTCTCTATATATATCTGTTTATTATACCTGTTGAAACAGGGCTCATATGTGAAACTATTCTAACTGAATATTTTCTTTCACAGTGACACTGACTCCGAATGGGAGTCTTATCCGGTGTCCTGTGTGAATTTAAGTATGCTCTCTCTAATTCGCTCTTTCTCTCTCTCGGAGGACATGAGCCCTAGGACCATGCATCAGGACTACCTGGCATGATGACTCCTTGCTGTCCTTGGTTCTGTGCCTGAGCTACAGGCTGTTAGATTTGCGTATGTCTTCAGGCGGAAATTGCACAAAGTAGGGGGGGAGCTGTAATTAAGCTATGGCTTTTTTGGCCACTCTTCCAAAAAGCCCAGCTCCGTGGAGTGTACGACTTAAAGTGGTCCGATGAACAGATACTCCAATCTCCGCTGTGGAGCTTTGCAGCTCCTTCAGGGTTATCTTTGGTCTCTTTGTTGCCTCTCTGATGAATGCCTTCCTTGCCTGGTCCATGAGTTTTGGTGGGCGGCTCTCTCTTGGCAGGTTTGTTGTGGTGCCATATTCTTTCCATTTTTAATAATGGATTTAAATGGTGCTCCGTGGGATGATCAAAGTTACGGATATGTTTTTATAACCCAACCCTGATCTGTACTTATATCCAAGATGGCGAAGCAGTAAGACGTGTTTGTTTTCGTCCCATGTAAATATTGTATTTTTCATTTTTTGTATACATTTCAATCTCTGTTTTCCATTTTCAAATTAAATATACCTTCCTGCAACCCGCCTCACCCAATGTGGTACGGATCTGCTATTTTTTAGACCTTATAACTGGATCCTCCATCATGCTCTGCTAGCTGTCTTTTCCTTTAGCTCGGACTCCAGCTGCTTTAGCCTGGACAGCCCGGATAATACCTGCCAGTCTGCACAGCGCGATACCATCCCTAGACATATCTGACTGCTTTTTATCCACTACACTGGATTTCTGCCGCAAGCTCTGGACCATTACACTGGATCTTCGCAGCTAGCTAGTTGCTCCTGGGTGGCTATTGTGGCTAATGCCCTTGTCCAGAAGCATGCACCAGTTAGCCTCGAATTAGTCTTGAACTAGGCCCATCTCCCGGCTAGCAAACAAAGTACACCAACTACAATACCTCTCTTGCCAATTGGCCTGGACCTTTCGTTGCCTTGGAGCCCCACCGATCCATCACTACTGGTCTGCTGACGTAACTCAGCCGATGTGCTCTCAACCGGCCTCTGCGTTGTGGATGTTTGGTGATGATCCATCTGCTATCCCCGGCCTGCTAGCTCCCTAAACGCTGTGTCTCCCGCTCGCCTAGCGTAGTAACCGACTACTGAACGGCTCCCTGTTTCATCTATTGCTGCTCATTTGACCCTATGATCACTCGGCTACACAGCCGATGCCTGCTGGACTGTTCATTAACACAGTACTTCATTTTGTTAATCTGTCTGCCCCAGCCTCGAACTCAGGCCTTGTGTGTAGCTAACTGACCCCCTCTGCCCATTCATCTCCATTTACCTTTTGTCATGTCACCTGTTGTTGTCTTCTCCCAATCAACACCTGTGATTGCTTTATGCCTTTCTCTAATGTCAATATGTCTTGTACTGTTGTTTAGGGCTGCACTCATTGTTTTATTTTACTGCAGAGTCCTGCTCTTCATGGCTCAGATAGCTCCCACCCCCAACACATGCGAAGGCCGCACCTAGCTTAACTTGCGCCTAAAGAGATGCAACCTCTCTCATCGTCACTCAATGCCTAGGTTTACCCCTACTGTACTCACACCCTACCATACCCTTGTCTGTACACTATGTCCTGAATATATTCTACCACGCCCAGAAATCTGCTCCTTTTTTTCTCTGTTCCCAAAGCACTAGACGACCAGTTCTTATAACCTTTAGCCGTACCCTCATCCTACTCCTCCTCCATTCCTCTGGTGATGTAGAGGTTAACCCAGGCCCTGTGTGTCCCCAGGTGCTCATTTGTTGACTTCTGCAACCATAAAAGCCTTGGGTTCATGCATGTTAACATAACATTCTTCCTAAGTTTGCTTTATTCAGTGCTTTAGCACACTCCGCCAACCCTGATGGCCTAGCTGTGTCTGAAACCTGGCTTAGGAAGGCCACCAAAAATTCTGAACATTCCATCCCCCAAATACAACATTTTCAATCAAGACAGAATTGCTAAAGGGGGCGGAATGGCAATCTACTGTAGAGATAGCCTGCAGAGTTCTGTCATACTATCCATATCTATGCCAAAACAGTTTGAGCTTATACTTTCAAAGATCCATCTCTCCAGCAATAAGTCCCTCAATGTTGCCGCTGGTTATAGACCCCCCTCAGCGCCCAGCTGTGCCCTGGACACCATATGTGAATTGTTTGGATGTTCGAATGAATGACGTGCCCAAAGTAAACTGCCAGAAGCTAGGATATGCATATAATAGCATTGGATAGAAAATCAGATGTTTTCACTCACGAGACTCCCAGTTACACAACAAATGTTCCTTTTATTCCATAAAGTTTATTTTATATCGAAAATACCTCCGTTTGTTTGGCACGTTATGTTCAGAAATCCACAGGAAAGAGCGGTCACGACAACGCAGACGAAAATTCCAAATAGTTTCCATAATGTCCACAGAAACATGTCAAGCATTTTTTATAATCAATCCTCAGATTGTTTTTAAAATATATAATCGATAATATATCAACCGCAAATGTCTTTCACAGTAGGAGAGGGAAAAGTAATACCTATCTGAACTCTGTTACGCGAGCAAAACTCATGTGACCACTTGACACGGTGTTATCATTCTGGCTCATTCTTCAAAATAAAAGCCTGAAACTATGCCTGAAGACTGTTGACACCTTGAGGAAGCGATAGGAAAAAGAATATGGTTCAGCAAAGGGAGGCTATGGAACATGGAGTTTTCAAAATAGAAGCCACTTCCTGTTTTGATTTTCCTCAGGGATTCGCCTGCAATATCAGTTCTGTTATACTCACAGACAATATTTTGTCAGTTTTGGAAACTTTTGAGTGTTTTCTATCCAATGCTAATAATAATATGCATATATTAGCAACTGAGACTGAGTAGCTGCCGTTTACAATGGGCACCTTTTCATCCAAGCTACTCAATACTGCCCCTGCAGCCATAAAAAGTTAATGAAATCAATGGCACCAACTAAACTGACTTTTTTGGATATAAAGAAGAACTTCATCGAACAAAACGACATTTCAATGTGTAGGTGGGACCCTTGGGATTGTAAACAGATGCAGATTTTCAAATGTAAGGGATTAATTTTATTGCTATTTGGGATTTGTGACGCCTGTGCTGGTTTGAAAAAGTATTTTGATGTGGGGCGCAGTCCTCAGATAATCGCATGATATGCTTTCGCCATAAAGCCTTTTTAAAATCTGACAATGCGGTTGGATTAACAAGAAGTTAAGCTTTTAAACGATGTAAGACAATTGTATTTTCATGAATGTTTAATATTACAATGTTTGTATTTTGAATTTCGTGCACTGCAATTTCACCGGATGTTGTCATAGTGGAACACCGATCCCAAAGAGGTTTAGCACCCCAGCTGTCCTACAATCTAAGCTAGATGCCCTCAATCTCACACAAATTATCAAGGAACCTACCAGGTACAACCCCAGATCCATAAACATGGCACCCTCATAGATACCATCCTGACCAACTTTCCCTCGAAATACACCTCTGCTGTTTTGAACCAGGATCTCAGCGATCACTGACTCATTGCCTGTGTCCGTTACAGGTCCGCAGTCAAACGACAACCCCTCATCACTGTCAAACGCTCCCTAAAACACTTCTGAGAGCAGGCCTTTCTAATCGACATGGCCTGGAAGGATATTGACCTCATCCCGTCAGTAGAAGATGCCTGGTTGTTGTTTAAAAGTGCTTTCCTGACCATCTTAATAAGCATGCCCCTTTCAAAAAAAGTAGAACTAAGAACAGATACAGCCATTGGTCCACCCCAGACTTGACTGCCCTTGACCAGCACAAAAAAAACCTGTGGCGTACTGCACTAGCTTTGAATTGTCCCCGCGATTTTCAACTTTTCAGGGAAGTCAGGAACCAATACACAGTTAGTTAGGGAGGCAAAGGCTAGCTATTTCAAACGGAAATTTACATCCTTCAGCTCTAATTCCAAAATGTTTGGGGACACTGTAAAGTCCATGGAGAATAACAATACCTCCTCCCAGCTGCCCACTGCACTGAGACTAGGAAACACTGTCACCACTGATATATTCACAATAATTGAACATTTCAATAAGCATTTCTCTACAGCTGGCCATGATTTCCACCTGGCAACCCCAGCCCCAGCCAACGGCTTCTCCTTCACCCAAATCCAGACAGCTTGTGTTCTGAAAAAGCTGTAGAATCTGGATCCCTAAAAATCAGCTGGGCTAGACTGTCTGAACCCTCTCTTCCGAAAAGTATCCGCCGCCATTGTTGCAACCCCTATTACTAGTCTGTTCAACCTCGCTTTCGTGTCGTTTGAGATTTCTTAAAATTGGAAAGCGTTCGCAGTCCTCCCCCTATTCGAAGGGGGAGACACTCTAGACACAAACTGTTACAGACCTATGTCCATCCTGCCCTGCCTTTCTAAAGTCTTCGAAAGCCAAGTGAAGAAACACATCAACGACCATTTTGAATCCCACCGTACCTTTTCCGCTATACAATCTGGTTTCGGAGCTGGTCACAGGTGCACCTCAGCCACGCTCAAGGTACTAAATTATATCATAACCGCAATCGATAAAAGACAGTATTGTGCAGCCTAGCCAAGGCTATCGACTCTGTCAATCACTGTATTCTAATCGGCAGACTCGGCAGCCTTGGTTTCCCTAATGACTGCCTCGCCATGGTTCACTAACTACTTCTCAGATAGAGTTCAGTGTATCAAATCGGAGGGCCTGTTGTCCAGACCTCTGGCATTCTCTATGAGGGTGTCCCAGGGTTCAATTCTCGGGCCGACTCCTTTCTCTGTACATATCAATGATGTTGCTCTCTTTCACGCAGGTGATTCTTTGATCCACCTCTATGCAGACGACACCATTCTGTATACATTTGGCCCTCCTTTGGACACTGTTAACAAACGTCCAAAACAAGCTTCAATGCCATACAACACTCCTTCCGTGGCCTCCAACTGCTCTTAAATGCTAGTAAAACAAAATGCATGCTCTTCAACCAATCGCTGCCCGCACCCACACACCTGACTAGCATCACTACAAGGGATGGTTCTGACTTAGGTATTTATAGTTGTCCACATAATCTAGATGTCTGGCTAGACTGGAAACTCTCCTTCCAAACTCACATTAAGCATCTCCAATCCAAAATGTAATCTAGAATCGGCTTCCTATATCGCAACAAAACCTCCTTCACTAATGCTGCCAAACATATCGTAAAACTGACCATCCTACCGATCCTTGACTTCGGCGATGTCATTTACAAAATATATTCCAACACTCTAGTCAGCAAATTGGATGCAGTCTATCACAGTGCCATCCGTTTTGTCACCAAAGCCCCATATACTACCCACCACTGCGACCTGTATGCTCTCGTTGGCTGGTCCTCACTATATCTTCATCGCCAAACACACTGGCTCCAGGTCATCTATACGTTTTTTTCTAGGTAAAGCTCCGCCTTATCTTAGCTCACTGGTCACCATAGCAACTCCCACCCATAGCATGGCTCCAGCAGATATATTTCACTGGTCATCCCCAAAGCCAATACTTCCTTTGGCCGCCTTTCCTTCCAGTTCTCTGCTGCCAATGACTGGAACGAATTGCAAAAATCACTGAAGTTGGAGACTTATATCTCCATCACTAACTTTAAGAGTCAGCGGTTAGAGCAGCTTACCGATTGCTGCAGCTGTACACAGTCCATCTGTAAATAGCCCATCCAACCAACCAACTACCTACCTCATCCCCATGTTTGTTTTTCTGTTCTTTTGCACACCGGTATTTCTACTTGCACATCCTCATGTGCACATATATCACTCCAGTGTAAATTGCAATTACTTTGCTAATATTGGCCTATTTATTGCCTTACCTCCTTACTTCATTTCCACACACTGTATACAGATTTTTCTATTGTGTTATTGACTGTACGATTGTTTATCCCATGTGTAATGCTGTGTTGTTTTTGTCGCACTGCTTTGCTTTGTCTTGGCCAGGTCGCAGTTGTAAATGACAACTTTTTCTCAACTGGCCTACCTGGTTAAATAAAGGTTAAATATTTTTTTTAATACTTAATAAAAATGTGTCCCTGACCTGTTTGGAGAGCTCCTTGGTCTTCATGGTGCTCCTTGCTTAGTGGTGTTGCAGACTCTGGGGACTTTCAGAACAGGTGTGTATATATACACTGAGATCATGTGGCAGAACATGTGACACTTATATTGCACACAGTTGGACTTTATTTAATTAATTATGTGACTTCTGAAGGTAATTGCTTGCACCAGATCTTATTTAGGGGTTTCATAGCAAAGGGGATGAATACGTATGCACGCACCACTTTTCCGATTTTTATGTTTTAGAATTTTTTGAAACCAGTTAATTTTTTTCTCACTTCACCAATTTGGGGTATTTTTTGTAGGTCCATTACATGAAATCCAAACAAAATAGGAAAAATGCCAACGGGGGTGAATAGTTTTGCAAGGCAATTTAGCCTTTGACCTCGATGGTATCATTGTTGCTAATGTGCTCTAATGTGACTAGAATGACATTGTATTCAACAACCAACTTTCCAGGACATAGACATTTCTTATATGGGCAGAAAGCTTAAATTCTTGTTAATCTAACTGCAGTGTCCAATTAACAGTAGCTTTTACAGTGAAAAAATACCATGCTATTTTTTTGAGGAGAGTGTACGTCACAAAACACTTTTGTCACGGCAACTGGTTTGATACATTATCTCCGAAGATAAATAATGAACTTACATTCAGCAATCTTGCTCTGATTTGTCCTCCTGAAGGTCCCTGAGATAAAAGTATTCAGTTTGTTTGATAAAAATCTATTTTTATGTTCAAATGTAGGAACTGGCTACTACAGTTCGACCCCAATGGTGTCTCTGGCTCCACACCCAACCCTCCCGGCCATCGAAATGTTTGAAAGTTAGTTTATAAGCTAACGATACATCATGTCTGACATTCCTAGGAGTGTGTAAACAAAAATATTTTATTTCCATATAAATGTTTGTATGATCTCTGTCGTTATGTACTTGAAAATGTATTGACCAATTCAGCACAGTTGGGCAAACTCCTGGTAAAATATTGTGCAGTAATGTAATTCTTCACTGGATCAGTCTGAAACTTTGTACAAACACTGCTGCCATCTAGCGGCCAAACTCTAAATTAAACATAGACTCCTATCTGAAAGCATGGCCTTTCTCTTGCATTTCAAAGATTGTGGAACATCAGTGTTTCCTTTCAAATTATATCAAGAATATGCATATCCTTGCTTCAGATCCTGAGCAACAGGCAGTTAGATTTGGGTTCCTCATTTTAGGTGAAAAATGAAAAAAGGAGTCAGATCCTTATTAGTCAATAAGTGTCAGGCAACTGTGCTAGGGTAAAATTAGGCCTTAAAATAAGGCCTTACTAGACATCTAATGTATCTCAATAAACAGCTACATTTTAGTTACATTAATCTTAAAACTCACTTGGTGAAGGCAACATGACTGAATTTTAACAAATTCAACAACCATGTCTTTGTTACTAACAAATATCGTCATGTGTGGTAACTCTAAAATTCACTGGAAAGGCAAGGCACACTGGGAAATAATATTGGTGTGGCTTTCAGTTTGGCTTTTCAATTTTAGGCCACCTGTGAGTGGTAGTGTTGTACCAGTTTAAATGTTCTATGGTTGTTATTTTAAGTGTTCCCCCTGCCAGTTTTTGTAAATGCTCACATGAGATCATCGGACAATAAGGAATTGAGAATAATTATGTGATTCATGTGACCCTACACTAGCAACACTGTCTTGTCAAAATGCTTACATTTTTGTAATTTAGCAGATGCTTTTATCTAGAGTGACTTACAGGAGCAATTACGGTGACTTGCTTAATGGCACATCGATGGATTTGTTACCTAGTCGGCTCGGGAATTCAAACCAGCGACACTTTGGTTACTGGCCCAACGCTCTTAACCGCTAGGCTACCAGCCGCCCAGTAATAATACTATATGAGGTGAACATTAAAAGTGTCAATTCCCTAACACTGACAAAGTGTAACAGTATCAGCACCAAACACAGTGTTAATATAGCAGTTAAAAGTGTGGCCCATATGCAGTATTACTGCCCCAGTGTTTCATTTAACACTCTGAGTAATCACATTTCCATCCACAGTTTTTATGCAAGTAGTCATACCGTATCAAAAAAAATCATGACAACTTTGATGGAAACAGGAAGTTTTGGTAAAATTGTATAAATGCCGACAGATCATTTGTTAGTTCGACATGGTGGGTTCTTTTTGTGTTGGTAAAATGTATTATGTGAGAAATGACAGTGGAAATGCCTTTATGCTCAAATGCTGATATAATCACCATCATATCAAAGTCAACTTGGAGTCACGCAATTATATGTAGTGTGGTCCTCTCACTATGACTCGGGAAACCATGCAGTTTATTAGGCTATAAGTTGTGATCATCTTCACATCTCCAACAAATATCGATGACTGCCATTTGACAAGTAAGAATATTCTCGCTTTAATCCATAATAATATCATCATCATGTAGACTAGCCTACGCGCACAGACTTCCCGCACTGCTAGAGTGCAGGTACCAAAACCAGAGTAGGCACATATGCTAATTAATGCAACAGTTGTGACAAAATTATCAGTAGAGTTGAAAATGCAATGCAAACACATTGAGCTTTCGATTGTTATTCTGGATACATGAAAACGTAAGCAAAAAAAAGTACATTTTGTGTTCACTGACATCACGCACTGATTTGTATCGACAACAAGTCAGTCTGGTGGACACTGTTGGGAAAACGTGCATTTTTTCTTTATGCATGTTTTATAATATTCTCAAGAATATCTGTTGCCGATTGGATGGAAACCGCGCTAGTGTTGATTCAACATTGGATTATTTGCTGTGTACATGCAGCCCTGGGAATCTTTTTTTGTCTGGAAAGGTTGCATTTGGTGTAAAGCTATGGAAGTTTGGCAGCCCCCCATTTTACACATGCTAAATAAACAGAGAACTGAGAATACCAGATATGCATTCCAAATGGCACCCTTTTCCCTATATAGGGTATAGAGTGCCATTTGGGTATTATTGCTCTCCTCTCCTCAAAGGAGGTCTGGAGCTGTCTGCATTAGCATTTCATACAGAGACACTGAATGTCCTCCTGTTGCCAGGTGGATTCCCCCGTGAGAGGAGGTGTTAGAGAAAGGTGTTAGTTTTCACATAGCCCCTCGTCAAGCAGAGAGAGAGAGAGTGAGACACCGATAGAGATGGATAGACAGAGAGAGAGATGAGAAAGAGAGAGGAGAAACAAACAAATAAAGAGCTTGATGTAGGTCGGACTGATGAAGGCCAGTGCAGTAGCGAAATGCTAGGTGACAGGAGAAAGGAGTGGGGAGGGGTGAGGTGGAAAAAGGAGAATGTGGGGGAAGCAGTGAGACAGGATGAAGGAGATAGTGTGGAATTATTGTGGTGGGTGGGGTGAGGGGAGTGGGTGAGGCAGGCTGGTGGGTGTGGTGAGGTGAGTGGGTAATGTGTGGACAGCGCCCTGCGGCTTCTCTCTCATCTAAGTTCTGTAAATCGATGGACACGCCCTACCTATCTCTCTCTCTCTCTCTCTCTCTTTCTCACTCAGAGTGTTGGCATGGGCCAATTAGCATCTCTCTCACATTTCCCCGTCTCTGCATTGCACGTGAAGGGCACAGAGTCACAGGCAGGCCGCTCGGCACACTGTTTTATTATCAGTGAGACACATCAGGCATCCTCTCTCTCTGCACTCAACACACCACTGACTGACTGATACCCTTGTACTTGATGGATGACTCAAGGTCACTAATTAGTAAAGAACTCCCCTCACTTGCTTGTCTAGGTCTTAATTGAAAGGAACAACCAAAAACCTGTAGACACTAGGCGCTCCATGGAATGAGTTTGACATCCCTGGACGAGAACAAAAGTACATTTTGTGCGTGGCAAATGACACCCTATTGCCTATAGTGAATGGCGTTTGACCAGGGCCCATAAGGGACAGGGTGCCATTTGGGTAATGACCTAGTACAGCAGTTACACTACACAGTATATTCAAAAGTATGTGGACACCCCTTCAAATGAGTGGATTTGGCTATTTCAACCACACCCGTTGCTGATGGGTGTATAGAAATCGAGCACACATCCATGCAATGTCCACTGAAAAACATTGGCAGTAGACTGGTCTTACTGAAGGGCTCAGTGACTTTCAACGTGGCACCGTCATAGGATGCCACCTTTCCAACAACTCAGTTTGTAAAACAATTCTGCCCTTCTAGAGCTGCCCTGGTCAACTGTAAGTGCTATTATTGTGAAGTGGAAACGTCTAGGAACAACAATGGCTTAGCCGCAAAGTGGTTGGCCACACAAGCTCACAGAACGGGACCGCTGAATGCTGAAGCAGGTAGGACGTAAAAAACGTACATTCTTGGTTGCAAAACCTATTAGCGAGTTCCAAACTCCCCCTGGAAGCAAGAACTGTTCGTCGGGAGCTTTATAAAATGCTATTCCATGATCAAGCAGCCGCACACAAGCCAAAGATCACCATGGGCGATGCCAAGCGTCAGCTGGAGTGGTGTAAAGCTCACCGCCACTCTGGAGCATTGTAAACAGGTTCTCTATAGTGATAAATCATGCTTCACCATCTGGCAGTCCGACGGATGAATCTGGAGAGTACTACCTGCCCCAATGCATAGTGCCAACTGTAAAGTTTGGAGGAGGAGGAAAAATGGTCTGGGGTTGTTTTTCATGGTTCGGCTAGTCCTCTTAGTTCCAGTGAAAGAAAATCTCAACGCTACAAAATACAATGACATTCTAGACGATTCCGTGCTTCCAACTTTGTGGTAACCGTTTGGGGAAGGCCCTTTCTTGTTTCTAGCATGAGGGGGCCTGCAGAGACTGGCCTGGCCTGGTTGAGCCCTGACCTCAACCCCATCAAACAACTTTGGAATGAATAGGAATGCCGGCTGCGAGCAAGTTCTTTTCGCCCAACATCAGTGCCCAACCTCACTAATGCTCTAGTGGCTGAATGGAAGCAAGTCCCCGCAGCAATGTTTCAACATCTAGTAGAAAGCCTTCCCAGAAGAGTGGAGGCTGTTATAGCAGCAACAGGCCAACTCCATATTAATGCCCATGATTTTGGAATGAGATATGCGACAAGCAGGTGTCCACATTCTTTTGGTCATTCAGTGTATTTCCCCCCAGTGTTTGGATGGAATCTAAAATCTCTGCTTGCTCATTTATGGGAGTCCGTAGTTTATATAATAATCAATCTGAAGTTGAAAAATAGTGTCTGGCGCTGTACTATAATTGAAAGTTTACCCATATCTTAACACTGTCTAGACTGAATAGTATTGACCCCCTGTAATAAAGGGATGGAGGAAATAGGGTTTAGATAGAACAAAACCAAGTAAATACTTCCTAGGTGTTCGCCAAGCCTTGAGTATGGATTGTAAGTCCCATATAAATCACACCTTCGCCCTTTAAAGTGGCAAGGAGGTATACCTACAGTGCTGTAGCGATTTTAGCACATGGCAACAGTGCAACTCCACTTGCGGATCTCAAACTCAGCCCATAGGCAGAGCTGCTAACCAAGTCTAAACTATAACTGATTTGAGGAGAAAGAGTAGGACCAGGAGGCAGCCCTTAGGTTCCCAGTAGTAGCTCCAGTAGGGATATTACATAATCACTATTCCTCTTAACAGCTCTTTAAAAAAGGAAGGGGAAAAAATGTAATATCTCCTAGCAAACACTCTCAAATGAAGGAGGAGAAAATCCTAGCAATCCCAAAATGCGAAATTAAATATTAACGCAACCTTTTGCCAATCATCTATTTATTATGCATTCTTTCCTCGAGTTTTATAATGTAGACCTTTACTGAAAATATTATTATTTAATTTTTTGGAGGGCGGGAAACTATTTATAAATCATGCTCTGTTCACAAGGATGTTTTTTTTGTAAAGGTCCCCAAAAGTATGTAATTTTCTCTGCGGCCACAAATATGGATTTTTCTAACTGACCCTCTAATGCCATTTTCATACCCCATGGAATAAGTAGAGATCACAGGTCCTTTGCAAATGGAGGCTATATTCTCGTATATATTATATATTTATCTCAGGAAGATAGTTCTTTGATTGCCCAGGTGACGGATCTCTGTAAAAGTTTAAAATAAATCCTTGGCTATGTTTCAATGCAAATCTATAGGCCTACACATACTATTTCTGTTGGTTTGGCGACTAATATGTAGCGAGGGCCAGCTAAAGAGAGCATACAGGTCGCAGTGGTGGGTAGTAGTAAAAACGGATGGCACTGTGGTAGACTACATCCAATTTGCTGAGTAGAGTGTTGGAGGCTATTTTGTAAATGACATTGCCGAAGTCAAGGATCAGTAGGATAGTTAGTTTTACGAGGGTATGTTTGGCAGCATGAGTGAAGGAGGTTTTGTTGTGAAATAGGAAGCCGATTCTAGATTTAATTTTGGATTGGAGATGCTTAATGTGAGTCTGGAAGGAGAGTTTACAGTCTAACCAGAGACCTAGGTATTTATAGTTGTCCACATATTCTAAGTCAGAACCGTCCAGAGTAGTGATGCTAGACGGGTGGGTGGGTGTGGCAGCGATCGGTTGAAGAGCATGCATTTCGTTTTACTAGCATTTAAGAGAAGTTGGAGCCAACGGAAGAAGGGTTGTATGGCATTGAAGCTCGTTTGGAGGTTTGTTAATTAACACAGTGTCCAAAGAAAGGCCAGATGTATACAGAATGGTGTCGTCTGCGTAGAGGTGGATCAGAGAATCACCAGCAGCAAGAGCGACATCATTGATATATACAGAGAAAAGAGTCGGCCCGAGAATTGAACCCTGTGGCACCCCCATAGAGACTGCCAGAGGTCAGGACAACAGGCCCTCCGATTTGACACACTGAACTCTATCTGAGAAGTAGTTGGTGAACCAGACGAGGCAGTCATTTGAGAAACCAATTCTATTGAGTCTGTCGATAAGAATGCGGTGATTGACAGAGTCGAAAGCCTTGGCCAGGTCGATGAAGACGGCTGCACAGTACTGTCTTTTATGTTGGTAGGTTCATTTTCAAATATACATTTACATTTTGGTCATTTAGCAGACACTCTTATCTGGAGTGACTTGCTCAAATAAGGTAGAAAAACATATAACAGTCATAGCAAGTAAAAAGGTTTCTGTAACCGTTACTGAGTGTGTTGTTGGTATTCGTGCCGTCTACTTGCCAATGTATTTGAAAATACAAAAATACATTTATTTTAATTAAATACATTACGAAATCATTTGTTGTTTATTTTGATACATTGAGCTTTATGGTATTTTGTCATTCTTGCCCATCCCTGCTTTTGACAATTTTAAAGAGTAGCTTTTTGGCACTCCTATTATTTTCCCTGCCTCTGGGCTCTTTTCAATCTGCATCGCTGAAGCATTACAGATTGTGTGCTAGAAATGTAAAGGTAATTTCAGATTGCCCTGACATATGCAGCGTTTACCGTGAATGCAGTCTCCTTGACTACGGGAACATGGTCTTTTATTGTCAATTGTGCTAAAAAGCTGAACTTCTGCGATACGGATTGAATAGAGCCCTAGGTTGAACCATGTTTTGAGGCTGTACAGTGCGTTTGTTTACATTTACTTTGTTTACAAACATTGCAATAAAACAAGCTTATATTTTGGGTTCGGATGGGGTATGACAGTTAAACTAAGCTCATGAGACATACAGTGCCTTGCGAAAGTATTCGGCCCCCTTGAACTTTGCTTCCTTTTGCCACATTTCAGGCTTCAAACATAAAGATATAAAACTGTATTTTTTTGTGAAGAATCAACAACAAGTGGGACACAATCATGAAGTGGAACGACATTTATTGGATATTTCAAACTTTTTTAACAAATCAAAAACTGAAAAATTGGGCGTGCAAAATTATTCAGCTCCCTTAAGTTAATACTTTGTAGCGCCACCTTTTGCTGCGATTACAGCTGTAAGTCGCTTGGGGTATGTCTCTATCAGTTTTGCACATCGAGAGACTGAAATTTTTTCCCATTCCTCCTTGCAAAACAGCTCGAGCTCAGTGAGGTTGGATGGAGAGCATTTGTGAACAGCAGTTTTCAGTTCTTTCCACAGATTCTCGATTGGATTCAGGTCTGGACTTTGACTTGGCCATTCTAACACCTGGATATGTTTATTTTTGAACCATTCCATTGTAGATTTTGCTTTATGTTTTGGATCATTGTCTTGTTGGAAGACAAATCTCCGTCCCAGTCTCAGGTCTTTGCAGACTCCATCAGGTTTTCTTCCAGAATGGTCCTGTATTTGGCTCCATCCATCTTCCCATCAATTTTAACCATCTTCCCTGTCCCTGCTGAAGAAAAGCAGGCCCAAACCATGATGCTGCCACCACCATGTTTGACAGTGGGGATGGTGTGTTCAGGGTGATGAGCTGTGTTGCTTTTACGCCAAACATAACGTTTTGCATTGTTGCCAAAAAGTTCAATTTTGGTTTCATCTGACCAGAGCACCTTCTTCCACATGTTTGGTGTGTCTCCCAGGTGGCCTGTGGCAAACTTTAAACGACACTTTTTATGGATATCTTTAAGAAATGGCTTTCTTCTTGCCACTCTTCCATAAAGGCCAGGTTTGTGCAATATACAACTGATTGTTGTCCTATGGACAGAGTCTCCCACCTCAGCTGTAGATCTCTGCAGTTCATCCAGAGTGATCATGGGCCTCTTGGCTGCATCTCTGATCAGTCTTCTCCTTGTATGAGCTGAAAGTTTAGAGGGACAGCCAGGTCTTGGTAGATTTGCAGTGGTCTGATACTCCTTCCATTTCAATATTATCGCTTGCACAGTGCTCCTTGGGATGTTTAAAGCTTGGGAAATCTTTTTGTATCCAAATCCGGCTTTAAACTTCTTCACAACAGTATCTCGGACCTGCCTGGTGTGTTCCTTGTTCTTCATGATGCTCTCTGCGCTTTTAACGGACCTCTGAGACTATCACAGTGCAGGTGCATTTATACGGAGACTTGATTAAACACAGGTGGATTGTATTTATCATCATTAGTCATTTAGGTCAACATTGGATCATTCAGAGATCCTCACTGAACTTCTGGAGAGAGTTCGCTGCACTGAAGGTAAAGGGGCTGAATAATTTTGCATGCCCAATTTTTCAGTTTTTGATTTGTTAAAAAAGTTTGAAATATCCAATAAATGTCGTTCCACTTCATGATTGTGTCCCACTTGTTGTTGATTCTTCACAAAAAAATACAGTTTTATATCTTTATGTTTGAAGCCTGAAATGTGGAAAAAGGTCGCAAAGTTCAAGGGGGCCGAATACTTTCGCAAGGCACTGTATATATGTTATATTCTTCAAGAATCAACGGGTACATATCGTTCATTTAGAAATCCAAATATGTATGGAGCAACTGCTGAATGCCCCTTTAATAAATACACCAAAACATAATCAGCCTTCATCACAGGGTTATCACTGACCTCTGGCATGCTGATTAAAATCATTAGGATGCCATTTGTTAGACTGTGACTGAAGGTGATCTGGAAATGGAAAAACATCATGATTTCACTGCCCCAGTTGTGTTTCTTATGGGGAGAAAAGGGGATGATAAAAATGAAGAAATTATGTAAGAAATCAATTTGTCAGCTCTTGCTGACTGACCATGCATTGTTCAGAAACAACCTTTGAATTCATTACTATTACATGAGAAACTGAAACTAGATAACCCAGAGCAGAACAAACTTATCTCAGTTTTACCACAAGTCCCTCCTACAGAGATATAGAGTGAAATGGGGAGGAGAAACTCCATATTCTCCCTTCTTGTTAAATTGGTGTTTTGAAACCCACTCACTCACAAAGTAAGAAACCTCTAAACCAGTAGATGTACAGTACATATCACAGCTGGAGAACAATAACAATATGCTTGTTCTAAGACTGTATGTTTGTATGCTTGTAGGCTAAATGTGTCTATATCTTTGATATTCTATTCAGGCTACATTTTGACTGCCTGCTCTGTGTCTCATCAGTGCTTGATGTTTAATTCCTTTAACTTTGATGTATAACTAGCATCATATTGACAGATATCACATTTCAAATTGACATGCTGTACAGTAAGAGGGGTTTACAGTGTTACAAAGCATTGATTATTATGATAAGAAAGAAACCAATTAAATTGATTATGGTTTCAAACAAGCCTGATAATTGCTTTGCTAACATTATACATTCTGAAGAGACAAACAAACAATGAACACCAATATTTAGCAACATATATCATCTTCAAGTTCTACTGCGCAACAAGTAAGAGGAAAGAGCATGCTCACACACTGGAGACACTATTAGCTATTAGCATAATTTTACCCAATTTATGGATTACATTTTTTTTCTTCATCAATCTACACACAATACCCCATAATGACAAAGCAAAAAAGGTTTTTTGAAATGTTTGCAAATTTATCAAAAAAGAAAACAGAAATGCCTTATTTATAAAAGTATTTGCTTTGAGACTCGAAATTGATATCAAGTCCATCCTATTTCCATTGATCATACTTGGGTTGTTTTGACAACTTGATTGGAGTCCATCTGTGGTAAATTCAATTGATTGGAAATGATTTGGAAAGGCCTGTCTATATATGTTCCACAGTTGACAGTACATGTCAGAGCATAAACCAAGACATGAGGTTGAGGGATTGTCTGTAGAGCGCCGATACAGGATTGGGTCGAGGCACAGATCTGGGAAAGTGTACCAACACATTTCTGCAGCATTTAAGGTCCACAAGAAAACATCAATCTTAAATGGAAGAAGTTTGGAACCACTAAGACTCTTCCTAGAGATGGCTGCCCGTATAAACTGAGCAATCGGGGGAGAAGGGCCTTGGTCAGTAAGGTGACCAAGATTCTGAGTACCTCTGTGGAAATGGGAGAACTTTCCAGAAGGACAACCATCTCTACAGCACTGGTAGAGTGACCAGACGGAAGCCACCCCTCCGCAGAAGGCACATAACAGCCCTCTTGGAGTTTCCCAAAAGGCACGTAGAGGACTCTCAGACCATGAGAAACAAGATTCTCTGGTCTGATGAAACTAAGATTGAACTGTTTGCCCTGAATGGCAAGCGGCACGTCTGGAGGAAACCTTGCACCATCCCTACGATGAAGCATGGTTGGTGGCAGCATTATGCTGTGGCTGATGTTTTTCAGAGGAAGGGACTGCGAGACTATTTAGGTTTGAGAAAAGATGAATGGGGCAAAGTACAGAGAGTTCCTTGATGAAAACCTGCTCCAGAACACTCAGGACCTAAGACTGGGTTGAAGGTTCACCTTCCAACAGGACAATGACCTTAAACACACAGCCAAGACAACGCAGGAGTAGCTTCAGGACAAGTCTCTGAATGTCCTTGAGTGGCCCAGCCAGAGTCCGGACTTGAACCCGATTGATCTCTGGTGAGACCTGAAAATAGCTGTGCTGCGATGCTCCCCATCCAACCTGACAGAGCTTGAGAGGATCTGCAGAGAAGAATGAGAGAAACTTCCCAGGCTTGTAGCGTCATACCCAAGAAGACTCAAGGCTGTAATCACTGCCAAAGGTGCTTCAACAAAGTACTGATTAAAGGGTCTGAATACTTATGTAAATGTGATATTTCCATTTTTATAATTTTAAAACATTTGCAAAAAAATCTAAAAACATGTTTTTGCTTTGACATTATAGGGTATTGTGTATAAATTGTAGAGGGGGGAAACTATGTAATCAATTTTAGAATAAGGCTGTAACGTAACAAAATGTGGTAAAAGTAAAGGGGTCTGTATAATTTCTGAATGCACTGTATACTTTAATTTCTACAGACCCTACTGAGTATTCATATATATATATATATATATATATATATATATATATATATATATATATATATATATATATATATATATATATATATATATATATATGCATATATATATATACAGTGGGGCAAAAAGTATTTGTTATTTGTTATTGACCAAATACTTATTTTCCACCATAATTTGTAAATAAATTCATTAAAAATCCTACAATGTGATTTTCTGTTTTTTTTCTCATTTTGTCTGTCATAGTTGAAGTGTACCTATGATGAAAATGACAGGCCTCTCTCATCTTTTTAAGTGGGAGAACTTGCACAATTGGTGGCTGACTAAATACTTTTTTGCCCCACTGTGTGTGTGTGTATATATATATATATATTTATATATATGTATGTATGTGTGTGTGTGTGTGTGTAGGTGTACCAGTCAAAAGTTGACACACCTACCCATTCAACATCTTTTCTTTATTTTCACTATTTTCTACATTGTAAAATAGACATCAAACCTACTAAATAACACATATTGAATTATGTAGTGACCAAAACAGTGTTACACAAATCAAAATATATGTTTTATTCTTCAAAGTAGCCACCCTTTGCCTTGATGACAGCTTTGCACACTCTTGGCATTCTCTCTACCAGCTTCACGGGGAATGCTTTTCCAACAGTCTTGAAGGAGTTCCCACATATGCTGAGCACTTGTTGGCTGCTTTTCCTTCACTCTGAGGTCCATCTCATCCCAGACTATCTCAATTGGGTGGAGGTTGGTTGATTGTGGATGCCAGGTCATCTGTTGCCACTGTCCTTGGTCAAATAGCCCTTACACAGCCTGTTTTGGTCATTGTCCTGTTGAAAAACAAATGATAGTCCCACTAAGCGCAAACCGGATGGGATAGCATATCGCTGCAGAATGCTGTACCAACACATGGGTGTGATCATTCTACAGTGGTCCCTGTAGGTACGATCAAACCGGTGTGATTAGAATGCGTATTTAGAATGTCCATTTTAGAATGACACAACAGTCAGCATTTGAGCTGGCCACAGTTTTTTCAGAAACATTTTGCACATACAAAGTTATGTTCAGAATGTGAGCAGTTTATTATTAGATGCACGGAGGTAGCTACAGCATAACACAATCCTCCAAGCTGGAAAAATGTAGGCTATATTTGTCCTAGCGCTAACTGAGGAAAGATTGAGGAAAGATTGACATAACACAAACGGTCATATTTTTACAACACAAGCGGTCATATTTTTATAACTCTCGGCTGACAGAAACAACAATATTAATTATCTAATAGCAAATACTATTTATAATTAATCACAGCACGGGTGAGCTCACCATTGATCGAAATAATTGAGTACAGCACTTTCTAGAAATCTAAAGTTGGACTACTTCTATATGAATTAATGAGGAGGCAGAACACACCTCAATTCAATTTGTTGTTAGAAAATACTTTGAAATTGGCAAGTTGAAACATAGCCTATAGATAATTAGCAGGCAGCGCTTGTTAACTGTCCTGTTGCATAATAATCACATTTTGGAACAGTGAGTGCATTCTGACATCACGTGCATAAAACAACTCACGCTGGGGTGACCATTAGAGATAAACTTGGCAAAAAAGAAATGTCCCTTTTTCAGGACACTGTCTTTCAAATATAGTTTGTAAAAATCCAAATAATTTCACAGATCTTCATTGTAAAGGGTTTAAACACTGTTCCCCATGCTTGTTCAATGAAACATAAACAATGAATGAACATGCACCTGTGGAATGGTCGTTAAGACAGCTTACAGACGGTAGACAATTAAGGTCACAGTTATGAAAACTTAGGACACTAAAGAGGGCTTTCCATTGACTCTGAAAAACAATCAAAAGAAAGATGCCCAGGGTCCCTGCTCATTTGTGTGAGATGGAAGGTCCGTCATGGTCTGGGACGGTGTGTCACAGCATAATTGCACTGAGCTTGTTGTCATTGCAGGCAATCACAATGCTGTGCGGTACAGTGAAGATATCCTCCTCCCTCATGTGGTACCATTCCTGAAGGCTCATCCTGACATGACCCTCCAGCATAACAATGCCACTAGCCATACTGCTCGTTCTGTACGTGATTACCTGCAAGACAGGAATGTCAGTGTTCTGCCATGGCCAGGGAAGAGCCCGGATCTCAATACATTGAGCACGTTTGGGACCTGTTGATTCGGAGGGTGAGGGCTAGGGCCATTCCCCCAGAAATGTCTGGGAACTTGCAGGTGCCTTGGTGGAAGAGCGGGGTAACATCTCACAGCAAGAACGGGCAAATCTGGTGCAGTCCATGAGGAGGAGATGCACTGCAGTAATTAATGCAGCTGGTGGCCACACCATATACTGACTGTTACTTTTGATTTTGAACCCCCCTTTGTTCAGGGACACATTATTCCATTTCTGTTAGTCACATGTCTGTGGAACTTCTCAGTTGTTGAATCTTGTTATGTTCATACAAATGTTTACACATGTTAAGTTTGCTTAAAATAAACGCAGTTGACAGTGAGAGGATGTTTCTTTTTCTGATGAGTTTATTTGGAACTCACATGTCAAAATGTTAAGTGTGCCCTGAATTCTAATTAAATCAGCAGCACAGAACCCACACACCATCTCACCTCTTCCTTCATGCTTCACGGTGGGAACCATACATGCAGAGATAATCCGTTCACGTACTCTGCGTCTCACATAAACACAGAGATTGGAACCAAAAATCTCATGTTCCCCGCGTTGGCGGTAAACGCTGCACAAGTCGGCTTAATCGGAAATGACCTTTACATTTCTATTGTGCAAATTGTAAGTCTTTAGCAATACAGAATGAATAGAACCCTGAGGAAGGGAAAAAAATGGAGTGCCAAAAAGTTACTTAAAAAAATTATCCTAGAGTCACAAGCAGGTTTGACTTTTTGATGTGTATGTAGTATCCGAAAGAATCAAAAAGAAGAGATTCTGCAGTTTCTAAATCACCCATCCTTGCCAAACAACTCATAAATTTACCCCTTGAGCTCTATTTCAAATAACATGCACTCTCCGCGTACATTGGCAACACTCAAAGCACAGTGACATATTTCAAATCAAAATAGGCCATTCTGTTCTTTTGAAATGCATTTTCAGAAATTCCTAACGTTCCTTAAATACCTTAATGAATTAATAATGAATGATCTTTGTGATGGTGTTTAATTCATGGATTTTAACACTTTAAATTGTGATGTTTTAGTGATTTTTCATGAATACGTACTGATACATTAACTAATAAAAATGCCATTCTGTTAATTGAAGTACATTTTCTTTGGTATTCTAAATGTTACCTTCATAAACAGAAATCAAATGATTAGTCTTCCGATAGCATATATGAAATGTAATTATTAGACTGTTAGAATGTTGACGTTCAAAAGACGCATCATTGGCCCGACGGGGGGTCCAACAAGGCTTTTCTAGTGTTAAGTGCCACGGCATATTATTTGAAACCTTGGGTTGAGTGGTTTTTTAAATCTATTTCTAACCTAGGTATAGCTTAGTACTTGTTTTGTCTGGCAAGGTTGGAGAGGTTGTTGAGTGTTAGCGACAAGGACAAAGTACAAACCGTTCTATCTTCACTGTCGTACAAGTATTGTGCACTTATTATTTCAATTTATCATCCAACACAGCCATTTCTCAACATACCAACCTTCCAAAAACATGATGCCTTAAGTTTATGCTTAAACTTTCACTCTCCAATTAAACTGTTATATTCAATTTGTCTGTAGCCAAAGCTGTATGCTTTCAATAGCATTCTACAAACACTGTCTGCGTTATGCATCAATAAGATCTGTTGGTGAACTGACATCACGTCTAGCAACAAAGGCTGGATGAAAACACTGTATGGGTACGAAATGGCAATCTATTTCCTTTGTAGTGCACTACCCATAGGGCTCTTGTCAATTAATGCACTATAGGGATGGGGTGCCATTTGGGGCACAAACACTGCTTGGCAACGATGGTGGAAATGGTTGCCTGATTCATTGTTTTAATGACACTTTGATGAGGCTGTTTGAATAGTAAATACTTGTGTTTCCATTGTTTGACTAATTTCCTCAAAAAGCTAGGGAGGGATTGAATTTGCTGTAGGATGTGCTCCAGTGATGACTGATTCAGTTTGGCTGAAGTGACTACTATGAGTCACATACGATCCGTATCAGGCCAGTATCACAGGATTGATCCTGGTCAACATCCACAAGCTATCTAGAGGTTACTGTAAAATGTCTCATGAGGAGAGACAAATGATGGAATCTAGATTCTGTCCAGACACTTTCAAATGCCACTTAGGTATGATATTTTAGGGGATGTCAGAGTCTTCCTTAAAGTGCATACTTTAACTATGTATTCAGATAAGGAATTATTAAAAACAATCAAAATATTTTCTAAAAGTATGGACCAGGTGCTATAATATCAATCTATACAAACAATATGGCTGGTATGGACTTCAATTCAATACAGTATCAGAGAAAAGCTTTGGATTGTGCTTCAGTCTTTATAATAATTTAATAATAATAATTGATTGGATTTTTATAGTGCTTTTTTCACTTAGGTACTCAAAGCCCTTTAGGGGGAAACTCACCTCATCCACATACATAGTGTAGTACCCACTTGGGTGACGCACGGCAACCATTTGTGCCATTGAGTTTCAGCTATGCCTCTAGAGAAAGCAAGCTTCAGCCATTAAAAGACATAATGGTAACTGCGGACACCAGTTCATTGCCCAGTCTACACCAATGACAATCACATTGATGCCAAGGTCTGTGCTTCAAACAAATAATTAAAGACATGTTCTGGTACTTCAGCAACTAAGAAAGTATTTTTTAAACCTCCCGCTTTGGGCTGGATGTGTCAATGTGTAGTTCATGCATAATCTCTTATCAGAATTACTGTTTTACCTCAATTAGCCACGAAATCCCTAGTTTGAATGCATCTGTTTTCTTGCAGCTGTGCTGCGCCATTTTCCCAGCATTTCTCCCCACGTGGGCTGGCCCCTTAGCAATTTGAGTTCTAGCCAAAGAGGCCTGCCCAGCATTATCCAATGAGGTTGCAAGGCTGTCCCAATGGCTCAGTGGACACAGCAGAGAAAAAGAGTAAGAGCAATGACATGGTGCATATATGTGACGTAGTATACAATTTTCGGGAACCACTTAGAACTACTGGCTAAATTGTACAGTATACACAAATATCGGAGAATCTCTTTAAAAAGAGCCACTGATCTAGGCTGAATGAAGAGATGGGGATAATTCTGCCTTCAAGTCAGATTTTCATCCATGTTCAGTGTTCTTATTTTCTGAAGAAAAGGTCTAGATCCCCTGAAGCTAAGTTTAGAGACATCATGCAAAGTCATGAAGTGATTGCTATTATCCCTTATGGGCTGTTTTCTGGACACAGATTAAACCTACTGTACTGGATTAAGAATAATGCTCAATGGAGATTCTTCATTTAAAGTGTTTTGTAGACAAGCACGAGGCTTAATCTGTGTCCTGGACACTGGCAATGGATGTCCAGGTTTCATCAAGGAATATATTGGTTGATTTCTGATGGGAGCCACTACAGAATACTCCTAAAGCCATGCCACCTGCACCAGCCAAAATTCTCACCAAAGTTGACGGCATTTAAATGCGGTTGATTGAACGTCAGCCCAGGTAATGCAGTGAAATGTCTCCACAATAGCGGGATGGAACTCTCTAATCAGAACAGAAAATATATTCAGTTCCTAATGCAAATAATTATGGCAATACTCTGACTTGTGTATGGTACAGCGGCTTGACATACTGTACAGTATATGCATTATTATGCTGTGCAAGGATTTGATGTTCAAAAGCTGTTGTCAAAGCACAAGAGAACCTACAACGATACAAAAACAACAACAACAGTGCTTCCATAAATTCCCTCACACTCCAACCATTTTACCGTCACCCCTCACTCTGCTGAGCACACCTTCCTAGACAGAGATTTACAATCACGATATCAACAGTGCAAAACTGAGCAGAGTCTAACGAGGTACAACTACCTACCTTACACTGGGGGGGGAAAAGGTTCTTAAATGGTTCTTCCTCAGCTCTTAAGGTTTTTTGGAGAACTCTAGCCTGATAAATAACCTTTGAGTTATGTGTGAGGTTCTTCACATGGCATCTACAGTTCTTCAGAATTCTAAAAGGTTCTTGAAATGTATGGAAGCCTGCAGATGTGTCAATTTCATAGCACACAGCAAATTGGCCAGTGTTAAGTAGGGTTCATTTTTAGAGTAACATTTATAGTGTTGATTCAATAGTTAAATTAACACTAACGAGTTTAATTAACACTCAATTGTGTAACTGTAAACGAACCCCAGTGTTGGTGTTAATAACCATAGTTTAACCACGCCCATCATTATCATATTTCCCAGCATGCTCTATTCCTGGTATATTTTTTTGAATTGCTTCTTTTAATATCTCTTTTTTTTTTACTTGTACATTGATTGATTATTACATTTGAAGCTGCTCAAATATGAATAACATATTTCTAAAAATATTCCAATCGATTACTTGGACTTATTGCACCCGTTACAGAATTGGTTGTTCCAGTTTACCTGTTTAGGGTAGTATCACATTGTAGGAATCTCAACCTTAGCAGTCAATATGAATGTAGGTTGAGAGAGAAATTCAATATGTTGGATATCCCCACCCCGGCTGGATTCCAATAGGAATTACACATCACTTTGCAAACCAGCATAATGTAATTTGCAGGCCTTATGTGACCCATAAACTATGAGCCCTACAGCAGGTCTAATCAATTCCGGACCTGGAGGGATGAAGCATTTCTGGTCTTAGATTTTTTTGTATGCTTCTTCAAATAATCACCACATTTATGGTTCTTAGGAAACCCTAAAATGGTTCCTTTATGGCATTGCTCTCAAGAACCTTATTTGGTTCCAACTTGCACCTTTATTTATAAGAGTTGTGTTTCTAAAGCATTCCAACATAAGGGTATGCCTGCCTCTCTTTTGAAATTATATTTCAGAGTGGGAGATGGAATCTGATACGGAGAAAGACCTCTGCTAATAAAAGGATAAGAAATCAATGAGTGGAGTCCTGTTTCCTGCAGCGCATTTATATTTGTGTCTGAAGCTACTGCTACAGTGGTGCTGCTCATGCATCAGCTATCCTAACTCACACTCACTATCACACCCCTACAGCAGCTGTAGCAGCGGCAGAAGCAGCAGTCCATAACTCCAGCGAGGGAGAGAGAGGGAGGCTTACAACGTACACACCACAGGAGACAGAGGCAGAGCCAACGAGCTGCAAGTGCACTCATTAGTACCGAAAAATAACCTGTGATAAACCCCCTCGCTCCGTTTCTTTGTCTCTCTCACATATACACATACACAGAGAGAGAGAGAGACATTCAAACACTCACGCACATATTCTGTAGAAACAGCTCAAAGCACAAATGGTACTTTAATTTTTCCATACCTGGTGGGACTTCCTTTGACAGGCATGACAGCTGACAGTTCGTGAGGATGAGTGAGAAGGACTTTCTGTGCTTGTCTCACCATTTTCTCTCTTTCTCTCGCTCCCTCTTTCCCTTTTTCTCTACCACCGTCTGTCTCTCTGGGGCAGTGCTTAGTGCTCGGCTAGCGGAGAGCCCACTTTCTTTCTCTCTCTCTCCCTCTTTCTCTCACTGTGGGTGTGAGCAGAGGATTGAAGGAGTGTGTGTGTGTGAATGGTATAAGCCATCGTCCAATCCAGCCTGACTACTGCTCTATGGCTGCAGCAGCTCCAGGAGGAGGAGATCTCTGATTGGTCGATTTAGAGCTGAGTGCATGTCTGTCAGGCTTGCACCACCCTCTTCGTCTTTCACACTACCCTCCTATTTTTTTTTCTCTCTCTCTCTCTCTCTCTCTCTCTCTCATCCCTCTGTCTTTCTCTATATGTTAACCTTCATTTTCATCTACATATTTCTCCCTATTTCTCCATCCCTCAGTCATATGTGTCTCCCTGTATTCTTGCTCTCCTTCTCATGCAAGTGCGCGCACACACGCACACACTCTCCCTCTCTCAGGTACCCTAGGGCTTTTACTCTCTCTGGCTCCAAAGGGAAACTTAATGAATAATAAACAGAGGAGTGAAAGGGGAGAGTTGGGGGTGGAGGTAGAGGAGCGGGCAGTGGGAGAGAGGAGAGAGAGAGAGAGAGAAAGAGGTCCTTCAGGAGCATGGCACATTGGAGAGATGCAGAGAGGGCTACTTTGAGGTGTTCACCCATCAAGTAGACAAGAAGAGAGGAAGAGAATAGAAGACGTGGCAAAGTGGAAGAGGACAGGGGACAGGGGATAGAGGGATGAGGTGAAGGTGTCTAAATAAAGAGGGCGCTTGGTGAAGAGACAGATTACACTCCAGAGACAAGGAGGGAGGCTTGGGTTGAGAATAGAGGCAGGGGGAGAAATGGATGTTGAAAGAAAGGGGGACTCACTAGAAGACGTCACAGGAACAGCCTCTCCTTAACAATGTGGTCCATCCCCTTCATCTATCATCCAGACCCAGTTCTCTCAGACAGACCAGAAGTGTTTCTCATTTACTAAAGAGTTTAATCTGCATACTACTAGTTAAACATTTCTGAAACGTAGGATATATGTTTGAAAAGAAACAGTACATCAGAGGTTTTCAAAACTATTTTTAGATTAACCGCATTACAGAGTATATTAAATGGTTTGGTTGTTTTGGAGGATTTCGGCAATTTTTGACTCGAATCCATTCGGCATTCATATGATACAGGCATCTAATGACTGTGTGGGCTATAATATAAACTAAATTGTGGTTATTGGTGGTTTATTGATGTGGGTTAGTTAGACACCTAGTTGCAGTCATACATGAATGTTAACCACTTAGCATTTCCTTACAGACACCACACCAGTGTCTAAACGTGGCCATTTTGTTTTCCAAATAAATCGAATTACAAACTCTCACTTTGTTCAAACCAAGGGCATCCACCTCACTGCCTGTTCATTGGGCTTTAAGAGGTTAAGCCCTGACCATTGACTTCAAAGCTGGTCTGCCATTTTGTTAGCTCAAACACTGAGTGAGCGAGTGTGACCATGGATTCATGTAGTGTGAGATGGTTGTGTGTTGCTGTGGTTGGTCCCCTCCATAAGAAACACTGGTGTCAATTAATCACAGCTAAGCAGAACAGAGAGATTATGCAGTCGACTGAATCTCATTTCAAGCTGATGGTTTGTGGTATAGGTGGGTGTGTGCGTGGGACATGCTGGGGACACAGACAAATGGCCAACTCTGTGGGCTCCAGCATCAGTGGAGCTATGGGGAGACACATTACCGGGCTGGAATAAAGAATGTGTCTTCCTCCCATAACTTGTCTAATTTATGTGGTGCTGGACAAGTATCAAGGTTACATTGCATTTTTCCATTAAAAAGCGATACACCATTGTTTCACTGCAGCAATGGAGGAAATACAGTAAATACTTTTACCCTTGGGCAAATTATCCAACAAATGAGAAGAAATAGCTACCAGACTATTCTACAGAAATACAGTGTATTCGTAAATTATTCAGACTAATTCACTGTTTCCACATTTTGTTACGTTACAGCCTTTATCAATCTACACACAATACCCCATAATGACAAAGCAAAAACATGTTTTCAAATGATTATTTTTTTGCAAAAAATAAACCAAACATTTGCGGAAATATCACATAAGTATTAAGACCCTTTACTCAGTACTTTGTTGAAGAACCTTTGGCAGCCATTACAGCCTTGAGTCTTCTTGGATATGACGCTACTAGCTTGGCACGACTGTATTTGGGGAGTTTCTCCCATTCTTTACTGCAGATCCTCTCAAGCTCTGCCAGGATGGATGAGGAGCGTCGCTGCACAGCTATTTTCAGGTCACTCCAGAGATGTTCGATCGGGTTCAAGTCCGGGCACTGGCTGGGCCACTCAAGGACATTCAGAGACTTCTCCCAAAGCCAGTCCTGTGTTGTCGTTGCTGTGTGCTTAGGGTCGTTGTCCTGTTGGAATCTGAACTGTCGCTCCAAGTCTTAGGTCCCGAGCGCTCTGGAGCAGGTTTTCATCAAGGATCTCTCTGTATTTTGTTCTGTTCATCTTTCCCTCTATCCTGATGAGTCTCCCAGTCCCTGCAACTGAAAAACATCCCCACAGCATGATGCTGCCACCACCATGCTTCACTGTAGGGTTGGTGCCAGGTTTCCTCCAGATGTGATGCATGGTATTAAGGCGCATCTTGTTTCTCGTGGTCTGAGAGTCCTTTAGGGGCCTTTTGTAAAACTCCAAGTGGCCTTCCATGTGCCTTTTACTGAAGAGTGGCTTCTGTCTGGCCACTCTACCATAATGGCCTGATTGGTGGAGTGCTGCAGAAATGTTTGTCCTTCTGGAAGGTTCTCCCATCTCCACAGAGGAACTCTGTCAAAGTGACCATCGGGATCTTGGTCACCTCCCTGACCAAGGCCTTTCTCCCCCGATTGCTCAGTTTGGCTAGGCGGACAGATTTAGGAAGAGTCTTGGTGGTCTCAAACTTCTTCCATTCAAGAACAATGAAGGCCACTGTGTTCTTGGGAACCCTCAATGCTGCAGAAACGTTTTGGTACCCTTCCCCAGATCTGTGCCCTGAGCAGCTCTACGGATAGTACCTTCAACCTCAGGGCTTTGTTTTTGCTATGACATGCACTGTCAACTGTGGGACCTTATATAGTGTCATGACTGTCCTGTGAGTATCACAATTGGTCAGATCAGCTTGGCAATGTCTGACAATAAACAGACATTCTCTCACCCGCAGAGAGAATTCTCTCACCCGGGTTTTTGACACCTCCACACCCGGTCGTAAATTAAGTACAATAGGACTCTCTCCAAACCCTCCGGTATTGGCTAAAGGAATGTCACTTTGTCTCCAGAGTCTTTTGCCAGGCCAAAACTCTTAACGTCCAAAAAGTGGATAATTGTACAATAATTCTAACATGAAGAATGTTATGGTCAGTGGGGAGATGTAGAAAACTAATGTCATATTGTTTTTCATTTTGTGATTTCATTAAAAACTGTATGGACAAAATACTGTAACTTGGAAAGGATACCGTATTTATCTGTCAAGTTTCCATCTAATACGTTGGGCATATGATATGAAAAATTAGAAAATTGTTTTTCTTAAGATAGGAATGTGATTTTAGGAGTCATAAGAGATGCCGTCCCCTTTGTGCATAGTGCATAAAAAGCCTTGGTAACGAATTTAACACTAGACCAGGAGACGTGAGGCAGAGAGCTAGACATTTGAAATTGAATAAACAATTACTTTACCTACCAGACCAGGACATCACCAGTCAGCAGCTGCACGTGTAAAGTTGTTCAAACTCGGATTATCCACACGAGGTGGAGATAACTCCCCTCTCAGACAATCACTGTTACAGCTAAGAAGAAGTTCTGAGGAAACACCCTATGGAGTTTGGACAACTAAGAAAATGGACATTGTGACCTCTGGTAGACAATCAGAGCATGTACAAGTGGGCAGAGGAAAGGCCCAACCAAGCCCTTTTCAAGAAGGCTTTGATCCGACAGAGATAAACGACAAACGAAGGCATTTCACACGTAAATACATTCATGATTTCTTACTCCAAACAGGTGGCGGTTCGTGTGCAAAGTATATGATTAATAGGACAAAAGTTATAGAACGTGTCCATAATAAGTGTCCCTTTTTCGCTATCTCTCTCTTCTCCCCAACTCTCTTCATTCGTTGTGTATAAGCCCGATATTTTGTCATTCCACTAGGGACCATGACTCGTGTAGTATGTGTGTGTGTGTGTGTGTGTTTAGTCTGTGATATTATTTAGTTAGCTAGTAAATAAATCATTAAATAAATTAGAATAGTACTGAAAAATTAGCAAGGCTGGTGTTTTTGCAGATCCAAGAGGTTATGATCGTTCAGAATGATGAAATGATAAGAGGTTATGACTAATATTTTGACTGTTTTATGGATGTTATCGAGTTTAATTCGGGAGATGGGAACTATTTAAACAACTTCTTCCATGGTGCCCCAAATCCTAATGAGTTAATTGTTACATGATTGATTTAAATCGGGTAACAATTAAACATACTTAGTGGATTAAAATAAATAGTCATCAGATTAATGAAAGTAAAGTCACAATAATAGACAGACGTGTGCCCTTCCAAATAAAGTCCAATCAATTGAAATTCTCACTGGTGGACTTCAATAAAGTTGTAGAAACATCTCAAGGATGTTCAATGGAAACAGGATGCAACTGAGCTAAATTTTTAGTCTCTGAATACTTATATAAACTTATATAAATAAGGTAGGTCTGTTTTTTTTTATACATTTGCAAAAATGTTTTTGCAAGTCCGGGCACTGGCTGGGCCACTCAAGGACATTCAGAGACTTCTCCCAAAAATGTTTTAAACCTGTTTTCACTCTGTCATTATGGTCTATTGTGTGTGGAATGATGAGAGAAAATGAATTGAATATATTTTAAGAATAAGGCTGTAACGTTACAAAATGTGGAAAAAGGGAAGGGGTCTGAATACTTTCCAAATGCACTGTATATATACACTGAACAAAAATATAAACGCAACATGTAAAGTGTTGGTCCCATGTTTCATGAGCTGTAATGACAAATCCCAAAAATGTTCCATACATAAAAAAATAATATATTTTTAAAAAAGTGTTTACATCCTTATTAGTGAGCATCTCTGTTTTGGCTAGATAATCAATCACCTGACAGGTGTGGCATATGAAGAAGCTGATTAAACAGCATGATCGTTACACAGGTGCACCTTGTGCTAGTGACAATAAAAGGCCACTTTAAAATGAGCAGTTTTGTTACATAACACAATGCGACAGATATCTCAAGTTTTGAGAGATCGTGAAATTGGCATGCTGTCTACAGGACTGTCCATCAGAGCTGTTGCTAAATAATTGATATTAATTTCTCTACTCTAAGCTGCCTCCAACATATTTTTTGAGAATTTGGCAATGCGTCTAACCGGCCTCACTACCACAGAACACATGTAACCACGTCTCCCCAGGACCACCACATCCGGCTTCTTCACCTGCGGCATCATCTGAGGGGGGTGCTGAGGAGTATTTGATGGAGGCCATTGTGTTCTTGGGAACCTTCAATACTGCAGAAATGTTTTGGTACCCTTCCCCAGATCTGTGCCCACATAATCCTGTCTCGGAGCTCTACGTTCAATTCCATCGACCTCATGGCTTGGTTTTTGCTCTGACATGCGCTGTCAACTGTGGGACCTTATATAGACAGGTGTGTGCTTTTCCAAATCATGTCCAATCAATTGAATTTGCCACCGGTGGACTCAAATACAGTTGTAGAAACAACTCAAAGATGATCAATGGAAACAGGATACACCAGAGCTCAATTTCGAGTCTCATGGCAAAGGGTCTGAAAACTTGTGTAAATAAGGTACTTTATATATATATATATATATATATATATATATATATATATAAATATACATATATAAATTAGGAACATTCTCTAAAAACCTGTTTTAGCTTTCACATTATGGGGTATTGTGTGTAAATGGCTGAGGATTTTTATTTAATCCATTTTAGAATAAGGCTGTAACGCAGCAAAATTTGGAAAAGGTCAAGGGGTCTGAATACTTCCCGAAGGCACTGTATATAGAAAAGTATGCGGACACCCCTTCATATTAGAGGATTTGGCTATTTCAGCCACAGCCATTGCTGACAGGTTTATAAAATTGACCACACAGCCATGCAATCTCAAAAGAAAATTGGCAGTAGAATGGACTTACTGAAGAGCTCAGTAACTTTCTGTTACTGTGAAGTGGAAATGTCAAGGATCAAAAAGGACTCAGCTGCAAAGTGGTAGGCCACATAAGCTCACAAAACGGGACCACCGAGTGCTGAAGCGCGTAGCAATGTAAAAATCATCTGTCCTCGGTTGCAATACTTCCTACAGAGTTCCAAACGGCCTCTGGAAGCAATGTCAGCACAATAACTCTTTGTCGGGAGCTTCATGCAATGGGTTTCCATGGCTGAGCAGCTGCACACAAGCCTAAGATCACCATGCACAATGCCAAGTGTCGGCTGGAGTGGTGTCAAGCTCGCCGCCATTGGACTCTGGAGCAGTGGAAAAACTTTCTCTGGACTGATGAATCACGCTTCACCATCAGGTTGTCCAATGGACGAATTGTAGTATTCATAAGGGCATGAAATCAGAAGGCAATGCAGGAAGAAGGCAATGCAGGTTGACATGCTCAGAGTGTAGATTTATCATACAAAATATAAAAGTAGATTTAGCAAATATGCATGGGCAATAGCCCAAAAGAAATAGCCTCAATTTCAGCCTTAACCTGTCCTATCTGAACAGACACAGGTCGAGGGCAAGACTCTACAGACTGGTTCCCCCTGAGAAACCAAATAGAATCTGGCTAAAAGGAGCTCAAAGAGTTAGGCCTACATAATATATGCACTTGCCCCCAGGATCATACAGTTACCCAATTAGCAATTGCAACCAACAGTTTCCCCTGTGTATCAACAATGGTCCACCACCCAAAGGACATCCAGCCAACCTGACAACTGTAGGACGCATTGGAGTCAACATGGGCCAGCATCCCTGGAGGGTTACAACTCAATATTAGGAAGCTGTTCCTAATGTTTAGTATACTTAGTGTATAATGCCCAACTAGGACTGAATGAGACACTTGTTTTTTTAAAGTTGAATAATAATTATTTTTAAATAGTCAGCATGTGTAATCTCCGACGGTAGAGGGGTCTGGGTTGCTGCGTGTTCAGCTCCCATTCCCATTCCCAACCGCTGCGGAGTGAGTGTCAGTACTGGTGAATTTCTGGTGAAATGTATTTAACCCTTTGACGTGTGCGATCGCATATTTGTGATCACTGTTGAGTGGTCCCTGCAGCGAACCATCGCAAATATTTAATTGGCAAAGTAGCAACAGAATTTATAATGCAACAAATGCATCTTAACAGCATTGTTGTCTGAAGAGCATCTAAACAATGGTTTGAACTTTATTGCTCAATTCAACCTTTTATGGTAAAAGATAAATGTAAACTTCATCATCCAAGTATCACACATCTACAACCAAACACATTCCATGAACCAGTCTAAATAACTTAAGTTAGGTCGCTAACAGCTAGACTTGTTTACTATGTACAACATATCTGGTGAGAACAAGGGAGAAAGTTAATATTGTTTAGAAAATAGATGTCAGCTAAGCTAACAGCAGCTAAATTCTTTAGGATGGCAGCAATGTTTGTTAATGACAAGCAAAACTCCCTAATCCCAGAATCCCACTATAAAATGCAAATAAACAAAGGCAAAGATAGATGCTCCCATTGCCTGAAAAATATGAACTTAGTTTGGACACTTTTCAGCATATTGCAAATCTTCAATGTACTTAATACAGTGTATACAACAACCAGAGTATATAACTTGACAAGTCGTTTACAGTTTATGACAAATCACAAAGGAAATAAATGTTGTTTTCACCCCACAGATCATCGTCAGATTGGAAAAAATTGCTTTGAACGATCATCCTCTTTCTAGAGCTCCGACTTTCCAACATGAACATCATTGACGTCATGATTTGACCATGATTTGAGTTCCCAATTGTCTTGAATGCTCCATAAGTCTGTCGCGTTAACTATCCCTTCACCTCATTTTGTTATAACAGCTTCTTTGGTCTGACAGACCAAAGATAACCAGAATGCATTGTATAACGTCAACTAACATGGCGCAACACAAAGCTGGCAAATAGCTTCGCATTAGCTCATCATAATCAGTACAACCTTCAAAAAAGTATTTTACACACATTACAATCTATGCAAGAATCGGAATGCATGATTTGAAAATGTGAATTAAACAGTAAATACATTACGCTCCATACATATGGCTATAGTAGGAGCGACAACACGCAATACAGAAAGTAAGGCACTGTCTTTGATAGGATTGCACACATGTTCAAAGTTATTATTTGTAAGGAAAACCACAATGAAGACAATGCGGGTGCGATCTAGAAAATGTGCCAGGGAGAAAAAGTTTGTGCAAGGACTTTTCTGACTAGAAATACGCAAATGTCTGAATACTTGAAACACTGGGGAAGTGCTTGGGCTCTCGTTAAAAACATTTATCCAGCTAAGTAAAGCCTTAAACAGTAAAGCCTCAACTTGAAATGGGCTACTTCTTATGTGAATTATTGAGGAAGTGGAACACATCTCAATTCAAACTGTTGTAGAAAATAATTTGAAATTGACAAGTTGAAACATAGCCTATGCATAATTAGAAGGCAGCATGGGTTAACTGTCCTGTTGCGTAACAATCACATTTAGGAACAGCGAGTGCATTCTGACATCATGCTCATAAAAAAAACTCAAGCTGGGGCGACTGTTAGAGATATTTGGAACTCACACATGAAAAAGGGTAACTTGTAAATAATGAGTTTATTTTCCCGTAGTAATGAATGACAACTGTATGCAGACATGTCGATAGACGTAGTATAAACCAGCCTTCAGTCTTGAAATATTTTATTGTTTAGACATGGCTTCACGTGAATCCTTAAGGAGACAGGTGGGGATAAGGTTTACGAGGGTGTGAACGATGCTGAATGAGTGTAGACAAAGAAGAGCTCTCTAGTAGGTGTACCAAAACATTCAAGCGGCATTTTCTCAAAAGTGGGGATACAAGTTTATCAAATTTCAAAGCAGAATAAATGTCCCTATTGTTTCTCAATTGTAGTGTATGATATACCATGTTTTAGCTCTGTGTCTCTACTTTTATTCAATTTCAAAAAACACCAGTTAAAATTTTGCTACAGCCGGTTGGTCACATATTCAATTTTTTATTGACATTATCGGCTTTACAGGATTCAGACGAGTCCCAAGAAGCTTGTGGGAGTTGAAGAGCAAAACAGATAACATCATCATGTTTGTGAGAGTCTCATCTTTCCATAGATGGGTCATAACAGTTGGCCACACTGTTCGGACACTGCAAACAATTTTGTGAGAAGACCATTTTCGGGATGTCTCACGGTCTGACAAACACCGCTCTAGCTCTGTCACTTTTTACCGCAGATGCAGAAGTGCGACATAGGCGGAATCTGTAGATTGAGACACATCCAATGCAAAAAACCCTGATATTTCTACCTTAAACTGACAGATTTATATGGGGATTTTTTTATTTTGCAAATTGGATTTCCGCCGTGGCACGGACATCGACCTTAGGGGGTTAAACTGCCCAGTAGTTATTGTACCCCCGGGGAAACACTAAAGATGTTCTACATTTATATTTGAATTAAATGCAATGTTTCACAGTAATCGCCTCTCAAACAATAATGTGTAGTGCATAAATGTATCAATACGATGGAGTAAGTCGTTCGACATTTGTGACACAGTCTGTTTTCAGTCTTATGTTCCAAAATTTGAAATTGTGTTTTTTTTGGGGGGGGGATAGAAGTACAGACTCAGAGCTTCAAAATGGCACATCATACACTGTAGTTGGAGGAAACATGGGGAAGTAGTACTGCTTTAGAAGTTGATAAACAAATAATTCAATTTAGGAGAAAAAAGGCATTCAACCATTTTGCTGTGATTATCACACTTGCTCTACTTTCATCATTGGGAAACATATTTAGAAAAGGAATACTTTCAAAAAATTTGCCAAAATTGATTTTGTGAACATTATCTCACCAAGTTATCCCATTAGGAAAACCATTTACAGTATTAAATAGCCTATTGTTGTATAATAAAGATAACCTTTCACATTGAACAGTTACAGTGCTGCTCTTTGTTTACGCACATTTAGCATCGTTCACACACATTTACATGTGGCCAAATGCTAAAGAGGTATTGCTTAAAAAAACAAGAAAAGATTTCAACAATAAAGTACTTTATTAACTTCCAGTGCTAAAGGTAGTTGCCTACAATTAGGAAAACTTAAAACACATGAAGGCTTAGCAAAACAAAAAATATCTAGACCTAGGCCTATATTATTACATCCTTTGAGTAACTTTGGCTCAGGTCATGTGTTGATATGAACAAAGAAATCTACAGTAGCCTGAGAGCATTTTGCTGTCCTACCCTTTGGAGCAGAACATGTAATGTCCATGGCCTTTTCATTGCAAAAGTCCTGATTTTCTCCAAAATATATGTTTGCCAGGTTGTGTCCAGTCCGGGGGATGCTTTCACATCTCTGGGAGGAAGTGAGCAACATTGCACAGTAGTTGAAACCTGGTTCCATCTGAGTGAAAGCTCCTTGGCCACAACAACACCAGGCTCCAGACAATTAAAGCTGTAAAGGAGGAAAGTAGACAAAAAAAATAGACAAGACATTAAAACCTTGCATATGAGCAATAGCATTCATTGACTCCTAAGTCCAAGCAATAAGGTCAAAGTAAAGACAAAATACCTGAAGTGTTGCTCGTTCACCCTCGATCATCTCTTTGCACTGATCGGGGATGCAAACCGGTGAGGGCCAAAAAAGATGACACTTTTCTTTTTGCACTGAAACATGCAAAAAAATCCCTGCTAGGGGAAAATGCAGGTTAACTAATTTACCAAGAAATAATATGACCTACATGATCAGTCTCTGCGTGTAAAATAAAAAAGTGGCTATTGTGAACCTAACTCACAGCTAAAAAATGTAAAGAAAGCAATCCAATGTTGTTTGTTGCTAGACTTTACTGTAAAGTCTGTAAAGTAATATTGCAGTTAGCCATGACAGCCTTTATAATAGAACGATTGTGACCACACACATATACATATTGAACTTGGGGAAAAAACATCTTAAGGTAGAAATAGAATGAAACAAACAGGCATTCTATTTTTGTCTTTTATAGTGGCCACTATAGTAGACATCGATCAAGTGCACAAGGCTACATGTGTGAAAAAATAACATTCACTGAGTAAAACATTTTTATAATGCCCCCTCACTCACACACAAGTGTTACTGTCAAGTTCAACACATCAAAACAATATATTTGGGCTACACTGCACATTATTACATTGTACACTTTCTGCCTGTGGACATCTGTTCTACAATGTGCCAGCAGAGCATGATACCCTTTGTTGGCATAATTCTTCTCTTTTAGACCTGGCAATCTCCCTTTTTATCCACTGTATTGAAAAAGTAAGAAAGAGGGAAAGTGTGTGGTGTTCCTTTCACCTCTATAGTGGCATCCAGCTTAAGCCAGGCCCAGCTCCAGCTACACTTGATCCCTGAATCCACTTGTTTAACAAGCAATGCCTAATTTTCACCTTATTCTCTCATTCTGAAAATGAACCACATACTGTAGAGGGAGAACATTAGCTAACAGATAGTGGTTAGTTCATTCGCTAGTTAACATTCCACACAGATTGCCAGGGTCCAGTAAGCAACTAACACATTATAACTTGAGGAACCGCAAGGAGTCGTATACCAGTTAATACTATGGTTAGGTTACTAATGTTAGCTCATCTGATGTTGTAACGTTAGCTAACCAACGTTAGCTCTCTGACTTTATTAGCAACCATATTTTCACACCATAAACTTAATTATTTGATCAGATAAGTTGGCTAACGTTGCTCAACATTTCTCTGGCTAGCTAACGGATAATTTGATCCAGCTAGCAAGATACATAACAATGCTAACAATACTTGTTCCACAATACTTTCTTCCTCACCTCAAACTTTCCAAATGCCAGTTGTTTTTCGGTTACAGCTCATGAAGTACGGTTTATCACCTTCTTACCCCCGTCTCCATGGTCAGGCTTCTCACCTAACGTTACCTCTTCGTTATTGTTCAGGGACGCGCTGCTGTAACTGGCAAGCTGCCTTTCCAGAGCACACACTGATGCTGTAACTAGCAAGTTGGTTGTATCTTCTTTATTCTGTAGCGTGCTGCACTGCATTATGTTGTTATGTAAACGAATGGCTGAGTCTTGGATACAGCCAGTATTGCTCCAAACGCGCATCACTCGTTCGCTTACAGCCAGTAGTGATCCAAAGGCCCCCCCCATCCCCTTCAAAACTTTTCTCATCGGATGTACACGAATCAGGTAGGACACCTATTTTGGATTCAAAAAGGTGACTAGCTTGCATACCTAATTTATGGGGGTTAAGCAGGTTTATGCGGAAAGACAGATTCCATAAAAATAGGTTAAAATATGAATTAATTCATGTCCTATAATTTGTTATTGCCTGTTAACTGCTACAGCTGTACTAAAATGCAATGGCAATGCAGACACAGGATACAATCTCGATTCTATAGTCCAGTAGCTAGCTAGCTATTTAGCTATCATTTCATTGGGGTTAGTTAGCTAGCTAACGATGCATGTGTCCCTATAACGTAACATGGGGTTTGATTAGTATTCGCACCAGAGTGGCTATTTTCGGTAGCCAGCTAGTTAAACATAAAACAGTTTATAATCATGTCATGCATGCCTTAGCACATCAGCAATCAACATTAACAGCAGAATGCAACTGGCCAGCTAAGCTAGCTGTCTTAACACTGCTTGGTTCCACAACAAGCCATCTGTAAACAATGAATGTCTTGTTGCGGGACAATGCAAGCTATATGTACCTGTATGCAACTGTCTAGCTAGCTATATAGCTAACAACAGCTAGACATAAAACATACTTTCTGATACAGTTGAGGCAATAACATACAGTTGAAGTCAGAAGTTTACATACACTTAGGTTGGGGTCATTTAAACTTGTTTTTCAACCACTCCACAAATGTCTTGTTAACAAACTATAGTTTTGGCAAGTCGGTTAGGACATCTATTTTGTGCATGACATAAGTAATTTTTCCATACACTAAGTTGACATTATTTCACTTAAAATTCACTGTTTCACAATTCCAGTGGGTTAGAAGTTTACATAGACTAAGTTGACTGTGCCATTAAACAGCTTGGAAGATTCCAGAAAATGATGTCATGGCTTTATCAGCTTCTGATAGGCTATTTGACATAATTTGAGTCAATTGGAGGTGTACCTGTGGATGTATTTCAAGGCATACTTTCAAACTCAGTGCCTCTTTGCTTGACATCATGGGAAAATCAAAATAAATCAGCCAAGACCTCAGAAAAATGTTTAAACCTCCACAAGTCTTGTTCATATTTCGGAGCAAATTCCAAATGCCTGAAGGTACCACATTCATCTGTACATACAATCGTATGCAAGTATAAACGCCATGGGACCACGCAGCCATCATACTGGTCAGGAAGGAGACGCGTTCTGTCTCCTAGAAATGAACGTACTTTGGTGTGAAAAGCGCAAATCAATCCCAGAACAACAGCAAAGGACTTTGTGACGATGCTGGAGGAAACAGGTACAAAACTATCTATATCCAGAGTAAAACGAGTCCTATATCGACATAAACTGAAAGGCCGCTCAGTAAGGAAGAAGCCACTGCTCCAAAACTGCCATAAAAAGCCAGAGTACGGTTTGCAACTGCACATGGGGACAAAGATCATACTTTTTTCATACCATTTTTAGAAATATCCTCTGGTCTGATGAAACAAAAGTAGATTTTTTTGGGCCATAATTCCATCGTTGTGTTTGGAGGAAAAAGGGGGAGACTTGCAAGCCGAAGAACACCATCACAACTGTGAAGCACGAGGGGTGGCAGCATCATATTGTGGGTGCTTTGCTGCAGGAGAGACTGGTGCACTTCACAAAATAGATGGCATCATGTGGTAGGAAAATGATGTGGATATATTGAAGCAACAGCTCAAGACATCAGTCAGGAAGTTAAAGCTTGGTCGCAAGTGGGTCTTCCAAATGGACAATGACCCCAAGCATACTTCCAAAGTTGTGGCAAAATGGCTTAAACACCACAAAGTCAAGGTATTGGAGTAGCAATCACAAAGCCCTGACCTCAATCCCATAGAAAATTTGTGGCCAGACAACTGAAAAAGCATATGCAAGTAAGGAGGCCTACAAACCTGACTCAGTTACATCAGCTCTGTCAGGAGGAATGGGCTAAATGTCACCCAACTACCAGAAACGTTTGCCCCAAGTTAAACAAGTTAATGGCAATCCTACCAAATGCTAATTGAGCGTATGCTAACTTCTGACCCACTGGGAATGTGATGAAAGAAATAAAGGCTGAAATAAATTATTCTCGCTACTATTATTCTGACATTTCACATTCTTAAAATAAAGTGGTGATGCTAACTGACCTAAGACAGTAGTAAATGTCAGGAATTGTGAAAAACTGAGTTTAAATGTATTTGGCTAAGGTGTATGTAAACTTCCGACTTCAACTGTAATGTACATGTAGCTATCTTGGAATTTTAACTATAAACTCTTACCGGTGTACGGATTATAATGATTCACGGCAGACTGGAACCCTTTCAAAATAATCCTTCCCATGCCACTCAGCTTCAACCAGTCCAGACTGCTTTAGCCACAGAAGACAGAGCTGTCTTCAGAACAACACTGGCATTGAAAGCTGTAGCTACACTTTGCATGTTGTCCATAATGAAAATATGAGTAAATCCAACAGATCTTTAAAATATCTGCGGTAGCAGAGAGCAGGATGTACCATTTGACAGAGAAGCCTTTAGTGACAGAATGGACTCTCTTTCTTGTGAATGTCCCACCCCCCTCGTTGTTTCAACCAATCATGACTAGGCAAGATTCTATATTTTCTGCATGTCTAAACAGCTTTGTGATTTCACATTTTATTTATATTTACAGATCACATACACATTTGTTATTAAGGCACATGTTTATTATATTAAGTTCACACTTTGATAAAAATAAAATACGTTCAATTGCCTCTCCTGTGAAATAGTGATGGGGAAATAAAGCTTCCTGAAGCATTGAGCATATTCAACCAATTGTGTCGAAAATATGTTCATGACACTAGGCTTTCATCAACACATTGTACACTAGTGACACCTTCTGATCAAAATAATTTGAAAAAGGCCAAATTATTATAGATGACATCGTGCGCAGGGTAGCCTTTTTTGTCTTCTACCGAAACCAATACCAACCCAATCAGGTAGTTGTTCAACTAAACTGAGTGTCAGATATCATTGATCACGTGCTTCTGATAAAGTGATACAAGCGTCGGGCAAACTGCTTCGAAGTAAACTCTGCTTAGTGATTTTGACGCATACCTCAGACCTCCGGTATGAATTGTAACATCACTAATGTTCACCAGCTTTCTGTAATGGGTCACATTTGAGAAAATCGATGGTGCTGTGCCAGTGAACAGCATTTGAACACCGAGCCATTCACTGCACCGGGTGGCTGTGTAATGAGTGGGTTGCTTTTTGAAAATAGGATACCAGACTGTCTACAGCCATAAAGTTTTGAACCTAGAAGAAGACTGAGAAACGCAATAGGCAAGAAGGAGTCAACCTGAATTGGAAAGAAGAATGTTGAGTTGTCCTGAAAAGAAAGGTTAGCTACAGTAGTAGTTGGTTAGCTAGATAGCTAACAAGTTGTGTTTTACAGCCAGACTGTCAGTTTTACACATAGCTAGCTAGTTAATTAACTAAACTGCAATTATCGTAAGCCATTATTATCTAGCTACCTATGGTAGCAATATCTGTCAGATGTAAAGCAAGAAGGATCATGGCATATTTTAGAAGCAATGCATGTTGATAAGCTACCTCACATTAGCTGTATCCCATCAGCTAGCTAGCTGTAGCCTACAGATGTAAATAGGAAGTGTAGCCTACTTAAGCAGCAGAGTTGATACTTCAATAAGGTTGTCACTTAGCTCATCTGAAATGTAGTGTGCACTTAGTCCAGCGCAAATCCTATCAACTGCTTGCTGAACACGGTTGTTTGAATAATTTTTCTCCATACATCGCTTGATATATTAAACTTTTGCCATAGCCAGTTGGCAAGCATGCTAAAACATATCCTTTGCCAGTGATTTTTTTTGCATAACTGTGGCAATGTCTTAAACGATGGGTTGGACGCTGCTAAGATTCAAAATAGCTATGTTGAAAACATCCTTAATCTGCTTTGTGCGTGGTCACACGCGGCGAAAGGGAGGGATTTGGCCGAGAGTTTCTTTTTGTGAGGGAGGAGACTTCACTTCCTTCACACAACAGTCATCACAATTGTTAATGTTATTCCCCCCAGAAGTTAAACGGAAGTGACAACTTTCGCAATTATTTTACTTCTAGGTAACCGAAATGATTGGCAAAGATATTTAAATGTCTCTGGCGTTAGCTAGTAACTGACTAGCTAGGTCTTCAGCCAGCATGGAACAAAAGGTGAGGAAGGGTCGTTCAAAACTCTGAAGCGGTTGTCATCTCAACACATCAGTCAGTAAACTGCAGCACAAGAGACATGCCAAATGGGAAATGTACAGTGCCTTGCGAAAGTATTCAGCTTCCTTGAACTTTGCGACCTTTTGCCACATTTCAGGCTTCAAACATAAAGATATAAAACTGTATTTTTTTTGTGAAGAATCAACAACAAGTGGGACACAATCATGAAGTGGAACGACATTTATTGGATATTTCAAACTTTTTTAACAAATCAAACACTGAAAAATTGGGCGTGCAAAATTATTCAGCCCCCTTAAGTTAATACTTTGTAGCGCCACCTTTTGCTGCGATTACAGCTGTAAGTCGCTTGGGGTATGTCTCTATCAGTTTTGCACATCGAGAGACTGAAATTTTTTCCCATTCCTCCTTGCAAAACAGCTCGAGCTCAGTGAGGTTGGATGGAGAGCATTTGTGAACAGCAGTTTTCAGTTCTTTACACAGATTCTCGATTGGATTCAGGTCTGGACTTTGACTTGGCCATTCTAACACCTGGATATGTTTATTTTTGAACCATTCCATTGTAGATTTTGCTTTATGTTTTGGATCATTGTCTTGTTGGAAGACAAATCTCCGTCCCAGTCTCAGGTCTTTTGCAGACTCCATCAGGTTTTCTTCCAGAATGGTCCTGTATTTGGCTCCATCCATCTTCCCATCAATTTTAACCATCTTCCCTGTCCCTGCTGAAGAAAAGCAGGCCCAAACCATGATGCTGCCACCACCATGTTTGACAGTGGGGATGGTGTGTTCAGGGTGATGAGCTGTGTTGCTTTTACGCCAAACATAACGTTTTGCATTGTTGCCAAAAAGTTCAATTTTGGTTTCATCTGACCAGAGCACCTTCTTCCACATGTTTGGTGTGTCTCCCAGGTGGCCTGTGGCAAACTTTAAACAACACTTTTTATGGATATCTTTAAGAAATGGCTTTCTTCTTGCCACTCTTCCATAAAGGCCAGATTTGTGCAATATACGACTGATTGTTGTCCTATGGACAGAGTGGCAAGAAGAAAGCCATTTCTTAAAGATATCCATAAAAAGTGATCATCCAGAGTCATCATGGGCCTCTTGGCTGCATCTCTGATCAGTCTTCTCCTTGTATGAGCTGAAAGTTTAGAGGGACGGCCAGGTCTTGGTAGATTTGCAGTGGTCTGATACTCCTTCCATTTCAATATTATCGCTTGCACAGTGCTCCTTGGGATGTTTAAAGCTTGGGAAATCTTTTTGTATCCAAATCCGGCTTTAAACTTCTTCACAACAGTATCTCGGACCTGCCTGGTGTGTTCCTTGTTCTTCATGATGCTCTCTGCGCTTTTAACGGACCTCTGAGACTATCACAGTGCAGGTACATTTATACGGAGACTTGATTACACACAGGTGGATTGTATTTATCATCATTAGTCATTTAGGTCAACATTGGATCTTTCAGAGATCCTCACTGAACTTCTGGAGAGAGTTTGCTGCACTGAAAGTAAAGGGGCTGAATAATTTTGCACGCCCAATTTTTCGGTTTTTGATTTGTTAAAAAAGTTTGAAATATCCAATAAATGTCGTTTCACTTCATGATTGTGTCCCACTTGTTGTTGATTCTTCACAAATAAATACAGTTTTATATCTTTATGTTTGAAGCCTGAAATGTGGCAAAAGGTCGCAAAGTTCAAGGGGGCGAATACTTTCGCAAGGCACTGTATATATATATATATATATATATATATATATATATATATATATATAAAAGTTATATTATTGATCCGTTGTTTGAGTTGCTTTGTGATCACCAAATCTTCTTGTGAAATTTACTACAACACTGCATCAATTGATTTGTTCTGATCAGCATGATAGGCCTACCTCTGTTTTTTTTAAGCCAAAGGAAAGGAATAGGTTATCCCGCTCAGGGTCAATAACAAGAGAAAAACAACATAAAAAGCACTGCCATCACTGGTCAAAAGTAGTGCACTATAGAGGGAATAGGGCTCCTTTTTGGATACATCAACAGTCAAGTCAAGTGTGATAAGTCTTAATAGACTGACTGCAATTCCAATGAAGGATGGAACACTGGTTTTAATGAAAACAAGAGATACAATAATAGAAGTTGGTCAAGTAAGGAATACGAATCTCGTGGAAGTATGGAAATGATCACATTTCTCTTCTAAAAAATAATCATTTGTTCACTACTAATATTTTTGTCTAATAACAGAACCAAAAAACAAAACGTAGGTTGTTTATTATCAGAACTGGATTACTCCATCTAAAATGGAATGTGGAATGATTGAACGTAATCCAATATCCTTAAATATTAAACTTGCTGGTTTCATTAATACATTTTAAAGGCCATTTTAAGATATTGATGGGTAATGATTGGTTCAGTTTTGCTATCTATTAATTCAGTTCACATATAGCACAAGAGTCTGAAATTGTGCAATACAGGACATTCCCTTAGTTATAAAGGAGGTTCCATTCATGTTCTGCATTGACCTTGAATATCTCTCTAATGTGCAATAATCAGTCAGGCTCACACGTTCTCATTCTACCTTAAGGCTTTACACAGCAGGACACCATTATTCCCTCTCATTAATGCTACGCTAACCTTGATCAGAGTTACTCTAGCCTATATGCTGAGGAATAACAATGTCGTTTTTTTTCCTTTTGCCTCTTTTTTCCTTTCTTTCCCTTCCATTTGTTAAAATCCAATCAAGGGAGACTTGCAAAATCTGCCACTCCTGAATTCATTTTTTTTAATGTTACAAAAAGTGAATCTGGATGTATTTCATAGACTGAGCCAAATTGAAAACCTTAACGTTACTTCCGCCCTAAAACATATAGTGAATAGGCTGTAATCTTAATAATGGACAATCAGAAATAACTAAAAAAGTGGTTTATAGGGAAGGGTTTGACAGTAGAGCATTAGGATATGGGAGATTTATGGTCATTGGCAGCCATCAGGGAGTTAATACTAGACTTTTGGAGCCACTGGGAGATGTGAGTGGTCTTGTGTGTGTTCAGATCAACACTCAAGATCTAATACCGGAACAATCACATTGAGATTCTGCAACTACAGAATTTTTTGTGTCCCTGGGGTAGATTAAAAAAATAAAATCCATATATATATATATATATATATATATATATATATATATATATATATACTTTCAATTTTTTTGGTAACACTTTATTGGGATAGTCCATCTGTAGATGCTCTACACTACTAACATTTCAACTATCTATCTACTAATCCTAGCTCTAACCCCAACCTTAACCTTTATCCTAACCCTAACCTTAACACTTACCGTAACCATAACATTAGCAAGCATTTGTTTATCAACAGATATACTAAACAAAAATATAAATGCAACTTGCAACCATTTCAAAAATGTTACTTAGTTAAAGTTGATATAAGGAAATCAGTCAATTGAAATAAATTCATTAGGCCCTAATCTATGAATTTCACATGACTGGGAATACAGATATGCATCTGTTGGTTACAGATACCTTACAAAAAGGTAGAAGTGTTGATCAGTAAACGAGTCAGTATCTGGTGTGACCACCATTTATCTCATGCAGCGCGACACATTTCCTTCGCATAAAGTTGATCAGGCTGTTAATTGTGGCCTGTGGCATGTTGTCCCACTCCTCTTCAAGAGTGACCTTTTCCTGTCCCCCAGCACAAGGTGCACCTGTGTAATGATCATGCTGTTTAATCTGCTTCTTGATATACCACACCTATCAGGTGGATGGATCATTTTGACGAAGGAGAAATGCTCACTAAAAGGGATGGAAACAAATTTGTGCAAAACATTTGAGCGAAATAAGCTTTTTGTGCGTATGGAACATTTCTGGGATCTTTCTTTTCAGCTCATGAAACATTAGACCAACACTTTAGATGTTGCGTTTATATTTTTGTTCAGTGTAGTTTGTTGATAGTATGACCATCTGTAGAGCATCTACAAAATCTGACACCTCACAAGCTCTCAACTGGCTGCTTCATTAAATAGTTCCGGCAAAACACCAGTCTCAACGTCAACAGCGATGAGGCGACTCCGGGACGCTGGCCTTCTAGGCAGAGTTGCAAAGGAAAAGACGTATCTCAGACTAGCCAATAAAAAGAAAAGATGAACATGAGCTAAAGAACACAGACACTGGACAGAGGAACTCTGCCTAGAAGGCCAGCATCCCGGAGTCGCCTCTTCACTGTTGACATTGAGACTGGTGTTATGCGGTACTATTTAATGAAGCTGCCAGTTGAGGACTTCTGAGGCGTCTGTTTCTCAAACTAGACACTCTAATGTACTTGTCCTTTTGCTAAGTTGTACACCCGGACCACACTCTCTTCTTTCTATTCTGGAGAGAGACAGTTTGAACTGTTCTGTGAAGGGAGGAGCACACAGCGTTGTACAAGATCTTCAGTTTCTTAGAAATTTCTCACATGGAATAGCCTTCATTTCTCAGAACAAGAACAGACTGAAGAGTTTCAGCAGAAAATGATTTGTTTCTGTCCATTTTGAGCCTGTAATCGAACCCACAAATGCTGATGCTCCAGATACTCAACTAGTCTAAAGGCGGACAATTTTATTGCTTTTTTAATCAGTCAACAGTTTTCAAATGATAAACTTGGATTAGCTAACACAAGGCGACTTTGGAACACAGGAGTGGTTGCTGATAATGAGCCTCTGTACACCTATGTAGATATTCCATTACAAATCTGCCGTTTCTAGCTACAAAAGTCATTTACAACATGAACAATGTCTACACTGTATTTCTGATCAATTTTATGTTATTTTAATGGACAAAAAATGAACTTTTCTTTCAAAAACAAAGACATTTCTAAGTGTCCCCAAACTTTTGAACGGCAGTGTACGCTGTGCATTTGTTGGCTGCCTTTACTTCACTCTGCGGTCCAACTCATCCCAAACCATCTCAATTGCATTGAGGTCGTGTGATTGTGGAGGCAAGGTCATCTGATGCGGCACTCCATCACTCTCCTTCTTGGTCAAATAGCCCTTACACAGCATGGAGGTGTGTTGGGTCATTGTCCTGTTGAAAAACAAATGATAGTCCCACTAAGTGCAAACCAGATGGGATGGCGTATCGCTGCAGAATGCTGTGGTACCCATGCTGGTTACGTGTGCCTTGAATTCTAAATAAATCACTGACAGAGTCACCTGCAAAGCACCTCCACACCATCACACCTCCCACTCCATTCTTCACGGTGGGAACCACACATGCGGAGATTATCTGTTCACCTACCAAAAATCTCCCATTTGGGCTCATCCTTACCAAAGGACAGATGTCCACCGGTCTTTTGGTGTCCTTTAGTAGGGGTTTCTTTGAAGGCCTGATTCACGCAGTCTCCTCTGACCAGTTGATGTTGAGATGTGTCTGTTACTTGAACTCTGTGAAGCATTTATTTGGTCTGAAATTTCTGAGGCTGTTAACTCTAATTAACTTATCCTCTGCAGCAGCGGTAAGTGGGTTTTCCTTTCCTGTGGCGGTCCTCATGAGAGCCAGTTTCATCATAGCGCTTGATGATTTTTGCAACGGCACTTGAAGAAACTTTGAAAGTTCTTGAAATTTTCTGGATTGACTGACCTTCATGTCTTCCTGTAATGATGGACTTTCATTTCTCTTTTCTTATTTGAGCTGTTCTTGCCATAATATGGAATTGATCTTTTACTAAATATGGCTATCTTCTGTATACCACCCTTACCTTGTCACAACACAGCTGATTGGCTCAAACGCATTAAAGAAGGAAAGAAATTCCACAAATGAACATTTAACAAGGCACACCTGTTAATTGAAATGCATTCCAGGTGACTACCTCATGAAGTTGGTTGAGAGAACACCAAGCGTGTGCAAAGCTGTCATGGCAAAGGGTGTTTTCTTTGAAGAATCTTAAATATAAAGTGTATTTTGATTTGTTTAACACTTTAGTGGTTACGACAGGAATCCATATGTGTTATTTCATAGGTTTGATGTCTTCACTATTATTCTACAATGTAGAAAATAGTAAAAATTAAGAAAAACCCTTGAATGAGTAGGTGTATTCAAACTTTGACTGGTACTGTAGATGATAAGTACCTTAGTCAGAAAATCCCAGGAGTGGTCAATGCACATCACCTGACCAGTATGGTAAATGGAACCAATGAGAAAAGCCTGTTGACATTACTGTTGTTTGAGGAGACTACCTGAATATGTGAAGCTTGGATACGTGAGATATGCGGTGAAAACATTTGTGTCCAAACCATTACATTGTGGAAATTGTAAAAGATATGTTCACGTGTCAACTGTTTGCAGACAGTAGAAGTATGATATTGAAGAATCTGTGAATGGAAAATGTTTGTAACATACTCCAGACTTCCTTGAGTGCCCTGTTAGGGTGAAGGAGGTTGAGGTGTCAAGGATAAAGGCTGTGCAGCAGATCTCCTGTGAAGAGTCGAAGGGGCAAGAGGCAACAGTGTGAATACATTGCAATCTGTTGCTAGGGTTAAGAAGGTGGATTTGGTGTTATAGCCACAGTGATTAATTGTACAGCACAAGTGTCTAAGAAGTCCAAGAAGCTGCATTATATCTGCAGCCGAGAAGTTTTTGGGGCTCCAAAACTTTACAGCAGAAACAGTAAGGACTTTTGTCGCTAGTAAATGTCCAGCCCTCACAGAAGGCTTCTGAGCATGTGTTGGGACCTGATTTAAAATGTGTTTTTACAGAAAAGCAGATTGATTCTGTTTAGTTAATGTCATTTTTTTGATAGTTTGTGTGATATTTTATTTATTTTTACCAAACATTTACCCAAATATTTTCCTTTTTTGGGATCCTTATTATCCACCCGCACTGTAGATGGCGGAATGCACATTTAATTGTTACGAATGCCATTATACCATAGAAGAATAAGAAGTAATTTGTTGTAAACTATGGCTACCTCGGGAAAATTAATCCATCATCGCCAGAAAAGGTGAAGAATTTATTCTGTAATGGCTATGAAAATATGTCTTGTGTGTATAAATGCGATATTGTCTACTTGAGAATTTTTTTATTACAGTATTGAGATGTAAGCTACAACCGTCTGTTCCATCTTAAATAAACTGCGCTCTGAATCCGATGGCCCAGAGCTAAATACTTGAAATAGCTTATCTGTTGATGACTGTGAAGTGGGTACAATAAACGAGTGATGGAACGAATGGTATCCTTGCTGTAGGCCTATGCTACCTCATGAGTATGACACCATCACAGAAAAGGTGAGGAATTAATTATGTAATGATCATGGAAATGAAATAAATAATAGCTTAGGAAATAGATGCCAATTTCTAGTTATTTTAAAATGCAAAACAAGCTAAATAGATTCTCTCTTTTCACTAACGGCACTTTTTTTATTATTGTTATGAATAATTGTGTCCATCATACCCCCTGTTTGCCCAAAATAGTAATCTACTTGTCTGCTTGAGATGCAATCCTTCAATCACTAGAAACTGTGCATACGCATGGTCTAAAGTTTGCAGGAAGGTGAGCACATTTTCACATCAAGTTCCGTTTTTTATAAATGCCAACTTTTGCGTGAAAACTGGTGCACGCATGTTTTGTGGTCTATTTTGTACTTACGCACGATTTCTAAATGAGACCTCAGAACAGGTCCCACTCTAACCACTGCAGGTTACATGCAATAACACTACTGGTCCCAATCAATAGTGATGACTATCACACATGACAGTCAGAGAGTGATGGGTTTCATTTAGATCAGGGTTGTCAAACTCATTCCAAGGAGGGCCGAGTGTCTGCGGGTTTTTATTTTTTTCCTGTCAATTAAGATCTACACAACAAAGGGAGGGGAGTTCCTTCCTAATTAGTGACCTTAATTCATCACTCAAGTACAAGGGTGGAGCAAAAACCCCGCAGACACTCAGACTTCCATGGAATGAGTTTGACATGTGTGATTTAGATCGTTGGGGTAGGCAGGGTCTGCGTCCAAAATGGCACCCTATTCCATTTATTGTGCATTGCTTATGACCATGGCCATGGCTCGCTGGTCAAAAGTTGTATACTATATAACAGGAGGGACCAAGTCATTGTATTACAAGTCACCAGTCTTAGCACTCAAGTCCTAAGTCAAGACAGGCAAGTCTGAGTCAAGTCTCAAGTCAAGACTGACAAGTCTCAAGTCCTAAACTTTGAGTTTCGAGTCCTAAACAGGTCATAATGTGCTCTTCACCATTTCATATTTTTAACAAGAGTAATAGTTAGTATTTTACATTTACGCAAATCATGAATGTTTTTATATATATTTAATACTTTTCAAATAAACATATATATTTCCATGGAAATACATGGTGGCCATGAGAAAGAACCCCCTCATAGCGATCAACTATCGAGGATTGCTATGAGGCGCAATTGGGCCATGTAGGCTTGTACGCAATTGCCCAACCTCAACACACACACACACCCACACCCTCTCTGTGTGTAGTTACAGTAGGCTAACGTATGCCAATGGTTTTATGAACAGCATTAACATCAGGCAGGATTTAGGCTACCAACTGCTCAATCTTGGGTGCATTGATTACATTCCCACACTGACTGACTGTGTGGAGGATAATTGATTTAAAGTTACGTAAACCTACATGCTACACTAGCAAAGTTATACATTATATAACGTTAGCTGTCAGCTATATTAGCCAGGACTTACCGTTCTTTGTGCAGCTTCAAATGTCGAACGAAGTTGGAAGTTGTTGCGCATCCATCTGTAATTTTCTTCCCGCATGTTTTTAACAGCGTAGTCTTTATATGTGAAAATAATAATTTGGGATATCATCTTTCCAAGGGCTCCATCTGAATTCACCCGCTGACATTCCTCTGCACTACCACGCGCATCTTTTTCCCAGCTGGCACAATTTGTTTGGCTGCTGTCCGATTCAAACTGTAATCCGTTAAATGAAGAGTTTATGCTTTTTTAATAGCATCATTTTTAATATTGGGCTTGGGGAGGGTATCAAGTCAGTTCGTGTCAAAAGGCTCAAGTCCAAGTTAAGTCACAAGTCATTGGTGTTAAAGTCGAGTCTGACTCGAGTTCATGTCACGTGACTCGAGTCCACACCTCTGCTATATAATGAATAGGGTTGAGATGCAATCAGGGAAAATTGAAAAATAAAAAAAGGATCTTGCTATCATATTTTTTCAGCATGGATGGACGATTAAAGAAATGGATTGTGCTGTTTATGTCACTCTGCCAAATTACACATAAGGAACTGGATTGAACCGCCCAAGGATAGTTGCCATGGTATTCAAGCTATTCAAGAATGGTGCTGTTGGGTAACCTTGCAGGATGCACAAAGCTTGTAGGACATGCTTTTATTTGTCACATCACAACAAACATATATTTCTGTGGAATCCCACTGTTGCTAGCCTGGGTACCAGTCTGTTTAGCTAACATTCCACTCATTGTACTTCGCGTCATTGCTTAGCTAGTGAGTTACATCATATTCTGATTCTCAGAATATCTCTTTGACCTCAAAACAAAAGCCGAATAAGGATCATGATCAATTGTAAAGCAATGTTTCCCTCCATCACGATTGACACTGTGAAAATGTGCAATTCATCACATTCAATTATAATACAAATGGTATGTTTGTTTATTATCATGCAATGATGGAATGGCTGCCAGTGACTCACTGTGCCCTTTGAATCTTTACGGCAATCAATACTGGGTCCATGTGGTTTGACTGCAGATTAAATCTAAGTGATGGGGGCATTGAGGAACACTAACCACAATGCCATTGAATCATCCGTAATAAAAGCTTAATGCGAGACTGGATGTCTGATGACGTCTCAAACCTATGATAGATCCTATCTGGAGCATTTAGTCCATACCTTTCAACATGTAGGTTTATCATCTGTCGTTTTCTTAACTGCTACCTTAGATAAATGGGTTCAGAATCGATTTGAAACAAACTGACATATAATACTTTGATACAGTTTTCACACTGTTTTCTAGGCCGATTATTTGCTGATTATTCTCCCTCTGCCTCGTAGTTTGAACACTTACATGGTATTTTCTCTGAATGGCACAGCAACAGTTTCATTGGTATTGAAACTTTATACGAAACTCAACCAAACCACTATGAAATGGTCATTGATTCGGATTTGGCTATTGCATAACCCCTTAACTCCTATCTTCTGTTATTATCTGATCCAATATAACAACACTTTAGTCATCCATTTTCTTACACAAAAACAAGCCGTTTCTGTACACTTTTATTTTACAACATCTTCAAAACAGCTGGTCTGTTGAATGAATGAATGAATTCATTAATTACTGTGCAGTGCACATACCTACAGTTCCGTAATAATACTATTTCCTACACCAACAACAGAATTAAATTAATATAGGGAATATAAGAAATGAACATGCAATAGTTTTGGCATCAGATTGCAATTGTAAACCTACAGTGATAGGAATATGAAATCTAAGGGTCCAATTATAATAATTTCCTGTTACTACTACAGTCCCAGCCAGCAGTCCCGGTCAGATTCTGCCTCTGTCTACCAAATCTACATGAACATTGAAGGGTATAAAGAGCTAGTTATTGGCTAGTTATTCAGAGGATGTTCATCACAAGACATTACTGTAATTGCAAGCTTCACACTAAAGAATAGCCACTCTAGTCATGGTTTTCCAAGTACATTTAACTAGTTCAATAGCATTCGATGACAGATGAAATGACAAATATTCCCTAGCAATGGTTCAATGACTGAGAAGACTTTAGCCAGAAGCTTTAAGGGAATTGCAGACCTGCCATCTGTGCTGTTGCCATTCACTCAAGGAAGAGGTGACCTTTAGGGACACCTGTGTAGCTCATCTGTCCCAGAGGGTGACAGTCCACAGACAGTAACATGGACTATCTGATCAGAATAGACACTGGACACAGAAGGACTTGATATACTGACACAATGAAGACAAACAATCTTTCTGCCTCTTTCTCTCTCTCTCTTTCATTTACTCAGTCACTCCAGCACATAAGAACCCCCCCACCACCCCCCTCTCCAGAAAAGACCTACATTTCCTTCAGCTTTCATTGTCTACCCTTGGCTGGCAGTGTTGACCTCTGATATATATGCAACCTTGGAGTGCTGATCTTGTCCATCACGTTAACACTCTTTGAGGCTCTCATAGAGACTGAAAAGGAACCCTTGAGAACTTGTTCTGTGGGAAAGTACTTCAATGAAATTGAATTATTCGTTTTACACAACATACAAACATCATATAACCACTCTTGGCCCTGGATTCGGAGATGGTGTATTCACCAGAAGTAGGTCTATGTATATCTGCACTTGATCACATAATCAAATAGATGTAAATTAAGTATCTTTGTGCTAATTATTTTTGTGTCAATTAAAAAAGGATAACATCAACAACATTCAGGTCTGTAATTTGGCTGAGGCAACGCTATACTTCCAAGGCCATGCATGGACTTAGGGAATTTGGCTACAGATGAATGAGAGAGCAGGAGTACTCTTCTCTTTGCCTGTTTCAAGTTTACTGCGGCTCTGTACACACACAAACCCCAAAGTACACAAAGAAACAGTATATTTTATTTTCGATGAAGCTTGCTTCATAATCTGGGAACGAGACAAGGCACTCTCCCACTGCGAAGTGAGACGGATCACAAATGTTTTGAGCTGCTCTTTCGGCATGTGGGTCTCCGCTTCAGTTCTCTCTCCCACACAAAATGTTTCTATTCCGATGGCGTTCATTATGTTCTCCTACCCTCCACCACAGCTAGAAAGGAAATGGCTCAGGGTTCTACAGCGGCTAAGATTTAAGCGTAAAATTGATATGTCCTGGATCTGTTTATTTAACAGTAGCGACATGAACAGGGAATAACTTGTTTTACCACACACAGATACACACAGACAACAGACACACACACAAACTAGGGTTGTCTAATGAGAGGCAATGTTTGTAAAAAGATGGAAATTACTCAATGTATATTTTAAAATGTTATACTGTACCTCCAGTAGCTATTTAAAAACACAATATTTCTAATGCTGTTTAGGAATAATAAATAGTCTCCAGAAGTTATTATTTATTTATTTACATTTTTGCATTTTGAATATCTTATCTTGTTCTGCTTTGCATGCCAATGATTTCTTGAGCAGTTTAAATTGGGAGAGACAAAGCAGGGATTAGCGAATTGTGAGGTACAGTGCAGTGTATCAGCAGGTAACCCAGGCTGTCTCACACTGTCCCAGAGGTCAGGCCTGTCAACATTTGCTTCTAAATCCAGCCGACAGTAGGCACAACAGTAGGCCTCTGTCTGCGTCCCAAATGGGCCCTGGTCAAGGTCTGGGGAATACTAACGGATAAGCTTTTTCACCTTGTTACCAGTCAAGAACCGTTTCTACTTTCAACTCAGAACAACTCAGAATTTGGTGGATAGTTTAGCCTCAATTTCAACTCTTACTCACTCTCTTTCTCTGAAAAATAAATCTGAACATAAGTGTCTTACTCACAACATTTCATAATGTTTAATCAATGCTACAGTTTATGGGGTCAAATGCTGGCTTTATAGCTCTGGAGGATGCCTGCATGGCAAACATGATGTCTCAGTAAGCTTATAAAACATTGATTCTTGGAAAGCAAGGGTCAGGCGCCAGCCACACCTCTCAGAAGCGCAAATAGAGAAAACACAATTTATCCACTGGGGTCACAGCAGTTAGACACACATCTTTACCCTGTGGCCTTTGACTCAGGCCACATCCACATACCAGACACTCTGGGTTTTAAGTACACTGTAAACCCAAAGCCATTTTTAACTCAATACTTCTAGTAAGTTGAACTCAAAGTCAAAAGTTTATGTGGCACTGACTCAAAACTAAATGAGAAGTCACATCAACTAAATATGTTTAAGTTTTGATAATCAATGTTTTTATCCTCCATCATGCTCGACGACAGATTGATTTAAAATAATAATAATATCTGCGTTTTTGCATGTACACAACCGTTCAAAAGTTTGGGTTCACTTAGAAATGTCTTTGTTTTAGAAAGAAAAGCACATTTTTTTGTCCATTAAAATAATTGCATTCTAGGCAGAGTTACTCTGTCCAGTGTCTGTGTTCTTTTTTTTTTGTTCAGTGTAGTTTGTTGATGTAGATGCTCAACAGATGGAACATCTTACGCCTCACAAGTTCTCAACTGGCTGCTTCATTAAATAGTACCCGCAAAACACCCGTCTCAACGTCAACAGCGAAGAGGCGACTCCGGGATGCTGGCCTTCTAGGCAGAGTTGCAAAGAAAAAGATGTGTCTCAGACTGGCCAATAAAAAGAAAAGATGAACATGGGCTAAAGACACTGGACAGAGAAACTCTGCTTAGTAGGCCAGCATCCCGGAGTTGCCTCTTTACTGTTGACGTTGAGACTGGTTTTCTGCGGGAACTATTTCATGAAGCTGCCAGTTGAGGACTTGTGAGGCGTCTGTTTCTCAAACTAGACACTCTAATGTACTTGTCCTCTTGCTCAGTTGTGCACCGAGGCCTCCCACTCCTCTTTCTATTCTGGTTAGAGACAGTTTGCGCTGTTCTGTGATGGGAGTAGTGCACAGCGTTGTACGAGATCTTCAGTTTCTTGGAAATTTCTCACATGGAATAGCCTTTATTTATCAGAACAAGAATAAATAGACTGACGAGTTTTAGAATAAAGTTATTTGTTTCTGTCCATTTTGAGCCTGTTTTTTTTTTCACCTTTATTTAACCAGGTAGGCTAGTTGAGAACAAGTTCTCATTTACAACTGCGACCTGGCCAATATAAAGCATAGCAGTGTGAACAGACAACAACACAGAGTCAATAACACAGTTGAAAAAAAGAGTCTATATACATTGTGTGCAAAAGGCATGAGGAGGTAGGCGAATAATTACAATTTTGCAGATTAACACTGGAGTGATAAATGATCAGATGGTCATGTGCAGGTAGAGATACTGGTGTGCAAAAGAGCAGAAAAGTAAATAAATAAAAAGAGTATGGGGATGAGGTAGGTAAATTGGGTGGGCTATTTGTAATCGAACCCACAAACGCTGATGCTCCAGAAACCCAACTAGTCTAAAGAAGGACAGATGTATTGCTTCTTTAATCAGTGACCCCAAACTTTTGAAATGTAGTGTACTTTGAGTGATTCATTTATTCATCTTATGCCACACAAAGATAAATAACATACATTTTTCTAAACTAATCCAATCATTTAGATTTTTGCACCCGTTACTGAAATGGTTGTTTCTGTTTAAATGGTTTAGGTAGTCTACTCTCAATGTTTCTAATCCTGGCAGTGATTATGAGTGCAGGTTGAGGAGGAAAACATTTTAGACTGTTGAATATCTTAACTCTGGGTGGATTCCAATAAGAATTACACATCACTTTGCAAGCCATCATAATATGACTTGCAGGTACAGTGGAAAAACTGGTACAGAAGTCCTGAAGTCCTGGTTGGAAGATTCCTGGATATCCTTCAACCAAATCTTGGAATTTTGGGAAAAGTTTGCAACCCGACTTACATGCCTGATGTAACTTTTCAACCATGAGTTTCTGGCCACTATATTAGGATTAAGCTAGGCCTCAAAATAAGGCATACGTATTGTCATAAGAGAGTTTAATTATAATGATAACATTCACCTGGAAAACCACTTATTGAAGCCCACAGGGCTGAAAAGGACCAACATTTTTAATCACCCACAACTTGCATTAAGAATGAATACAAGGGTTGTGAAGACCTATATATGAGAGCTAAATAATCTAAACTAGAACAATCATTTCAGTATTGGGCACATTAAGTCCAAGTAACATGTTTTATTAGTTTAGAAAATATATGTAATTTATATTTGTGCAGGATGAGATTAATTAATGAATCAATGCTCAAACACAGATATCGAAAGAAACAATAAAAATTATCTACCTGCAATAGAGCATGCTGGGAAATATAATGATGGGTGTGGTTTTGGTTCACAGTCACGTGAATGAGTTTCAGGCCCCTGTAGGGTAAATCTCAGCCCTCAAAATAAGACCTTTTGAAACACGTTTGATACTTTGTTATAATTCATATGTTTTTAATGATAACACATTGACTTAAGAACTCACTTGTTGAAGTCCAGAGGACCAAAATTGGATGAATGCAACAATCATGTCTCTGTCACTAACAAACACAGTCATGGGTGGTAACTTTTACTCAGTGTTGATTTAATTTAACTCTGGTTCCAGTGTGTATATTGTCCCACTCTTTCAGTGTTGATTTAACATTGAAGAATTAGCTGTGCAGGAAGCCAGCTAGCCGAGTGAATGGTAATCTAAGGTTGTCCTTTATCTCCCAGGTTGTGTCCGTCCCAAATAACACCATATCCCCTATTTAGTGCAATACTTTTGACCAAGTCCTATGGGCGGCTGGTCAAAAGTAGTGCACCATATAGGGAACAGGAGGCCATTTGGGATTGACATTAATATAACCACTCAAATAAATCCTTTCCCCTGTCAGTCGCATCTCACACCGACCATATTGGCCTGTCCTCCACAGCCTCCCCTACTAGAGCCATGTTAGATTGGATCCCTTTGGAAGGAAAGGATAAATCAGGACAGGGTGTTATGTCCTAATCTGATATAACATTAACAATATTTTAGTATGACTCCGGTGACACTTTACATTAGGTAAGTTGCTCACCTAAGGCTGTAATTATTCCAGTAACAACATGTACCATTCAGAATTAACATTAGGTTTACTTCATGACATATAAGCATTTGCCAGGTTCCCTCATTAAAACAGTTAATGGTTTCACCCTGTGAAAAATTGTCTATAACCTCCCAAGTTAGAGCTTGAGGTCTAGCTATATCAGAAAGCACTCTATCACAGCCTATCCAAACATTACGGTGAACGAGAAGCCTTTGAATCCACCATGCTAATTGAGCCTTAGCGATTGGAGGGCGGCATCTTAATCTCTTACCTCATTAAGCGCTATAATGTGGAAATATTTTCATTCAAGGCAGGGACAGGAAAGCAGCCAGACAGTGTTGAGTTTGAAGTTCCAGCAAATGATGACAATAAATCACATGCGGATGGTGGTCGGCGGTGACTTGTCGTCTGAGTGAAATGCTACAAGAGAAAACGCTTAGAAACAACCACTTTTACCATGGGTTGCTGTTAATTCTCTGAGTAATCCCTCTTTATCATTTTAGGGAAATAAATCACATGAAGGGATTGCCTTGGTATAAATGACTTCTAAACACGTCTGTTCAATAGGGACCATTTGTACTTTGCCACTTTAAATCTGAAAGGACAAGAAGTGACAATCTAAGCAACACTTTGTGATATAAAATGCTATGGTTACTTATAAGACAGATAACCAGATATAATACAAGGTGGGTTTTGGCATTGAAAAAGACATGACCAACATCTTAGTTTAGGAGCAACCAAAACCTCTGGCTTTCTTGGTGTCAAACTGAAAGTTTGCACTTTCATAACTATACACACTTACATTATTTACTCATATTTATTTTACAACTTACTTACTTAAACAACCCTTTTCTAACCAGGCAAGTCAAGAGCAATAAATGTTGTTTAACAAGTACTCAAGATTTTTTTTCTAAAATGTCTTTTTCTAAAATGTTTTATGACATTGGAGAACATATTGGGAAGGATCTTAGACCAGTCCTCCATACAGAACCTTTCCACATCCTTGATATCCTTTGTTTGTACTTATGGACTGCCCTCTTCAATTCAAACTACAGGTTTTCAATGGGGTTCAAATACAGTGCATTTGGAAGGTGTTCAGGCCCCTTAATTTTTTTCCACATTTGTTACATTACAGCCTTATTCTAAAATGGGAAACATTGATTTAATCTCTCATCCATCTACACATAATACCCCATAATGACAAAGCAAAAACAGTGTTTTTTAAAATGTTTGAACATTTACATAAATACATAAATATCACATTTACATATGTATTCAGACCCTTTACTCTCCACTCTGTTGAAGCACCGTTGGCAATGATTACAGTCTTGAGTCTTGTTGGGTATGACACTACAAGCTTGACACACCTGTATTTGGGGAGTTTCTCCCATTCTTCTCTGAAGATCCTCTCAAGCTCTGTCAGGTTGGATGGGAGTGTCGCTGCACAGCTATTTTCAGGTCTTGCCATGGATGTTCGATCAGGTTCAAGTCCGGGCTCTGGCTGGGCCACTCAAGGACATTCAGGCTTGTCCAGAAGAAAGACCTGTGTTGTCTTGGCTGTGTGCTTAGGGTAGTTGTCGTGTTGGAAGGTGAACCTTTGCTCCAGTCTGAGGTTCTGAGCTCTCTGGAGCAGGTTTTCATCAAGGATCTTTCTGTACGTTGCTCCATTCATTTTTCCCTTGATCCTATCTCTCAGTCCCTGAAAAACATCCCCACAGTATGATGCTGCCACTACCATGCTTCACCGTAGAGATGGTGACTGGTTTCCTCCAGACGTGATGCTTGGCATTCAGGCCAAAGAGTTCAATCTTGGTTTCATCAGACAAGATCATCTTGTTTCTCATGGTCTGAGAGTCCTTTAGATGCCCTTTGGCAAACTCCAAGTGGGCTGTCATGTGCCTTTTACTAAGGAGTGGCTTCCGTCCGGCCACTCTGCCGTAAAGACTGATTGGTGGAGTGCTGCAGAGATGGTTATCCTTCTGGAAGGTTATCCTATCTCCAAAGAGGAACTCTGTAGCTCTGTCAAAGTGACCATCAGGTTCTTGGTCACTTTCCTTACCAAGACCCTTCTCACCCGATTGCTCAGTTTGGCCAGGCAGCCAGTTTGGCCAGGCAGCCACAGCCAGGCCACCGATTGCTTAGTTTGGCCAGGCAGCCAGGCCACTGTTTCCATGGGGTCCTTCAATGCTGCAGACATTTTTTGGTATCCTTCCCCAGATCTGTGCCTCGACACAATTCTGTCTGGGAGCGCCACTGAAAATCCCTTTGATCTCATGGCTTTGTTTTTGTTCTGCCATGTGTTGTCAACTGTGGGACCTTATATAGACAGGTGTGTGCCTTTCCAAATCATGTCCAATCAATTGAATTTACCAGAGGGGGACTCCAATCAAGTTGTAGAAACGTCTCAAGGATGATCAATGGAAACAGGATGCACCTGATCTCTATTTCGAGTCTCATAGGAAAGGTTCTGAATACTTATGTAAATTAGGTATTTCTGTTTTAGTTTTTTTTTTAATCTGCAAAGCATTCTAAAAACCTGTTTTCGCTTTGTCATTATGGGGTATTGTGTGTAGATTGATGAGGAAAACATTTTGTTTCATCAATTTTAGAATAAGGATGTAACGTAACAAAATGTTGAAAAAGTGAAGGGGTCTGAATACTTTCCGAATGCACTGTATGTAGACTTGTTGGCCATTGCAAATGGTTGATTTTGTGGTCAATTAACACTTTCTTTGTGTAATTTGATGTGGGTTGGGGTTATTGTTTTAGTGGAAGTGTTAATTCATAGGTTCATAGGTTATTTTCTGGAGGTGTGGCCCATTGGGGGTGTGGATTTCAGATAGGTATTTTTGGCCACCCCTGAGAGTAAATGTAATTCGTGTTCATCATGTTATATTTCTAAACTGCAAATTTAAATTCCCCTTCAATAATTTTGCTCATAACACATTTTAATAAACAATTAATAACATTATTTAAATATCATGAAGTTGTAGATATCCCAACATTGGCATACGCATAGGCACCTGTGTAAGCTACAAAGCGTCAACGCTCAACCTTAACGTGTTGACAATTTTCTGATCTGACCTGGTGGCTCATAGCTTAATAACCCATCACCATCATGAACCCAACTTAAAGAAAACAGTGGGTTGTTTATGACCTAACATTCTGGGTCAAAATAACCCAACATGTGTTCTGTCCAATATGTACCCAAATTGGGTTGTCTTTAACATTTTACATTTACTGTACATTTCACTGCATTTGAAGATAAGGAAATCTTAAAATACTCTGCAGACATTCAGTAGCATGATATGAATATTCATGGGAAATGTGGGGTAGGTGTAACACAAGACAAATACATTATACGTGTTTGAGTGAGAGGACTAACTGGTGTCTCCAAGTGGCCACACACCTCTCCAAAATGTGCACAGTTCCAAAGTAATTTCAATGCAATGTCAGGTGGGCATCATTTGAAAGCCTGTTCTATTGCCAACATGACTAGCTAAGTTATAAAGTATGATATTACAGTACTAGACTTTCACAATGAAATTCAGGGAAAAAGATCATTGATTTTTGTAAGCATAGAAGGAGTCATGAGGGCAGAGTGTGCTGCTGCAAATTGTCTTCACAATAGACAAACATAGGCTCATTCTGTTTAGAATAACCCAGGGTATGACGAAATGTAATCTTGTAACTGTAAGCGTTTAAGATGAGCATGGTTACATGCACACAATAATGTGATTATTGTGGATAGTCAGGTTAATATAATAGTTTGCTTAAAATGTTTTACATGCTTTGCAGTAGAATGATTTCCATAATAATCCTGTTTACATGGACACATCTGAAATCAGGCTACTGATGGGACTTTTGATAAATGCAGTATATCGCCAATCAAAATAAACGTTCCACAGTGGCCATGTTCTGACATATAAAGTTTGCATGTGAAAACTATTCATAAGATGCATAATCTCAGTTATTCCTAACTCACTTCACTCAAGCACAAGAAGGAGGATTGCTCAACCTGGTGCTGGCACATGCGCAGATCAACTACACAGCTGGAACGCCAATTAATCTGTTTACATGTCCTAATAATTAGAAAGATTGCTGAGAAAACCCGGTGTTTTAATAGGCATATGCTAACTTCGGTTATGACCTCAAGCCGATTAAGATAAGCAGAGTAAGGTGTTTACATGACAAATGCCATACTCGGCCTTCTGCCCTAATCAGTTTAATATTGAATTATTAGTGTGCACTGTATATAATATGAGTTTTATGAAATGGAAATGTGAAGTGCAATTTGTACTCATGGGTGTTTGGCATGCTTGCATGACATCAAAGCAGTATTTATTATAATCATCAAATCTCATCTTTCAAAATACATATGTCACGGATCCCTCCAGAACATTCATTACACACATGTGTGCCCTATTCCTACTGATTAATACCTGTATAAGTCTGCCCCTTGGTTTCCATTGGGCTGTCGATTATTGTTACAATGTCCGTTGGTGTGTGTGAGTACCTGTGCTGTTGTGTTTAGGCTTTTTTCCATTGTGGATTGCGCAGATGATTACATGTCTCGTCCTGTGTGTTAATCATTGTGCGCCTTTGTTATTTATTCAAGGTACTTCTCTGTCTTTTGTTTGGGTTTCAATCCTGTGTTTTGTTACGTGTTTGTTTTGTCTTCATCCCCATGCCTTTACACGGCACGCCGTAATTTGGGCTTAATAAAAAAAACGATTACGCATTCCTGCATCTGTCTCCCGATCCTTCATACCGGCATGACAACATAGTCTTAATTTACTGCATTTCTCTCACTTAGGCAACAAAAAATTGACAAAAGTTGCCCAATTAGCAGGAGTGATGGGGGCAATTTTTTGTTGTGCACGAGGTACTCAAGTTCAGAACGGCCGAGAATGTTGAAAATGTTATTCCTGTTCGGGCCGGCTACTTGCAAATGTGTTTTAGTATTTTAAAACACAAAATACATGTATTTTAATTAAATACATTTCAAAATACAAATATTTGTAGTTTGTTTTAATGCATTGATCTTTATGTTATTGTATTGTATTTAATCATTTTTTCTCATCCCTGTCAGTAGTAAGTAAATTAAGTCAATGGTGAAAAAATTGTCAGAATAACTGATAGTAGTGCAGAGGGCAAATTTTTGCTAAGTGCAGAGATGTATTATATGTAATGGATGTTTAGGGGAATGCTACAAACGTTGTGGTGCAGCAGAAAGATCAGTGTATGTCTTATCCAGAGGTTCTGAGTTCAAATCCCTGGTACTGTCATATTTTAGATGAACAGCGATAACACATAGAATTACACATATGAAAACGTGATCAGATGTGAAGTGTTCAAAAAAAAAGTGTTTTCACATGTGGAATGTCACGTGAAGTGTTCGAAAAACACATTTTCACATGTGAAATGTCACATGGGAAGTGTTCCTAAAACATGTTTTTACATGTAAAATTTCCCATATGAAGTGGTCCAAAAACACATGCTTTTGCCTAGTTAAATAAAATAAAAATAATCACAAATACATTTTTCACATAAAATATCACGTCAAGTGTTCCAAAAACACATTTTCACGATTTCACATGAAATTTCACGTTTCATGTGTGAAATCATGTGATTTTCCACGTATGAAATGATTCTACATGTGATAATAGCCATTGCTGTTAATTTAGAGGTCCATTTTACATCATTATATGGTATCTTTCTACAGTAATAGGATACTATTTTAGTGTTTCGCTATATATTTACTGTCACTCGCAATGCACTTGGGTACTTTTTTGCAATTTCATTTAAACATATAGGATACTTTAGATGCGCTTATGGCACAAACTTATTTTAAAATCCTGTAATTTTATAGGAAGTTACATGCTACAGAGCTGTGGTGAAAATAGTGGAAATAACATTTAATGTATTTCTACAGCTGAACTGTATTGTGTCAGTAAATACACAACAATGAACTGTATTCAGGAAGTACAAAGAAATTCCAATTCTAATTCATTTATTTTCATTACCAGAAAATGTGGTTTATTTTCTAAATTAACTGGAATTTATGTATATGGAATAGACTGAAGGTAACCAGTACTGGTTTAAAAAAATGAACGGAAGTATGAAGGTAATTTTGTGCCTGCCCAAAAAATGGGTTAAATATGTGTAAAGAAATTAATTAATATGTATATACATTACCAGTCAAAAGTTCAGACACAGCTACTCATTCACAGGGTTTTCTTTGTTTTAAGCTAGTTGAGAGAATGCCAAGAGTGTGCAAAGCTGTCACCAAGGCAAAGGGTGGCTACTTTGAATAATCTAAATATAAAAGATATTTAGATTTGTTTAAGACTTTTTGGGTTACTATATGATTCCATATGTGTAATTTCATAGTTTTGATGTCTTCACTTTTTAAAAATAAAATATAGAAAATAATACAAAATAATGAAAAACCCTTGAATGAGTATGTGTGTCCAAACTTTTGACTGGTACTGTATATACACTGCTCAAAAAAATAAAGGGAACACTAAAATCACACCTCCTAGATCTGAATGAATGAAATATTCTTATTAAATACTTTTTTCTTTACATAGTTGAATGTGCTGACAACAAAATCACACAAAAATTATCAATGGAAGTCAAGTTTATCAACCCATGGAGGTCTGGATTTGGAGTTACACTCAAAATAAAAGGCTACAGGCTGATCCAACTTTGATGTAATGTCCTTAAAACAAGTAAAAATAAGGCTCAGTAGTGTGTGTGGCCTCCACATGCCTGTATGACCTCCCTACAACGCCTGGGCATGCTCCTGATGAGGTGGCGGATGGTCTCCTGAGGGATCTCCTCCCAGACCTGGACTAAAGCATCCATCAACTCCTGGACAGTCTGTGGTGCAACGTGGCGCTGGTGGATGGAGCGAGACATGATGTCCCAGATGTGCTCAATTGGATTCAGGTCTGGGGAACGGGCGGGCCAGTCCATAACATCATTGCCTTCCTCTTGCAGGAACTGCTGACACACTCCAGCCACATGAGGTCTAGCATTGTCTTGCATTAGGAGGAACCCAGGGCCAACCGCACAAGCATATGGTCTCACAAGGGGTCTGAGGATCTCATCTCGGTACCTAATGGCAGTCAGGCTACCTCTGGCGAGCACATGGAGGGCTGTGCGGCCCCCCAAAGAAATGCCATCCCACACCATGCTCCTCTTTGCACAAAGGCGGAGGTAGCGGTCCTGCTGCTGGGTTGTTGCCCTCCTACGGCCTCCTCCACGTCTCCTGATGTACTGTCCTGTCTCCTGGTAGCGCCTCCATGCTATGGACACTACGCTGACAGACACAGCAAACCTTCTTGCCACAGCTCGCATTGATGTGCCATCCTGGATGAGCTGCACTACCTGAGCCACTTGTGTGGGTTGTAGACTCCGTCTCATGCTACCACTAGAGTGAAAGCACCGCCAGCATTCAAAAGTGACCAAAACATCAGCAGGGAAGCATAGGAACTGAGAAGTGGTCTGTGGTGTAGTCACCACCTGCAGAACCACTCCTTTATTGGGGGTGTCTTGCTAATTGCCTATAATTTCCACCTGTTGTCTATTCCATTTGCACAACAGCATGTGAAATGTATTGTCAATCAGTGATGCTCCTAAGTGGACAGTTTGATTTCACAGAAGTGTGATTGACTTGGAGTTACATTTTGTTGTTTAAGTGTTCCCTTTATTTTTTGGAGCAGTGTATATATTTCCTGAGTAAAAAAAAATAGCTCCTAGATTTAGGGCAGACACTTCAAAACCTTGTTTCTTATTTTCAAGGTGTGGAAAAGTGTGTGTGTACAGTAGATCAAAACAAGTAAAAAATAAAACAAAAAGGTTTCCTGTGTGCCATCACTCTGTCTTCCCTGGGCCTGCTCTTTAACTTCATGGTGACAGGGGGCAGTATTTTCACGTCCGGATGAAATGCATGCCCCGAATTCACCTGCTTGCTACTCATCCCCAGAAGATAAGATATGCATATTATTAGTAGATTTGGATAGAAAACACTCTGAAGTTTCTTTGAGTATAACAGAACTTATTTAGCAGGTGAAACCCCAAGGACAAACCATTCAGATTTTTTTGTTGTTGAGGTCACTCTCTTTTCAATACGTTTTCATTGGGAATCCAGATTTCTAAGGGACCTTCTTGCAGTTCCTATCGCTTCCACTGGATGTCAACAGTCTTTATAAATTGGTTGAGGTTAACCCTTTGTGTAATGAAGAAGTACGGCCATCTTGAACGAGGGTCACTTGAAGTGTACTGTTAGATAGAGGAGCGTGACACGAAAGCATGCTACAGTTTATTTTCTTCCTGTATTGAACACAGATCATCCCGTCTTCAATTGGTTATTTATGTAAAAAAAATACCTAAAGTTGTATTACAAAAGTAGTTTGAAATATTTTGGCAAAGTTTACAGGTAACTTTTGAGATAATTTGTAGTCACGTTGCGTAAATTGGAACCAGTGTTTTTCTGGATCAAACTTGCCAAATAAATGGACATTTGGATATATATCGACGGAATGAATGGAACAAAAGGACCATTTGTGATGTTTATGGGATATATTGAAGTGCCAACAAAAGAAGCTCGTCAAAAGTAAGGCATGAATTATATTTTTATTTCTGCATTTTGTGTCGCGCCTGCAGGGTTGCAATGTGGTTTCTCTCTTTGTTTACGTAGGTGCTATCCTCAGATAATAGCATTGTTTGCTTTCCCCGAAAAGCCTTTTTGAAATCTGACATGTTGGCTGGATTCACAACAAGTGTAGCTTTAATTTGCTATTTTGCATGTGTCATTTAATGAAAGTTTGATTTTTATAGTAATTTATTTGAATTTGGCGCTCTGCATTTTCCCTTGCTTTTGGCCAGGTGGGACACCAGCGTCCCACATATATGCCAGAGAGGTTAAACAAAGCACCAAAAACCTGTGTCTCTCACTGCATGTCTGCCTGTCTCCCACTTTTCTCGCACGCTTTACCCTTTGTAGTGTGTGAAACTACGCAATGTCTTGCAGGAATCTGCACAATGTTATTACAATACATTATTTCGACACATTGTAAACAATTCTGTATTTCCCCCCGCTCAACCCCAACCAGGTGAAATTGGGGGAGATACACAACAAATAAATAGCTTTGCATGTGTGGCTCCTTACCACAATCAAACAGTATGGCAAAAAAAATCTCTGCTAATAGGGCCTTAGAAATATTTTTTTTGCAGAGAGAGAAGCTAGTGTGGAAGGAGCGTCTTCCTCTTTGGAAGATAACACATTTTCCGAATATGAGGATCACGTCTCTGTCAATTCGAAGTCTGACAGTGAGTTGGAAGAAGAGGATGAGATTGACCCTCAGCCAGCCCCAGGCCAGCCCATCAGCAGCAAGCCCCAGGACCAGCCTGACAGCAACCAGCTAATCAGCAGCCTGCAGGAGGAGAAATATGAATGGCAAAAATTGTGAAATTGAATGGTCTTCTTGCCCAAGGAATGAGTCACACTGCATGGCTGCCAATGTGATAAAGATGCAACCAGGGCCAACGCAGTTGGCTATTACTCATGTGCAGGACATAAAGTCTTCTTTTGAACTCCTCATCCCAGACACCATCCATAAAATCATTCTGGACTAATTTGGAGAGAAGGCATGTTGTTGGAGAGAGATGGAAGGAGATGGACGAAACTCATTTACATGTATACTTAGTTTAAAAAATCTTTGATGGTGTTTTCTGATCAAATGGGGGATCCACAGAATCCTTGTGGGATCCACAGAAACTGGCAGAAACAATAATCTTTGGAAAACTCTTTCCATGATTATCGGCTTCGATAACCTAGACACCAGACCAGGTCGGCGGCAGAGAGACAAGCTAGCTGCAATCAGGTCAGTTTTCACTTTGGATGAATAGCATGCCCAGAGTGAACTGCCTCCTACTCTGTCCCAGATGCTAATATATGCATAGTATTATTAATATTGGATAGAAAACTCTCTGGAGTTTCTAAAACTGTTTGAATGATGTCTGTGAGTATAACAGAACTCATATGGCAGGCGAAATCCTGAGAAAAATCCAACCAGCAAGTGGGACATCTGAGGTTTGTAGTTTTTCAAAGCTTGGCCTACTGAGTACACATTGAGATATGGATGAGGTTGCACTTCCTAGGGCTTCCAATATATGTCAACTGTCTTTTGAAACTTGAATGAGGATTCTACTAGAAAGGAGGGGCTCATGAGACCTGTTTGAGTCAGTGGTATGGCATAGTGCCTCGGTCTCATGACGCACGCTCCCGACAGAGATACCTCGCGTTCCAGTGCTTTTTCTGAAGACAAAGGAATTCTCCGGTTGGAACATTATTGATATTTTATGTTAAAAACAACCTAAGGTTGATTCCATACATCTTTTGACATCTTTCTAAAGGACTGTAACAGAACTTTGAGTTTTTGTCTGGATGAAATGCTCGCGCCTCATGAAGATGGATTAGTGGGCTGAACACGCTAACAACAAGTGGCTATTTGGACATAAATGATGGAACTTTATGGAACAAATTAGTCATTTATTGTCGAACTGGGATTCCTGGGAGTGCCTTCTGATTCAGATCATCAAAGGTAAGTGAATATTTATGGTGTTGTTTTGAACTTGATTCCAAAATGGCAGCTCTTCCTCTGGCTGTTTTGGGTGCTGAGCGCCATTGTCAGATTATGCTTTTTCTGTAAAGTTTTTTTGAAATCTGACACAGCGTTTGCTTTAAGGAGAAGTCTATCTTTAATTCTGTGAATAACACTAGTATCTTTTATCAATGTTTATTATTAGTATTTCAGCAAAATGACCGGATGTTTTGGAATCAAAACATTACTGCACGTAAGGCGCCAATGTAAACTGAGATTTTTGGATATAAATATGCACATTATCGAACACAACATACATGTATTGTGTAACATGATGTCCTATGAGTGTCATCTGATGAAGATCATCAAAGGTTAATGATTAATTTTATCTATATTTCTGCTTTTTGTGACTCCTATCTTTGGCTGGAAAAATGGCTGTGTTTTTTCGACTTGGCGGTGATCTAACATAATCATATGTTGTGCTTTAGCTGTGAAGTATTTTTGAAACCGGACATGATGGGTAGATTAACTAGATGTTTATCTTTCATTTGCTGTATTGGACTTGTTATTGTGTGAAAGTTAGATATTTCTTTTCAGCGGAATGTTGTTGAATGTTGTTGAGTTGTTCCGCTAGTGGAACCCCTGCGCTAGAAAGGTTAACGACCATTCCACAGGTGCATGTTCATTAATTGTTTATGGTTCATTGAACAAGAATGGGAAACAGTGTTTAAACCGTTTACAATGAAGCTCTGTGAAGTTTTATGGACTTTTCTGAATTATCTTTGAAAGACAGGGCCCTGAAAAGGAGTTTAGTTACACTACAGAACACAAAACGCTCACATAAGAATGTGTTACTTTGTCTTATCTGAAATTAAAAAGTAGCACTTTTGTTATCTGAGACCAGAGACCATTTACACATCTAAATGAGTTCAGTCTTTGTTAGGCCTCAGAAATATGCCATAATTGGATGAGTGATATTAATTATGTGTCTAGTTCTATGGATGCTAATACTGTGTTTTTCAGTGTAGATAACACTGCAAAAAAAGAATGACTGTTCATACAGCTGTCGTATCTTTACTATCATTAACTGAAGTCTGATAGTTTTTATTAAAGATTCTCTGTAATTAGTTACTACTTAATCAACTGATTAATCACGTAACTCATTAACTAGGAAGTCGGGGCACCAAGGAAAAATATTGAGATTACAAAGTAATAATTTCCTAAAATAACTTTTCATAAATTTTATCTGATCAATTAGTCTTGGAGTTAATGAAATATTTACTTTACCTCACGTTAGTCTCATTCCAAACGTCTTAAATTGTTCACTATGAGTCATCCATACATCAATTGTCTTAAATAATTTATTTATTACTAACTATGTAATTCACAGAAATGCATAAACAAACAAACAAGGTAAATGTAATGATAGGAGAATGTTCCCTAGTGGGCTAAACCGGCATGGCGGCTTGTTAGACAAAAGGTGAAGTGGGGGTCGACTAAGAAGTCACTACAAAGTGATAATTATAACAATTGAAATGCTAATCCTTTGCACATGAACGCTCACTCATTCGGGAACAATTGCAATCAATATATATATATACATATATTTACACTCAGTGTGTCATCTTGATTACTGGTGAAAAGTTCATTTATTTTGTAGAATTGTCCGTCTCTCTCCCTCTGTTGGGGTTAGAGGCGATTGTTCAGAGTGACATTCGTTATAGAATGGATGTTTCGGCGGTTGTCGTTCTTCGCGTTCAGTGATGCCGAATTCCTAGCTGCAGACTAGTAATCAATATCAAAGACTTGTTCTTATTCTGTAAGTATCGATAGTCTAAGAGTTTAACCACGGGGTATGGTTAAAAGATTCAGCAATGGTCTACAACCTTTGCCCTCCTAATGGAGAAAAACATGGTCTGCAACCTTTAGCCATCTCGTAATTGAGGTAAGCTCGGTCTGCTGATCGAAAACCCGATTGGGTTTTTTATTTGGAATGGCAGAAAAGGCTGTCCCAGGATGTCTGACCCTAACTGGGCTCAGGGGCAGTCCTCTGATTTAGTTCAAATCCAATTTCCTTTTTGAGTTTTCCTTCATTAAACAGTCCAAAATCACATTGTAAAATTGTGCAAACAGTATCATACTCACTCACAACAATTAGATGTAAACCTTATATCTGGGGCTATTATATAAACAGTGTTATGATAATATGGCCACACCGTCTCCCATGAGCTTCCCAAGTTGTGACAAATGGACCAGTTCGTAGCTCGATTCTTCACCGATCTTTTATACTTTCTCCGGAACATGAAATTTGTTCGTACTCCAAGTTCTGTGAGGTGGAATGATTTCCTTTGTTCTCCATGAAAATCTACTCTCTCTCTACTGTGTGGCCATGTGGCAGGGTCTTCTCAGGAATTTACGAGGTCTCTCTGACCACAGCAACCTAGTTGAAGGAGGCATGGGGGAGGCAGGGAGAGGGGGATGGGCTTGCTATAGCCAAGGAGGCCAACCTCATGACACAGCATTAGCAAGTCACTTCAAATGTACCGTGTCCATGTTGGGACAGTCTTAGATAACTCTTAGATAACTCCTTGACTGTGAGGCTCCCTGAGTGTGAGGGTGTCCTAATAGGGACTCATATGCAAATTGTTCCTGGACTTCCTGACGGCACCTCCAGGTTGTGAACACTGATTCTCAACACGGGGACCCCACAAGGGTGCATACTCAGAGTCCTCCTACTACCCACTACTATGTGGCCTCACACAGTTCCAACTCCATCATCAAGTTCGCTGACGACATGTCAACGACGATACAGCCTACAGAGAGGAGGTAGGCACTCTGACGGCATGGTGCTATTCTTATCAACGGGGCCGACGTGGAGATGGTCAATAACTTAAAATTCCTCTGTGTACACATTTCAGAGAAGCTGAAATGGTCTAACCATATGGACACCATGGTGAAAAAGGCACAACAGTGACTCTTTAACATCAGGATGCTGAAGAAATGTGTCCTGTCCCTGAAGGCCCTCATAGTATTTTACAGGAGCACCATTGAGAGCATACTGTTGGCTGCATCACAGCCTGGCACGGCAACTCCACTGCTGTGGGCCGCAAAGCGCTTCAGAGGGTGATACGTGCTGGGTGTATTCTGCTTATCCTACATGACACTACTACAAGACCAGGTGTCGCAGGAAGGCCAAGAAAATCATCAGGGACCCCCAGCCACCCAAGCCATGCCTTGTTCAATCTTTCAGATGTGGGCAGTACTGGAGCATCATTTCAGAAATTGGAAGACTGGCCAATAGTTTCTACCCTCAGACCATCAGGCTGCTGAATATCCACCACTAGTCAGATACCTGCCCCCCCACCCCCGTGCTACTCCAGTGGTCTTCCAGTGGAATGGCCTGGGGGAGATAAGGCAGCCATACAATGAGAATGTCCACCTGGCAGTAGAATATTCTGTGTCACCAGGTCCCAGGGTGGCTGAAGGGTCTAAGCCGCTGTCCCAGCCAGCACACCTCCAGGAGGATAATGGACTATCTATGGGGCCCTGGCAGGTGCAGACACTCTGCCTTCTGGGCAACGCAAGGACGCCTGTCTGCCTGTTCATTGTGCTTCCCCTTTGTGCCCCAATTTGCTCCCTATATCCTTTATAGTGCTTAGGGCTCCTGTCAAAAGTAATGCACTATACAGAGAATAAGGGCGCCATTTGGGATGCAGGGCTAAGCAGTACTAGATTAAGGGTAAATGTGATTCAACTCTATTGTTTTGAGAGAACAAACACTAAACAGGTTCTAGAAGCCAATGTTCCCATAATAATACTGCCCCTTTTTTACTTTGTACATGTGTACCTATAGGCCTCTGAGTATCTCTGAGAGTGTGTATACACATTTAGTCAACAAAGTGTACTTTGTGTACTATTATCTAATTTTCTCCTTTTTACAGGAAATTACTCTTATTGCCAGAATCCTCTGCAGTCTCCTTTGCAGTCCCCATGCCAGATGGGAGATAAGTAGCGTATGATTCTCTGCCCAGAAAATAAAAATGGACATCTGTGAACAACAAATGATGAACCTGTCATCTAGGGCTCTATTCAATCCGTATCACGGAAGTTCAGCGTTACAGCGTGATAATATTTTAATGGCAATGTTCCCGCGTTAGCGGAGAGTGCATTCATGGTAAACGGTGGATATGCCGGCACAATCGAAAATTACCTTTACATTTCTATCGCACAATCTGTAACGTGACACAGATTGAGTCAAGCCCTGTACAGCACATAGAAACACTCTTCTTTTCACAGGGCTGCAAAGTGTTAACGTAAAGACCATACTCCCGGCATCTGTCACAACACACGACTCTAAGATCATTTCAAATGACTCTAAGAACTCTATGTTTATCAATTTCACAAGGAAAACATTCTGGCTCCCTCCAGCCCAGCCAGCTCCTTGGGAAAACATATTTAGAGTTCATACAGAGCACATATAGACCCATAGGTTCCGTCTAATTTTATTTCCCTGTGAAAGTGATGAGTCCATGCAAAGGTGAGTGATGGTGTTTGGCCAGCCCAGACATAGCTGGCCTTTACCTTTTTTCATGTTCTGTGATGACTTTCGCATGGTAATCACATTAAATGTCATCTTCTGTGAGAGGTGGACAGTCAATGAACCAGAGAATGACCACAACTGAAGGCCTTTGATGCTCTTGCTGTGACAATACAGCTGTACACAATTAATGAATGCATTTACAGTGTTTATCATACAAACCAGATTTTCATGTTATGTATGATAATAAAGCATTGCACAAACACACACACACACACACACACACACACACACACACACACACACACTTAGATAAAGATATTTTGTCTGAGTGGATATCAAAGTCATTACTGATGAAAGTGCTCTTTCTCATTTAGCACACAGCCTACAATACATGGCACAGGTATTCATTTGAGTCAGATCTCGTCTTCTTTCCCAGTAGGACCTGTAGGATTTAGACCTCAGCTCGTATACAGTGACCTTTGCGAAATCTGACCATATGGCCCACAAGGAGTCAATTAATCTGGATTTATGACCTTACACATATGGTAAGAGCCCAGGGCATCTGCTCTAATGAATCTGGGATAGGAGCTCGATATCTTAACACAATGAGGAACCTTGCGCTAAGCTAGCACTTCGTGCATAGGGGATATCTCTTGGCATTACAATGGCATTACAGTGGCATTACCGATACAGGCTTCCTATAGATCAGTTGATCCGATATACTGTGCAGTGCGTCTCCCATCTGTCTCCCGCAGGTTTCAAAGGGCAAGTAACGATAATGGGTGCAGTATTTTGCCTCAAACAAATAAGGTAAGCTTTCAAACCCACATAGGGCTGTTGATTTAATTGCTCTCAACCATGAACTATTCTGTGAGGATCCATGGGTATTTTCAGCCTGGCATTGCATTGGCTTGATCATCAGCCAGGTATGAATAAATGAGAATCCTGCCAAGTCCTGAATATTCTTATTACTAAAACGTTTTATTTTTCAATCACCATGGCTGCGTAAGGTAGCTACACTGTAAAAAATAAAGCTGCATGGTGGAACCAAATAAGGTTCTTGAGAGCGATGTCATAGAGCAGGGGTGTCAAACTCATTCCATGGAGGACCTAATGTCCTCTGGTTTATGTTTTTCCTTTCAAGTAAGACCTAGACAAGTAAGACCTAGATAACCAGGTGAGGGGAGTTCCTTACTAATAAGTGACCTTAATTCATCAATTGAAGTACAACAGAGGAGCAAAAACCTTCAAAAACTCGGCCCTCCGTGGAACGAGTTTGACAAGTGCCATAGGGAAACCATTTTAGGGTTTCTGAAGAACCATACATTGGATGGTTCTTTGAAGAACCATACACAAATCATAGGGATGCCACAGGTTCCGACAGAGATCATTGCGGAGCAGTCTGTCTTTTTCATGCTGTGGGCGGGAGCGGGCGGTGGTCTTTCTGCATTGTATGCGTTTGACTTGGCCTACCTATTGCATTAAAAGCTTGTCTTTGTCGCATATTAATCACATACTCTCAGCATTCTACCTCCCCTCTCCTAGTTGGGGTGCGAGATCAAGTGCACCTGTATATGTGGTCTTAATGAAATAGAGTATAGGCTGTCTATGCATGGGCGGAGAATGACGTGGCAATTATCTTTCCAAGGAAGTTAACTTAAGTGATTAGTTCACTACAGTGTCTGTAAATAAAAATTGATAATGGAAAGAAATCGCGAGAACTCAACCAAGGCGAGTTAAGGTGCAATTTAAAAAAAATAATAATAATTGAAAAGGAAAATGTGCAACGGGCTCATACCACGGTGAGCGAGCGTTGCGCCTTATACTTTCCAATAAAAATGTATTACACATTTACTTGTCTCTGCCTGCAAATTGTCCCGCTCATAAATGGTAGGCTATATACTATCTGCATGCGTAGCTCAAGAAGAAATGCAACTGTTCGCTTTCTCACGAACTGCTCTCCAACTACATTACATTTGGAAAATATTCAGACTCCTTGACTTTTTCCAAATTTTGTTGTGTTACAGCCTTGTCCTAAAATTGATTATTACATTTTTTTAAATCTTCATCAATCGACACACAATACCCCATAATCATAAAGCGAAAACAGTTGAAAAAAAAATATTTGCACATTTATTGGACATGATTTGGAAAGGCACACATCTGTCTATATTAGGTCCCACAGCTGGCAGTGCATGTCAAAGTCAAAACGAAGCCATGAGGTTGAAGGCCTGAAACAGCATTGTGTCGAGTCACAGATCTGGGGAAGGATACCAAAACATTTCTGCAGCATTGAAGGTCCCAAGAACACAGTGGCCTCCATCATTCTTAAATGGAAGAAGTTTGGAACCACAAAATAAACTTCCTAGAGCTGGCAGCCCGGCCAAACTGAGCAATCGGGGGAGAAGGGCCTTGGTCAGAGAGGTGACAAAGAACCCAATGGTAACTCTGACAGAGCTCCAGAGTTCCTATGTGGAGAACATTCCAGAAGGACAACCATCTCTGCAGCATTCCACCAATCAGGCCTTTATGGTAGAGTGGTCAGACGGAAGCCACTCCTCAGTAAAAGGCACATGACAGCCCGCTTGGAGATGGCCAAAAGGCACCTAAAGGGCTCTCAGACCATGAGAAACAAGATTATCTGTTCTGATTAAACCAAGATTTAATCTGGCCTGAATGCCAAGCATCACATCCCTACGGTGAAGCATGGTGGTGGCAGCATCATGCCCTGGGGATGTTTTTCAACGTCAGAGACTGGAAAACCTGTCAGGATTGAGGGAAAGATGAATGGAGCAAAGTACACAGTGATTCTTGTTAAAAACCTGCTCCAGAGCGCTCAGGACCTCAGACAGGGGCGAAGGTTCAACTTCCAACAGGACAATGTCACTAAGCACACAGCTTCAGAAGAAGTCTTTGAATTTCCTTGAGTGGTCCAGCCATTGCCTGGACTTGAACATGATCGAATATCCCTGAAAATAGCTGTGCAGTGACGCTCCCCATCCAACCTCACAGAGCTTGAGAGGATCTGCAGAGAAGAATGGGAGAAACTCCCCAAACACAGGTGTGCCAAGCTTGTAGCATCATAACCAAGAAGACTCAAGGCTGTAATTGCTGCCAAAGGTGTTTCACCAAAGTACTGAGTAAAGGGTCTGAATACTTACGTAAATGTAATATTTCCATTTTTTTCAATATTTAAAAAAAAATATGTATAAAAATGTTTTTGATTTGTTGTTATGAGGTATTATGTGTACATTGATGACAAGAAAAAACATGTATTAATCAATTTTAGAATAAGGCTGTAACTTAACAACATGTGGAAAAGGTCAAGGGGTCTGACTACTTTCCGAATGCAATGTATAATGGCAGAAGAGAAGCTACATGTATCTAATAATAGACTAAGTAGAATTTAAAAAAAATTCTAGTAGAAACATATCTAAATCAGGGCAAACAAAATCCTGTACCCTCTGTCAAAAAATAAATCAGCCGTTTCTGACTGTAGCCTAAATGTCATTTTATATATTAGCGGGTTAGGGTAAGGTGCAGGCCTCAGATTTGGACATTATCACATATTGTCAGGCAGTTGCGGATGGGTTATTATCAATTGCGGGCTGGTGAACAAACAACTGACCTGCGCACCCTTACTGTGTAAGGAATATGGTGCCATTTGAGACACATTCCTAGTTTTCCACACATCGAAGGCACGCAATGGAATCTACCAGAAATTCTCATGTAAATATTGTTAAAGATATTAACCATACGAAGGGAGAGTGTTATGAATATTTAATTTAAAGGTCCCAAACAGGCAAAATCAGGTTCTTCGTGAAATTTGATGATATTCGGATGAAACCAGATCAAGCAGGACAACAAAGTATGGAAAATTACTGTTGCTTCTACATTACAGTCCTGTATCGGGTCGGATGTGCATTGGGTCGGTTGACCCACAAACAAATCAGCTGGCCTGCGGTTCGGTTTGCGGTTCAGAACAATTAAATCAATATACAGTTGAAGTCGGGAAGTTTACATACACTTAGGTTGGGGTCATTAAAATTTGTTTTTGAACCACTCCACAAATGTCTTGTTAACAAACTATAGTTTTGGCAAGTCGGTTAGGACATCTACTTTGTGCATGACACAAGTCATTTTTCCAACAATTGTTTACAGACAGATTATTTCACTTATAATTCACTGTATAACAATTCCAGTGGGTCAGAGGTTTACAAACACAAGGTTGTCTGTGCCTTAAACAGCTTGGAAAATTCCATACAATGATGTCAAGCTTCTGATAGGCTAATTGACATCATTTGAGTCAATTGGAGGTGTACCTATGGTTGTATTTCAAGGCCTACCTTCAAACTCAGTGCCTCTTTGCTTGACATCATGGGAAAAACAAAAGAAATCAGCCAAGACCTCAGGGAAAAAAAATGTAGGCCACAAGTCTGGTTCATCCTTAGGAGCAATTTCCAAAAGCCAGACTCCAGTTCGCAACTGCATATTGGGACAAAGATCGTTTTTTTTGTAGAAATTTGTCTGATGAAAAATAAAATACTATTTGACTTTAATGATCATCATTATGTTTGGAGGAAAAAGGGGGAATCTTGCAAGCCGAAGAACACCATCCCAACTGTGAAGCATGGGGATGGCAGCATCATGGTGTGGGGGTGCTTTGCTACAGGAGGAAATGGTGCACTTCACAATCTAGATGTCATCATCAGGAAGGAATTTGACGTGGATATATTAACATCTCAAGACATCAGTCAGGAAGTTAAAGCTTGGTTGCAAATGAGTCTTCCAATTGGACAATGACCCCAAGCATACTTCCAAAGTTGTGGCAAAATGACTTAAGGAGAACAATGTCAAGGAATTGGAATGGCCATCACAAAGCCCTGACCTCAATCCTATAGAACAGTTGTGTGCAGAACTGAAAAGCATGTGCGAGCAAGGAGGCCTACATCAAACCTGACTCAGTTACACCAGTTCTGTCATGTGGAGTGGGCCAAAATTCACCCAACTTATTGTGGGAAGCTTGTGGAAGGCTACCTGAAACGTTTGACCCAAGTTAAACAAATTAAAGGCAATGTTACCAAATACTAATTGAGTATATGTAAACTTCTGACCCACTGGGAATGTGATGAAAGCAATAAAAGCTTAAATAAATAATTCTCTCTACTATTATTCTGACATTTCACATTCTTAAAATAAAGTGGTGATCCTAACTGACCTAAAACAGGGATTTTTACTAGGATTAAATGTCAGGAATTGTGAAAAACTGAGTTTAAATCTACTTGGCAAAGGTGTATGTAAACCTCCGACTTCAAATGTACATGTTTTATTATTTATTCTGTTGCAAATTCCAGTCTGTGAGTGGTGAGGCAGACATAATGTATTATAGGCTACCAGGCAGTGGATCAGGGAACTGTCCATTATTTGTGTGGTGCTGAAACGTATGCTTCAAACCCCCCAATTGATTGAAAATGAGCAACTCTTGCTCAGCATTAAAAATGCATTGTTTTATTTAAGCTAGGTTATAAGATCAACATTTCAGCCTTAAATGGCCTTCATCAGAATAATCACACATAGGGATTATTATCCACCTGGTAAATTTAGCATAATTCCCCTATTTTCTCTGGCTAGCCTAGCCTAACGAACTGGATAAATAAAAAGAAAAGGTTATGAAATACACCATTGTGGAAACAGGTGCTGAGCGAGTGAAATCCCTGGTTTGGAAGGATTTTGGAATCAATGTGGACATCGACAACAACCCGGTAGAATGATACACTGCCTGTGAAAAGTGCAAGTAGGTATTTGTTTATGATATTCAGTTTATTACCAGTTAATCATTACGTTAACCCAGGATTTCATTCATTAACACAAAGGATTGGCAACTTTGATGGGGGCCACACATAAATCTGACCTCCTTATCACCACCCCCCTGTATATTCTACATGGCACCTTGTGTATTCTACTATTCTAACTAGCGACAGAAAGTTGAGACCCCGTCTGAGTCGTCATCCCCCCCCCCAAAAAAATTGGGGTTTTGTTTTTTGGTGTAAATTGATCCATCAGCCCATCCCAGATTTAGACCAAAGGCTTTGCAGGCCCTATCAAGTTTAAATTGGTCTACAGCGTAGTAAATACATCTATTTTTGCAGGCTATAATCGATTCTGGGAATAGTTTTTTTCAATTAAACTATTTGATGATCTAAACAATATTGAATGTTAGGGTCTTGTTTTGTTTTGTCGGCTACAGACTTTCATTAGGTAAGAAGGCTAATTAGTAGCCCCTTATTTTCTGAGCTATTTTAGTTGTCAATGTGCTACCTCTCATTGTATTCATGGCATTGGGTTACTTTTATCCAAATGTTGAATAGATATGCAGACAACTTAATTCATGCAAGGAGGGGGATAATAGTCTCCTACTCCAGAGTCATAAAAACAATTACATAAAAAAAATGTTATTTGGTTTGTCACAGATCGGCTCTCTGAACAATTCTTTGCAGGTGGCTCGGCTGCGGAGAAAACTCTGTCCTGATGTCGGGTATCAGGTGAGGCTCGGAATTGTTGAGGCTGGCGTAGGATCGGTGCAGCTCCAAAAAACTGACCCATTCAGGACTATATTCTTGATTGATTAAGTTTGATCATAAAATTACTGGCCCCCTCCCCCATGTCAAACACTTGATGTCAAACATTTCGATTCAGGAGGTGGGATGGAGGCGGGATTATTAAGAGCAATTTGTGACATCACTAAAAGCCACATTTGAATACACCAATGGCAACGTCTTATTCTCTTACCTAATTTAAGTACTGCCTTGTAACCAACATTGCAAAAGGTGCGCATGCAGAGGTGCGTGGTTTACATACTGTAGCTACACTGTAAAAACTGTAACTTTATTTATGGTAACTTAATGGCAGCTTAAAGGTAGTGTAAAAAAAGGTACAGTATGTTACCATAAATTCCAAAGAAACGTTGGTTTAATAGTACATTACTGTAAGGAAAGCAAGTTACCATAATAACAGTTATGTTTTTTTATAGTGTAGGTATCTAGTCTACTGCTGCCGAAATTTAACTGCAGTATGTCAGTGTGTATTCATCAAAGGCAAAGATACATAGAGGTTTACACTTTCATCTGTGTTTAGTTTTAGCTAAGGTTATGACACTAGCAACAGGCTAGCTAGGTCTTCAGCCAGCATGGAACCAAAGCGGGGAAAGGGTTGCACAAAACTCAGATGCAATTGTCATGTCATTACTTTAAGAGACATGCCAAATGGAATATTTATACGAAGGCAAACCACAGATGACATTGCAGTCTGCCCACCTTCTGCGGTTTTGTTCCTACCGGTAGTTAGTGTATCAATGTACAATGGGCTCGGTTTGGAAATGGAAAGTAGTGTGGACGAAATGGAGCACATGGAGAAAAGGTTGGTAAAGCAACAGCTGTGTTGGAAAAATATGGGTGGCAGTTCTGATGATATAGAGCAGGAGGATGACGGTCAAGGATCTGAATGGTCTGTCGTGGAAAGACATAGGAAGAAGAGAGATCATAAAACAGAAGACAGTGGAGCGTCTATTAAAGAAAGCATAAAGAGAGCCAAGGTAGGAAGCAACAGTAATAATGTGTCGGAGTGGAAAGTGGTGATGGTGTTTGATGAGACCACAGGGCCTCATTTACACCCTATCTGATTAACCAATGCCGTAGAGTAAGAGATAGGTGAAGTCAAACTAGCCTGGTTCATTGGAAAAGGTAGATTGCTAATATTTTGTGGTAGCCAGGCTCAGCAAGGGAAGATTCTGATAATGGAAAAGCTTAATGGGAGGAAGCCAAGCACCTGGTGCTTATGCTAGGTTGAAGGAAGCTATCACTGGGAACCCAATATCTACTGTATGTCCATAGATGATATTAAAGAAAATGTGAAGGGATCTAGAGTGATTGAGGCCAAAATGTTGATCAGTAGGAAAGAGGAGCAGGGAAGTGAAAGATTATCAATACTGCTGAGGTTTGAGAAGGTTTTGCCTTGAAAAGTACAGATAGGATTTCTTAGTTTCAATGTCAGAGAATTTGTCCCATCCCCATTGCAGTGTTTTAAGTGCCAAATAATGGGACATTTAGCTGTTCAGTGTAAAGGAAAGAAAAGATGTACCAACTGTGTGGAGGGGAACATGATTACGGTGAATGTGGGAGCAATGTGAAGGTTAAGTTTTGTAATTGGGGACAAAGTGCAGCATTTGATGGATGCCAGGTGCAGAGAGAGGCTAGAGAGGCTCAGAGATATAGAATCAGTCATGATCTATCATATGCAGAGGCTGTAAAACAGATTGGTGGAACTGCAGTGTGGACTGATGGAGCTTCCATGTCTGCTCCTGTGCTAAGTGCACCTGCTGTTGAGGCTGGTGCTTCTGCTGGTCCTGGCATGGTTTTGAGGCCTGTTCAGAAATCTTGCGATCATGAATGTGCTGTGTCAAAGGACATTTTGATAGTGAATAAAGTTAACTTCATAGCTTTCATTGGTAAAGTTATCAACACGACTCTTGTTAGGGAAAGCAGAAATTACAGGTTGAAGGCTATAGTGGATACGTCAAAATAGTTATTGAGACGTTACTGTCGACAGACGTTACTGTCGAAAGGGTTATTGACTTGCTGAATAATCCTAATGGTGGATTGTTTCAGCACGATACAGATTAAGTTGAATGGATTGGGGGGCTTGGGAGGGATTTTTTGGGGGTTGGGGGTGGTAGAAGTTAGTAGTTATTTTTTTTAAATGTTTTAATTTATTAGTAGTGCAGAATTAGGCAGACCTTGATTGATCACACACTCCAGCGCCGTAGAAGGCAGCATGCACCTTAAAAATGTTTGTTTCTGGAATGCCATTATATAATAGAAGAAGAAGAAATTCATACAAATTAATTTTTTAATATGAAAAGTACCCATACCCCACCCTGTAAGATGAACTAGCTAGATACCTTAATAAATAGTGCTGACAATTCCATTGGGCTTGCTAGCTAATTTATACAGGACATGTTTTGTCTATATTGGTAGTGGTACAATAACCAAACAGTTGGGGGGAAAAATAAATTGTGAAACCATGACATGATATGACAGGATTTGATGTTGGATGCAATTTCAATGTTGTTTAAAATGCTTTGTGTATCAGTAAATTTGCTTGATATAATCTTACTCCAACACAACTCACTTCATCCATGTTGCTTGACATAGGCTTTTTCAAAGAAAAATGAGTGCCTACTATCTTCCTGCCCACACAGTCTGTCTTTTCAGACTTTCTGGTAGTTTGACATGAGAGAAACAATATTATGGGTGATGTTTTAGTCACAGAAAAACTATCTCCCTTCACATAATATTATGTCATGTTTATGTCTACTTTAACAAGCTTATAGTACATTCGTGTCACTACCTTTGAATCTTGTTTAATATTGTCCCATGTAGGTAGACATGTTAGGTGATGATTATCTGAATGGGAAGCTATTGCTCTGTAGTTGTGCTGTTTAATTCTGGTGTTGCAATTTGATATGACAACCACACAGCATAATCCCTGCATGGAGAATGACACACAGCCAACACAAATCATGTCAACATTGTCTAGGAAACTGGAACTGAATCCACTGAACTGAATCCCACATATTTACAAGATGAAAAACAGGGAAATGTCGAATTGACAGTCAATACAGTTGGTTTATGTTGCGTCTTGGAAAATGCATAGACTAGTTACATTTGAAGTCGGAAGTTCACATACACCTTAGCCAAATACATTTCAACTCAGTTTTTCACAATTCCTGACATTTAATCCAAGTAAAAATTCCCTATTTTAGGTCACATAAGATCAGCACTTTATTTTAAGAATGGGAAATGTCAGAATAATAGTAGAGAGAATGATTGATTTCAGCTTTTATTGCTTTCATCATATTCCCAGTGGGTCAGAAGTTTACATACACTCAATTAGTAATTGGTATCATTTCCTTTAAATGGTTTAACTTGGGTCAAACGTTTCAGGTAGCCTTCCACAAGCTTCCCACAATAAGTTGTGTGAATTTTGGCACATTCCTCATGACAGAGCTGGTGTAACTGAGTCAAGTGTGTTGAAGGCCTCCTTGCTTGCACATGCTTTTTCAGTTCTGCCCATACATTTTCTATAGGATTGTGGTCGGGGCTTTGTGATGGCCTCTCCAATACCTTGACATTGTTCTCCTTAAGCCATTTTACCACAACTTATTTTACCACAAGTATGCTTGGGGTCATTGTCCATTTGGAAGACTCATTTGCGACCAAGCTTTAACTTCCTGACTGATGTCTTGCGATATTGCTTCAATATATCCACATAATTTTCCTTCTACTTGATGACATCTATTTTGTGAAGTGCACCAGTCTCTCCTTTAGCAAAGCACCCCCACAACATGATGCTGTCACCCCCGTGCTTCATGGTTGGGAAAGTGTTCTTCGGCTTGCAAGCCTCCCCCTTTTTCCTCCAAACATAACGATGGTCATTATGGCCAAACAGTTCTATTTTTGTTTCATCAGACCAGAGGACATTCCTCCAAAAAGTACGATCTTTGTCCCCATGTGCAGTTGCAAACCGGAGTCTGGCTTTTTTAGGGCGTTTTTTCAGCAGTGGCTTCTTCCTTGCTGACCAGCCTTTCAGGTTATGGCGATATAGGCCTTGTTTTACTGTGGATATAAATACTTTTGTACCCGTTTCCTTCAGCATCTTCAGAAGGTCCTTTTCTGTTGTTCTGGGATTGATTTACACTTTTCGCCCCAAAGTACATTCATCTCTAGGAGACAGAATGCGTCTCTTTCCTGAGCGGTATGATGGCTGCGTGGTCCCATGGTGTTTATACTTGCGTCCTATTGTTTGTAGAGATGAAGGTGATACCTTCAGGCGTTTGGAAATTGCTCCCAAGGATGAATCAGACTTGTGGAGGTCTACAATTTTTATTTCTAAGGTCTTGGCTGATTTCTTTTGATTTTCCCATGATGGCAAGCAAAGAGGCACTGAGTTTGAAGGTAGGCCTTGAAATACATCCACAGATACACCTCCAATTGACTCAAATTATGTCAATTAGCCTATCAGAAGCTTCTAAAGCCATGACAATGTTCTGGAATTGTCCAAGCTGTTTAATGGCACAGTCCACTTAGTGTATGTAAACTTCTGACCTACTAGAATTGTGATACAGTGCATTATAAGTGAATAATCAATCTGTAAACAATTGTTGGAAAAATGACTTGCGTCATGTACAAAGTAGATGTCCTAACCGACTTGCCAAAACTATAGTTTGTTAATTAACAAGACATTTGTGGAGTGGTTGAAAAAACAAGTTTTAATGACTCCAACCTAAGTGTATGTAAACTTCTGACTTCAACTGTATGTTATTGTCTCAACTGTATCAAAAACTATTTTTTATTTCTAGCTATTGTTAGATATATAGCTAGCTCTTATGAGAGATGCCAATCTGACAGTAACATCCTAAGTAATATGGAGTACAGTAAAATGGTATGCAATTAAATACAGTACAACCCACAGAAACAATACTCCAAATCTCTCCCCCTACTTTTTCTCTATTTTTGCCAATTGAATAGGTTTGTGTCCCAAACAGAGCTCTATTCCTTTTCCTAAGGTTTAGCATCATATAGGGAATAGGATGTCATTTTAGATGCAACTTACTGTTGATCAAAGCACCTCCAGGTGAACCCCTGTCCAGAGTAAAGGCTGCCTGCAAACACCTTCTAAGATAATGGCGTATCCTGACAGTGGGCATAGTGGGGACAGAAAATGATAAATACATAACATGGACTTTGATAAGATCCACGAAAATGTTTTCTTCGGCAAAGAAGAAAGCACTTTGGAACAAGTAAGAGCTTTATGCTTGCCAATTTGTAGAGTTAATGCAAAGCAAACGTATTCTTTCTTCACTTCTGTTTTATTGCTCATTCTTTTCTGTGCCACACAGTTCTGAGATTAGATGAGTAGCTAGGGGTTAAAGGTGACTATGGAATCCCAAATACTTTCTTTCTAAATGTACACTATACCAATTGCCCACTGCCACTGAGCATTCTCAGCATAATTTATAGTAGGAACATTATTCTCCAATACTCTCACATGAAATGTTCGCATGCACACATACCCAATCAGATGTCCCATGTATCCGACTCTACAACGAGAAGAGTTGTTAGGAGTTACCACACATCCATGTTAGGAGTAACCACACATCCATATTATTGGCTCCATTTGTCTTTGGCAACACATCCCTGTGAAGAAGTGTAAATTAATAGGGCCCGGTTGGGTCTGAAATGACACCTTCACCCTGAACAGTGGAGTAGAGGTGTCAGGTTGTGAATCTTGACCTATAAAACCCCTTTCGCCATCAATTCTCCTCAACCTTCTCCAGTCACTAATGCTTTATGTGGCTCCACTATGGGAACAACAAACTTCAGACAGGAGTGACTGTGTTGAATGTATTTGTTAGATACCCCGCCCCTTATCACCTCCTCAACGGATAAGGCAGGCAGAACTGATATCGACCATAAATCATTTGGATATATCTTTCCCTTGCCATGTCTAGTTTATACTATACTGCATTTCAATAGCTTGGTGAAATGTACATATATCCATGGTGGTAGTAATTCACCATTTCCAGATACTGTGAGATTTAGAAATATGATTTTCCATATGTTGGGTTGTTCAGATACACTATCGTTCAAAAGTTTGGGGTTACTTAGAAATTTCCTTGTTTTTGAAAGAAAATAACATTTTTTGTCCATTAAAATAACATCAAATTAATCAGAAATACAGGGTAGACATTTTTAATGTTGTAAATGACTATTGTAGCTGGAAACTGCAGATTTTTTTATGGAATGTCTACATAGTCGTACAACCATCCCTCCTGTGTTCCAATGACACGTTGTGTTAGCTAATCCAAGTTTATAATTTTAAAAGGCCAATTGATCATTAGAAAAACCGTTTACAATTATGTGAGCACAGTTGAAAACCTTTGTCTGATTAAAGAAGCAATAAAACTGGCCTTCTTCAGACTAGTTGAGTATCTGGAGCATCAACATTTGTGGGTTCGATTACAGGCTCAAAATGGACAGAAACAAAGAACTTTCTTCTGAATCTCGTCAGTCTATTCTTGTTCTGAGAAATGAAGGCTATTCCATGCGAGAAATTGCCAAGAAACTGAAGATCTCTGAAGATCTCATACAACACCCTTCACAGAACAGCGCAAACTGTCTCTAACCAGAATAGAAAGAGGAGTGGGAGGCCCCAAGGCACAACTGAGGAAGAGTGCTGGTACATTAAAGTTTCTAGTTTGAGAAACAGATGCCTCACAAGTCCTCAACTGGCAGCTTCATTAAATAGTACCTGCAAAACACCAGTCTCAACATCAACAGTGAATAGGCGACTCCTGGATGCTGGTCTTCAAGGGTTGCAAAGAAAAAGCCATATCTCAGACTGGTCAATAAAAAGAAAAGATTAAGATGGGCAAAAGAACACAGACACTGGACAGAGGAAGATTGGAAAAAAGTGTTATGGACAGACCAATCTAAGATTGATGTGTTTGGATCACAAAGAAGAACATTCGTGAGACGCAGAAAAAATGAAAAGATGCTGGAGGAGTGCTTGACGCCATCTGTCAAGTACGGTGGAGGCAATGTGATGGTCTGGGTGTGCTTTGGTGGTGGTAAGGTGGGAGATGTGTACAGGGTTAAAGGGATCTTGAAGAAGGAAGGCTATCACTCCATGCCATACCCTGTGGACAGCACTTAATTGGAGCCAATTTCCTCCTACAACATGACAATGGCCCAAAGCACAGCTCCAAACTTTTTTTTAAACCTTTATTTAATTCCTAGGCAAGTCAGTTAAGAACAAATTCTTATTTTCAAGGACAGCCTAGGAACAGTGGGTTAACTGCCTTGTTCAGGGGCAGAACGACAGAACAACGACTCTAGATTACTTCAACAAACTGACAACTAGAATGCTTAAGGTCTGCAAGGCTGTAATTGCTGCAAATGGAGTATTCTTTTACGAAAGCAAAGTTTGAAGGACACAGCTATTGTTTCAATTAAAAATCATTATTTATAACCTTGTCAACGTCTTGACCATTTTTCCTATTCATTTTGCAACTCATTTCATATGTGTGTTCATGGAAAACATGGACATTTCTAAGTGACCCCAAACATTTGAACAGTAGTGTAGCTTTATTTAGCCATCTGGGTGTATCCTTTCAGAAATACTTTCCCCTCTTGCAATTGAAGAACTCGATAGGGTAAATCATTATAAGCATATTTTGTCTGACCATACTAGATCAGGCCCCTGCACATCTTTGCCAAGACTTCTTTTCTTTTTTTATTCCTTTTTTTAACAAAGTCGAATTAACAGTTGATGAAGATCCATTGGAAAGCAATGTAGCTGACTATAACACACGTGCAAAGTCCATTTGTTTTAATTGGTGATAAATGTACTTGTGGAGACACTGTAATTGCATCACTTACTCTGAGCCTGTTCACTCCTAACCTTGTGCCTTAATTGATCTCTAGACAGACACAAAAACTAGAGCTGCGTCCATAGGACCTGGTCAAAAGCAGTACACTATGTAGGGATTAGGGTGCATTTTCAAAGGCATTTTCATCTGTTCAAGCAATGGGTGTCATCCACCCCCAAAGGTTGAGTGTAGACTAAACAGCATTACAAATATCAATGACAACCAAATTAAAATATCTTTGCATTGTTTGGATCTCTTTACATTCATTATGTTTATCTTGCATGTTTTCTTTTTAAATCTAAAACATTGACAAAATAGAGAGAACATGTGGCCCATGAGTATCAATTGCTTGCCTATGACTCAACTGCACCTATGGGAATTGCATGCTACAGATGTAGGATCTTAATTTGAGCCAGTTTGCTACAGCGGGAAATTAATCCAGAAGCAACAGGAAATGTGAATTATTATGTCGATTTTAATTAATGTAGAATGACATAATGAGGGTTTGCACTCAGGCTAGAATGAAAGAATATACACTATAAGAAAAAATATACACTTTATATACAAAATTATGTGGAAAGCCCTTCAAATTAGTGGATTATTTCAGCCACACCCGTTACTGACAGGTTTATAAAATTGAGCACAAAGCCATGTAATCTCTATGGAGAAGCATTTGCAGAAGAATGGCCTTACTGAAGAGCTCAGTGACTTTCAACGTAGCACCGTCATAGAATGCCACCTTTCCTTGTTGGAAATCCACTCATTTGAAGGGGAGTCCACGTACTTTTGGCCATGGAGAAATCTTACTTCCAGTTTGTAAACAAAGCTTTTGTACTTATAAATTGTAAAACTTTTATTTGTCTCACTTTGAAGTGATCCAAATTCATATTTTATATATACATGTCAATATTTATTAAAACAGATAAAAAATGTTTGTTTTTTTAAACAACATTCATATAGGATTTCACTTGGTGAAGGCCATAGGATTGAAATTAAATAAATGCTATATCCATGTCTCTGTCACTAGCAAACACAATCATGGTGGTGCTGGTAACAAACAAAAAAATCACTCAAGGCACCCTGGGAAATATGCAAATAAGTCTTAAAACCCTATAGCAGGGCTATTGAATTCCGGTCCTGGAGGGCCAAATTATGTCTGGTTTTGGAATCTTGTATGGTTCGAATCATCCCATTGATGTTTTTTCAGAGAACTTAAAATATGGCATCGCTCTCAAGAACCTTATTTGCTTCCAACTTGCACCTTTATTTTTTAGAGTGTACAGAAGCTACAGCAATATGAAGTTCCCTTATTTAAATGTTTTCACACATAGCTTTTCCCTTTCCCTCATCTTCTGATTTAATATAGTCCTACATATGCATCTGCAGCAGAAACTGAATAGAATACTTCATTTCTTTATATTGTGGGAGATGGAACAGTTCAATCTTGCCCCTGGGGAGTTGGCTGGTCCATACCATCCTTATCATCACTGATTTATAAACTTCACTGTAATTTAAAGAAAAGTAATTTCCCTCCCCACTGTACCTCAGATAGCCATGCAGTTGAGCTCAATCTCTGGATTCACAATTGCCTATACACAACAGTGATTGGCCCTGCCAAAGAAAATAAAATGAGTTTTTATTTTCCTACCAGCCATTTACCTTTAACCTCTAGTTTATTTGCACAACCATTCACACTTTGAGAAAGTAATGTCTTCCTTATTCATTTGCAAATTTACTGATCAGGTGATGCTATCAAATAAAAACATATGACTAGAAAACAAAGTCACATTTGCGATATTGGATCACTCACTCACACACATTCATTTTATTTATATTTATTTTTATTTAACCTTTATTTAACTAGGCAAGTAGTTAAGAACAATTTCTTATTTACAATGATGGCCTACCAAAAGGCAAAAACCCTCCTGCGGTGATGAAAATAATTAAATTATAATAATATCGGACATAACACACATCTTGACACTACATAAAGAGAGATCTAAGACAACAATATAGCAAGGCAGCAACCCATGACAACACAGCATGGCAGCAACACAACAAGACAACAACATGTTAGCAAAACAACATGGCAGCAGGACAACATGGTAGCAGCACAAAACATGGTACAAACATGATTGGGCACAGACAACAGCACATAGGGCAAGAAGGTAGAGACAAAAATACATCACGCGAAGCAGCCACAACTGTCAGTAAGAGTGTCTATGACTGAGTCTTTGAATGAAGAGATCGAGATAAAACTGTCCAGTTTGAATGTTTGTTGCAGCCTATTCCAGTCGCTAGCTGCAACAAACTGAAAAGACGAGCGATGTGTGTGCTTTGGGGACCTTTAACAGAATGTGACTGGCAGAATGGGTGTTGTATGTGGAGTATGAGGGCTGCAGTAGATAACTCAGATAGGGAGAAGTGAGGCCTAAGAACGTTTCATAAATAACAGGACACATCTCTGGACTCTATACTCCTCTATGAACTGTTCATCTCTGTATACCAGTCGCAAGACCCACTGGTATACAGAGATTAACAGTTTATAGAGGAGTATAGAGTCCAGTGATGTGTCCTGTAAGGAGCATTGGTGGCAAATCTGATGGCTGAATGGTAAAGAACATTTAGCCGCTCGAGAGCACCCTTTCCTGCCGATCTATAAATCATCCTACCCATACAATAATCTAGTATGGGTAGGATGGTTATCAGGGTTAGTTTGGCAGCTGGGGTGAAAAAGGAGCGATTACGATAGAGGAAACCAAGTCTAGATTTAATTTTAGCCTGCAGCTTTGATATGTGCTGAGAGAAAGACAGTGTACAATCTAGCCATTCTCCCAAGTACTTGTATGGGGTGACTACCTCAAGCTCTAAACCCTAGTAAGGTAGTAATCACACCTGTGGGGAGAGGGACATTCTTCTTACCAAACCATATTACCTTTGTTTTGGAGGTGTTCAGAACAAGGTTAAGGGTAGAGAAAGTTTTTGGGACACTAACAAAGCTTTGTTGTAGAGCATTTAACACAAAATCCGGGTAGGAGCCAATTGAGTGTAATTTTTATTTATTTATTTCACCTTTATTTAACCAGGTAGGCAAGTTGAGAACAAGTTCTCATTTACAATTGCGACCTGGCCAAGATAAAGCAAAGCAGTTCGACACATACAACATGGAGTAAAACAAACATACAGTCAATAATACAGTAGAAACAAGTCTATATACGATGTGAGCAAATGAGGTGAGGTAAGGGAGGTAAAGGTTAAAAAAAAGGCCATGGTGGTAAAGTAAATACAATATAGCAAGTAAAACACTGGAATGGTAGATTTCCAGTTGAAGAATGTGCAAAGTAGAAATAAAAATAATGGGGTGCAAAGGAGCAAAATAAATAAATAAAATAAATACAGTAGTGAACGAGGTAGTTGTTTGGGCTAAATTATAGATGGGCTATGTACAGGTGCAGTAATCTGTGAGCTGCTCTGACAGCTGGTGCTTAAAGCTAGTAAGGGAGATACGTTTTTCCAGTTTCACAGATTGCTGTAGTTCGTTCCATTCATTGGCAGCAGAGAACTGGAAGGAGAGGCGGCCAAAGAAAGAATTGGTTTTGGGGGTGACCAGAGAGATATACCAGCTGGAGCGCGTGCTACAGGTGGTGATGCTATGGTGACCAGCGAGCTGAGATAAGGGGGGACTTTACCTAGCAGGGTCTTGTAGATGACATGGAGCCAGTGGGTTTGGCGACAAGTATGAAGCGAGGGCCAGCCAACGAGAGCATACAGGTCGCAATGGTGGGTAGTATATGGGGCTTTGGTGACAAAACGGATGGCACTGTGGTAGACTGCATCCAATTGGTTGAGTAGGGTATTGAAGGCTATTGTATAAATGACATCGCCGAAGTCGAGGATTGGTAGGTTGGTCAGTTTTACAAGGGTATGTTTGGCAGCATGAGTGAAGGATGCTTTGTTGCGAAATAGGAAGCCAATTCTAGATTTAACTTTGGATTGGAGATGTTTGATGTGGGTCTGGAAGGACTGTTTACAGTCTAACCAGACACCTAGGTATTTGTAGATATTCTAGGTATTCTAAGTCAGAGCCGTCCAGAGTAGTGATGTTGGACAGGCGGGCAGGTGCAGGCAGCGATCGGTTGTGGAGCATGCATTTAGTTTTACTTGTATTTAATAGCAATTGGAGGCCACGGAATGAGAGTTGTATGGCATTGAAGCTTGCCTGGACGGTTGTTAATTAACACAGTGTCCAAAGAAGGGCCAGAAGTATACAGAATGGTGTCGTCTGCGTAGAGGTGGATCAGAGACTCACCAGCAGCAAGAGCGACATCATTGATCTATACAGAGAAGAGAGTCGGTCCAAGAATTGAACCCTGTGGCACCCCCATAGAGACTGTATAATCTGCATATAAATGGAGGAGAGAGCTTCCTACTGCCTGAGCAATGTTGTTGATGTAAATTGAGAAGAGTGTGGGTCATAGGATCGAGCCTTGTGGTACTCCCTTGGTGACAGGTGTGGCTGAGACAGCAGATGTTTTGACTTTATACATTGCACTCTTTGAGAGAGGTAGTTAGCAAACCGGCCAAAGATCCCTCAGAGACACCAATACTCATTACCCGGCCGACAAGAATGGAATGGACTACCTTATCAAAATATTTGGCCAAGTCAATAAAAATAGCAGCAAAACATTGTTTAGAATCAAGGACAATGGTGAGGACCTTTAAGGTTGCAGTAACATATCCATAACCTGAGCGGAAACCAGATAGCATACCAGAGAGAATAGCCAGTCAGTTGATTATTGACAAGTTTTTCCAACACTTTTGATAAACAGGGCAAAATAGAAATATGCCTATAACAGTTAGGATCTGCTTGATCTCCCCCTTCAAAAAAGGATAAAGCTTGGCTGACTTCCAATCAGTGGTGACCTCCCCAGAAAGGAGAGACACGTTAAAAATGTTGGAGATAGGCTTGGTGATGATAGAGGCAGCAAACTTAAAGAAGAAAGGGTCTAAACCATCTGACCCAGATGTTTTTTTGGGGGGCAAGTTTAAGGAGCTCCTTTAGCACCTCGGACTCAGTGACTGCCGGCAGGGATAATCTTTGTAGCGGGGAAGGGGAAAAAGAGGGAGAAGCATCGGGGCTAGTCGCATTAGAATGGGTGGGAGATGAGGAAATTGGAAGTGTTGGACAGGCAGGGAGGCATGGCTGAGTCAAATAGGAATCCTGACTTAATGAAGTGGTGATTAAAGAGCTCAGCCATGTGCTTCTTGTCAGTAACAACCACATCATCAACATTAAGGGACATGGGAAGCTGTGAGGAGGAGGGTTTTTTCTCCAGGTCTTTAACCATTTCCAGAATTTCTTGGGGTTAGACCCACATAGAGAGAACTGCTCCTTAAAGTGACTAACTTTGGCCTACCGGATAGCCTGGGTGCACTTATTTCTCATTTCTGGCTTTAAACTTGATGGAACATTAGAGAAGATAGGTGCAATCGCTTCTCTCACAAAAGCTTATTTAATTGCTTTTTAAGTTAAACATTTCACCACAGCCCTAATCGGAATGCAAGGCAATTAATATGTACGTAGGATGGATGACATCAAATGTCCTCTGTGAATAAGAAAGTTTCATCGGATCACATTAAACCAAAACAACACTCAACCAAGCAAAAAATTTTACACCGCTAGTTGCCTCTAAGTTAAATGAACGATTCGGAGTAATTATTTTCCTTCTTATTCTTCTTATTCTTATTTAGCATTAGCATCACGCTACTCTTACAGGAGTCGCATATAAGAGTACTTACAGATGGGATGACTTGAATAAATCAAAAAGCCTCTTAGCTCCAGGACCTGCGGCAATGCTAGGGAAATTCTTTATAAAAAATACTATTTATTTGTGTACATGTTGGTTCTGCTACTATGATCTTAGTGCGAGAAGATCTACACACGACACTAGGGGGTTGTTATGTTCAGACTTACGTACACCCCACTGATGGATTTTCTCCCTCATCCCTCTCAACACAGCGAGGAGAAGCATCATGTATCTAACCCATGAAATATTATCTTTAAAGTGGATTTAAATCAAGAGATCTCCTCTCCAAGGTTTTGAAATATATTTTCTCTCTCCCAGTCATCCTAATGGCATCACTCATTTTATCCCCTGTTACCCTCCGACTTCTATTAATGACTTATTTGCTTTTAAGAATGTTAAGCCAAATCTAGAGAATTTGGACTGTGGCAGTCTCTTATTTTATAACACAGACGCACTCTAGAACACGTTTGTTGTGCGGAAATAATGACAGAATCTACAAGTGTCGCTGATGGAACAAAAACAATATGTTTAATTGAAAAGGATAACTCATAAACAACATATAAACATTAAAGTTTTAGCTCCGCCAGATTGATGGTCTATCATTGGCATATTAAGGAAGTGCAATTAACTCACAATGAAGCCAAGTAATTACCAATTAAATTACAATATTCAAATATCTGCATTTCCATAAACAAGGAAACAACCAAACAACATTTTCAATCGAAGATAAACATTCACCACAGTTGACATCTCATCCGGATGTTAGAATTACTGCTGTTGTGAATGAGCCTAGTTAATATGACTTGATGACTCCTCCAGTCTCCAGAGAGAACTCTGGTAACACTGAGACAAGGAAGATCAAGAAGAAGCGGCAAAAAGACAGGAAGAGGCCTCAACCACAGGCAGCTGGGGAACAGAGAAACCCACACAAAGGCAGCGAGGAAATGACAATAGAATGTATGCAGAGGTTCCTCTGCCGCAGAGGCCGAGGTTCATCTCATATGGTGACACCACCGTCAGATCACGGCCCCCGGGATGGAGTTGATAGAGTTGCTTGATGGCACATGGGCCATGAAGTTGATGGCACCACAGATTGTTGTCACCTATGAAGGAACCAATGTGTTACCTGACTCTGTGTAGACATCACGGGTAAAGGAGACCATGTGTTATTTAACTTCTCTTAAATGTCAAGTGTAAGGGGGAGGATTCTCTTGTGTGGCTGTAGTCAAAAGAGGTATGGGCTTGGGTAAAAAGGGGTTATAAAATCCAATGTAAAAGATAGGGAAAGTGAAAAGATTCTGGTGAAGACAGATCCAGATCCGATTGATGTATTTGAAGTTAGAAGACTTTGAGGGGTAAGGTAAGAACATAACTTAATTACTATTGTTAGAAGCTAGTGCACTGTAATTTCTACATAAAAAAAAAACATTAAAATGCATCAGTTGTGAAACTGTGGAACCAAAAGAGAAGTGTTACTGGTTTTCAGTTTTCTGGTTAAATTATTTGTTGGATAAAGAAGAAGTGCAGCATTGTAATAACTATGGTCTGGCCACTGACTTGAGCAAAACCACAGGGGAGATTGAGGGTGAATGTTTTAAAAGGACACAAAAGGAGTATTGAGTATCTATAGTTCTGTCACACCCTGATCTGTTTCACCTGTCTTTGTGATATTCTCAACCCCATCCAGGTGTCACCATAATCCCAAGTGTATTTATACCTGTGTTCTCTATTCGTCTGTTGCCAGTTCGCTTTGTTCGTCAAGCCTACCAGTGGTTTTCTAGTTTTCCCGGTTTTAACCATTCTGCCTGCCCTGAGCCTGCCTGTTGTCCTGTACCTTGTCCCACCACACTGGATTACGGACCTCTGCCTGCCCTTGACCTGTCGTTTTGCCTGCACCTGTTCTAGTAATAAACGTTTGTTACTTCGACACTGTCTGCATCTGGGTCTTCCCTAAAATGTGATAAGTTTGTCCTTACTCAGACGAAGTGCTGAACCTTGGCTTTCAGTTAAGAATCAATTTCATGAAATTAGTCTTGGCTGAATCCCTATAACTGGGATTTAGCGAGTGTGACTCACCCATGAGAGTGTTGTCTGGTCAACTATAAATGGAGGACCAGCCGCTAGAAGGAGTGTATTAGACTATGCTGCGCTTATACAAATAGTAAAATCCCGTGGCTGAACGTATCCTTCGTGACCACGTAGTAAGAGCTGGTCCATGCTGAAATAGTGCAGAGCATTATACATTAATATTGGATTGCTCATTAGTGTTGTACACAAAAATGTCCCCCTCTGACGTGTGATATATTTTGGCCCAAACTGCCCGTGAAGTGCAGGAAACAGTTAACAGTAGGAAGAGCGAGAGCTAACCAGAGCTAACCTCTGTGGCAAGCAGAGATGACCAAGAGCGGTGTCCTGGATTTATAAAGTGGATCCCAGTGCTCCACTGCTAACTCAGTTTAGGGTAGGAAGAGAGGACGGCTCACTCACCGGGAAAGAGGCTCATACCATGGGATAATACAGATCTACAATGACAGGTGGGAGTTTACCCACCCTGTGTGGTCAAGGGAAGTTCCATAGGCAAAGACTACCCACACGTGAGTGAACCTAGTAGGACCATCTGGGATGCGTTCCGTAGTAGTCACCTTGACACCGTGGAGGCAGCAACGCTGACGGGAAACATCAAACATGGCATGTGAGAAATGGGAAAATGAGTGTTGTGGTGTGTCCAATGAGACCTGATGCTGGGGGAAGAGTGGCAGAGTGGATGGTAGACAGCCAGCAGCCTGTATCGAATCAATGCTGTCCTCTGAGCACTGTGTCTGTCTGTGTGCCCTGTACGCAGAACCAAAAGACAAGGGACAACAAATCTAAAAGGGGACAAAGGAAACCTTGCCTTTCTATCTGACCATCTTTTATTGCATCAAAACATCTAGCTACAAATCGCCCCTTTTGATTCGAGGAGGACTCACGCTTATTGTTTTTCTTCTTCTTTCTTATTGTCACATGATGACTTAATTCCATGTCAGAGGGCCCGGCTCAGCACGGAAACACTGAACATCAGGGCCTCGTTTCCCAGTTGCAACATAACTTAGGCATTATGATGATCGTTCCAAACTTTTTAAGAGTGGTTCCCAAACAAACACGTAGAGAGAACATTCGCTAAGTGCATCATTAGACCATGTGTTGATACTGATAGGATCAAAAGAATAGCAGTGCTGCTCTCGGATCAGCTTTCTCCATTCAAATCTTACCTTCACATTAGAATTATTCCACAATACTGGTGACAGATCAGCTCATAGAAATATATTACCACCTATGGCTGTAAATAGGCTATTGAGGCAGCTTATTATGCTTACTCAATAATAAAGCACGACATCAAAGATTGGGCACATCATTGTTGTCACACATCATGAAACACATTGAGGCAAAAATTACAGACAGTGGCCTAGTTGCAAAATATAAGGGTAAAGATACATCTAACGATGATCTTAATGCTATGCAGGCTCTGGGAAATGAGGCCCAGGCACACTGGTGGTTGCCTCTTCTGTGAAGCACAGCTGCAATGCAGCAGTGAAAGCAAAAGGGGCATCCTTATTTACATCAGTTGCCTGGGCCTTTCTGTGGTGCTCGCCTAGCTAGCGCTGTGTGATCATGTGTGGTGGCTTAGAGGCTGGGGCCCTTCCACTGAGCTGAAGGCTTATTGACATGGAGCACACAGTGCCACTGCGACTGCCACCACTGTGGCCCTGCTGATCTACTGTCACTGCTGCAGAAACACAGATGACAATGTTTAAGGGCACAGCCGGGTAGGGAGAAGGTGGAGAGAGGGGTAGAGACGGGGAGAGGGGGAGGGAACTGATAGAGGGAGATGGGGAAAGAGTGAGAGAGTGAGTGAAATAGATAGAGACAGAGAGAGAGGGGAAAATGATTGAGAGAGCGAGATGGGGGAAGAGAGAGAGGACTGCCTGTCTCCAGAAGAAAATATATTTTAGTAATTACCTCTAGCATGGAACAAGAAACAGGGAATCTATTTGCTTAATGCAAATACCTAAAAAAATAATACATGTAACACTCCACTCCCTACTTTTGTCCCATGGCTTGGCTATTTGTCAGCTGTGGTTACACATTGTGGAACACGTATAAAAGGAGACAGGGAAAAGGTAAAGGAGGGGGATTATCAAGGGAAGGCCAATAGGGTGACTTGAGTTCCCTCTTGAGAGGAGGTCGCTATATAACACCAGGCTGGGTATCGCAGTTTTCCTTTGTCTATTGTACTATTAGCTACAATAATGCATCTATCTATTCACTATTAGGGACGAAGCAAATGGATGATGATTAAGGGTTGCCTCTTTGGCAACATAATTCATATAAATTGTATAGTCAAATTATGTAATTAAAATCTTACATTGTGCTTGTGAAAGCTGTTCTGTAGTCTACCATGAAAGTGTACAAAATATTGAAGGTTTGAGCATGCAACGTATTAAAGTGCTTCTTTACTGGGCCAAGTAGCCGCAACCTGCCTTTGATACATTATATCAGGGCAACTCTCAACCACCTGCTTGCTCTACCTGTATCTACCCCTTCGACTTCACAACCTCAGCCTCAACTTGTCTTACCTCGTCAGCTGTCAACCTAGACTAGACCCCATTTCGACTAGACCCAGGGACGTGGGAAGCAGTGTGGGGGTGGGGGCGCTGTGATTTTTTTCCCGAAGATGTCTATATTGGTCCGCTAGTACAGAACTAGTAAAGGCCCAGTGCACTACTTTTGAACATTTTTTAAGTAAATTTATTTTTTACCAGCATTTGTAACTTAAGTTTGATAATTATGTGTACCAAACAGTCCTTCTGAATATAAAAGTATTTGCTTGATGTGTTTTTCAGTTTCTTGAAATACACTGCTCAAAAAAATAAAGGGAACACTAAAATAACACATCCTAGATCTGAATGAATGAAATATTCTTAAAAAATACTTTTTTCTTTACATAGTTGAATGTGCTGACAACAAAATCACACAAAAATGATCAATGGAAATCAAATTTATCAACCCATGGAGGTCTGGATTTGGAGTCACACTCAAAATAAAAGTGGAAAACCACACTACAGGCTGATCCAACTTTGATGTAATGTCCTTAAAACAAGTCCAAATGAGGCTCAGTAGTGTGTGTGGCCTCCACGTGCCTGTATCAAATCAAATCAAATCAAATTTATTTATATAGCCCTTCGTACATCAGCTGATATCTCAAAGTGCTGTACAGAAACCCAGCCTAAGTATAAAAAAGTATAAAAAAAGTATAAAAAAAACAGCAAGTCATTTTTAAATAATTTTGACCCCAAATACTGTATCTACCCTCATCGCAAATACAAATGTCCTTTTTGAATTTGACCTCCATACAACGCCTGGGCATGCTCCTGATGAGGTGGCGGATGGTCTCCTGAAGGACATCCTCCCAGACCTGGACTAAAGCATCCGCTAACTCCTGGACAGTCTGTGGTGCAACGTGGCATTGGTGGATGGAGTGAGACATAATGTCCCAGATGTGCTCAATTGTATTCAGGTCTGGGGAATGGGCGGGCCAGTCCATAGCATCAATGCCTTCCTCTTGCAGGAACTGCTGACACACTCCAGCCACATGAGGTCTAGCATTGTCTTGCATTAGGAGGAACCCAGGAGGAACCCAGGGCCAACCGCACCAGCATATGGTCTCACAAGGGGTCTGAGGATCTCATCTCGGTACCTAATGACAGTCAAGCTACCTCTGGCGAGCACATGGAGGGCTGTGCGGCCCCCCAAAGAAATGCCACCCCACACCATGACTGACCCACCGCCAAACCGGTCATGCTGGAGGATGTTCCAGGCAGCAGAACGTTCTCCACGGCGTCTCCAGACTGTCACGTCTGTCACATGTGCTCAGTGTGAACCTGCTTTCATCTGTGAAGAGCACAGGGCGCCAGTGGCGAATTTGCCAATCTTGGTGTTCTCTGGCAAATGCCAAACGTCCTGTACGGTGTTGGGCTGTAAGCACAACCCCCAACTGTGGACGTCGGGCCCTCATACCACCCTCATGGAGTCTGTTTCTGACCGTTTGAGCAGACACATGCACATTTGTGGTCTGCTGGAGGTCATTTTGCAGGGCTCTGGCAGTGCTCCTCCTGCTCCTCCTTGCACAAAGGCAGAGGTAGCGGTCCTGCTGCTGGGTTGTTGCCCTCCTACGGCCTCCTCCAAGTCTCCTGATGTACTGGCCTGTGTCCTGGTAGTGCCTCCATGCTCTGGACACTACGCTGACAGACACAGCAAACCTTCAGCAAACCTTCTTGCCACAGCTCGCACACCAAGATGTGCCACAGCTCGCATTGATGAGCTGCACTACCTGAGCCACTTGTGTGGGTTGTAGACTCCGTCTCATGCTACCACTAGACTGAAAGCATCGCCAGCATTCAAAAGTGACCAAAACATCAGCCAGAAACCATAGGAACTGAGAAGTGGTCTGTGGTCCCCATCTGCAGAACCACTCCTTTATTGGGGGTGTCTTGCTAATTGCCTATAATTTCCACCTGTTGTCTATTCCATTTGCACAACAGCATGTGACATTTATTGTCAATCAGTGTTGCTTCCTATGTGGACAGTTTGATTTCACAGAAGTGTGATTGACTTGGAGTTACATTGTATTGTTTAAGTGTTCCCTTTATTTTTTTGAGCAGTGTACTTTGCTAATACAACTTATTTCTATGAAATGGTGAAATGGTCTATCCATTACTTTTCTATTTTAGTAGACATTCTTTTTCAAAGAAACTTACAGTAGTGCTTACATTTTCATACTGGTTCCCCATGGGAATCAAACCCAGGTAGTCACCTGGAATGCATTTCAATTCACAGGTGTGCCTTGTTAAAAATGTATTTTTGGAATTTCTTTCTTTCTTAATTAATGTGTTTGAGCCAGTCAGTTGTGTTGTGACGTATGATATGGTGGTATACAGAAGATAGCCCTATTTAGTAAAAGACTAAGTCCATATTATGCCAAGAAAAAATCATATAAGGAAAGAGAAAAGACAGTCCTTCATTACTTTAAGACATGAAGGTCAGTCAATCCGGAACATTTCAAGAACTTTCAAAGTTTCTTCAAGTGCAATCGCAAACAAACATCAAGCGCTATGATGAAACTGGCTCTCATGAGGACCGCCACAGGAAATTAAGACCCAGAGTTACCTCTGCTGCAGAGGATACGTTCACTAGAGTTACCAGCCTCAGAAATTGCAGCTCAAATAAATGCTTCACAGAGTTCAGGTAACAGACACATCTCAACATCAACTGTTCAGAGGAGACTGCGGGAATCAGGCCTTCATGGTCAAATTGCTGGAAAGAAAACACTACTAAAGGACACCAATAATAAGAAGAGACTTGCTTGGGCCTAGAAACATGAGCAATGGACATTAGACCGGTGGAAATCTGTCCTTTGGTCTGATGAGTCAAATTTGTGATTTTTGGTTTCAACCGCCGTGTCTTTGTGAAACACAGAGTAGGTGAACGGATGATCTCCGCATGTGTGGTTCCCACCGTGAAGCATGGAGGAGCAGGTGTGAAGGTGTTGGGGTGCTTTGTTGGTGACACTGTCAGTGATTTATTTAGAATTCAAGGCACACTTAACCAGCATGCCTAACACAGCATTCTGCAGCGATATGCCATCCCATCTGGTTTGTGCTCAGTGGGACTCATTTGTTTTTCAACAGAACAATGACCCAACACATCTCCAGGCTGTGTAAGGGCTATTTGACCAGGAGGGAGAGTGATGGAGTGCTGCATCAGATGACCTGGCCTACAGAATCACCCGACCTCCAACCAATTGAGATAGTTTGGGATGAGTTGGACTGCAGAGTGAAGGAAAGGTAGCCAACAAGTGCTCAGCATATGTGGGAACTCCTTTAAGACTGTTGCAAAACCATTCCAGGTGAAGCTGGTTGAGAGAATGCCAAGAGTGTGCAAAGCTGTCATCAGGGCAAAGGGTGGCTATTTTGAAGAATCTAAACCATATTTTAATTTGTTTAACACTTTTTTGGTTACTAGATGATTCCGTATGTGTTATTTCATAGTTTTGATATCTTCACTATTATTCTACAATGTAGAAAATAGTAAAAATAAAGAAAAATCCTGGAATGAGTAGGTGTGTTCAAACATGTCATATGTTTGATATCGTGTCATTTATTCCATTCCAGCCATTATAATGAGCCTGTTCTCCTATAGCTCCTTCCACCAGCCTCCTCTGCTTCACACCCTTTGAAGATGAATGGTCTTGGTAGAAAAGGCTATGAAGTCCTCCCAAATAGCAGACTCCCAGTGGTCTAAGGCACTGCATCACAGTGTTAGCTGTCCCACTAGAGATCCTGATTCGAGTCCAGGCTCTGTCACAGCCGGGCGCGACCGGGAGACCCTTGGAGCGGCGCACAATCGGCCCAGCGTCGTCCGGTTTAGGGGAGGGTTGGCTGGCAGGGATGTTCCTGTTCCATTGTGCATTAGTGACTCCTGTGGCGGGCTGTGTGTAATACATGCTGACATGGTCGCCAGGTGTACAGTGTTTTCTCCGACATATTGGTGTGGCTGGCTTCTGGGTTAAGCTGGCATTGTGTCAAGAAGCAGTGCAGCTTGGCTGGGTTGTGTTTCGGAGGACGCACGGCTCTTGACCTTCGCCTCTCCCGAGTCCGTGCGGGAGTTGCAGCGATGGAACAAGATTGTAACTACCAATTGTATATGATGAAATTGGGGAGAAAAAGGGGTAAAAAAATAGGGCTATAACAGCAAGTCATCATAGTATCCTGGAGAAATGAACCAAAAAATATTACCATACAGTGTTTCCAAAGAGATGATTGATTTAGCCACGTTGTCTTATTCGAGGAGTGGTGCAGTTCAGCCCTGTTTGGCATGGACACAACACAATTCCCTTCAAATTGTTGGTGTACTATACCCATTCATCCTTTATGAATCAAAGGAGTTCGTGAGTCGCAGCCTGACTATCTTTCGTCTTTGCCGATAAATAAATAACTACATGAGGATGAATGAATAATGCTACCTATATGTTAAAGTCAAACTTAACAGCCGTAAAGTTGATTTCTCAGTTCAACGTAGTAGCTGTATATTGGAGTACACACATCCCCTTTACATTATGGTAGTTGTAAATGGCCGCTATATTTCAGGTAATGCATATTCATTCGGGTTATCGGTTTCTTGCCTTTTTTTTTAACTGTCCTTAGTCATCTCACTTTCTCCTCTTGTAAAAATAACTAAGCTTCTAGATAATAATACTTGTTTTTTTATTCGTACCCTAACTGGGTATGATCACACATGTCAATCAATGGAGTAGTGGAGGGTACACACACTTAAACGCCTTGAACAATTAAAATATTGAAAATATAGGAAGTGTTACTTCATTTGCCACACACTATCAGCTTTTACCCACCTTATTTTTACCACTACATCACTGATCACTGTTTTTATTTATACATCTCTACATACAGAATGTATCATGTAGCTCAATGTTTATTGTGTAGCCTGTAGTTCTTAGCTTAGTGTACATACCACATTTGTGTAAACTCTGCTTCTACATATGTGGTTGTATAACCTGTTTAATGTCTGTATATTCTGTTTACTGTGGCAGCACCATTTCACAAATTCCTGAACATGCAAATGTATTTAGCAAATTTAGGTGATTCTGATTCCGATTCTAATTATGCATTTTAACCGGTTGACTGATCTTAATCACATGTATGCTGTAAAGCACTGATTCTGAATCATTACGATAATTTAAGGCATTAATATATCTTTGTCTGTTTTACAACGTTCTATAGCCTCGTTCTATCACCAATCACTCAGCCCTTTGATGTCTGACACAATCACATGGCAGCAAAATGCCACATTCATCCAAAGAGGAGAGCCATTTACAAACCCTGCGTTGAATAAATAACTACTGTGTTGTCTGCAACAACAAAACTAAACGTGAACAGACCGTTCCTATGCATTTATGTGGTTTTATAATTGAGAACTATTTTGCCGCTATGACAACCTGCTATGTAAAGTTTGCTATGCAAATGTTACAGAACACTCCTCTATCCCCGTACAACCCTATCAAACGAGAGCTACATTAAATTAAGTGACTTGCAAAATTGAATAAACCGAGACTGCACATTTGGCCACTTAAACAGGTTCCCCTGGCCTGTTTGTATTTGCCAGGCATTACTTCTAAATAGGGCTTCTAAAATTAGCTTTATTGTGTGCAATTTCAATTAGTTTGCAAAACTATGCTTAATCACTCATTTCTACTCCAAGACAGCTATTGGCTCAGCATTTTTGCTTAGGGTATGTCCCTAGCATCTAGACTAGAGGAACAAAATGTAGAATCCCAAATGACACCCTATTCCCTATATAGTGCACTACTTTTGACTGGAGCCCTATGGGTCCTGGTCAAAAGTAGTGCACTACATAGGAAAAGGGTGCCATTTGAGCCTAACTGTTCCACAACACAGAAATACAGTGTAGCACACCAATTTCCCCTTTGATCTATTCAAGAGACTCAGAGTCAGTTTCACACGGTTAAGGATCATCAACTGTCTTTGTGTTTTGTTGGCCTTGCAATTCCTGTACAAGCAGGAAGAAAATTGGTTACACATTTAGTCATTTTCTGCATCCCTGAGAATCAAAACTCAATGGGATTCGGGTTATTTTACACACAACGGAACAGTTATCTACACCAAACAAACAACATCACACACTTTATCACAGGCTACAATGCTTTCACCTCCAAGGTCTTGCCATTGTTTGCTAATTCATTAAATCAATGCTCACGCGTCAATGATTCAGTCTTCAGCCACACGCACCTACAGTATACAGGGTGGATTTGTTTGCATGGAAAGAAAGTGCTCAGTTTTGGTTGTCAGACCATGTCACACTCACACTGTGAGACATGACCCCTCCAACTTAACCACACACAGACACAGACAAACAGACAGACAGACATGCACGCACTCACTCAATCACTCACTCACTCACTCACTCACTCACTCACTCACTCACTCACTCACTCACTCACTCACTCACTCACTCACTCACTCACACACACACACACCATCCCTTTTATCCAAACTATGTGAACAGAGCAGAGACCAGACAAAATAAATCAGCTTTGTGCCCTGTAGGCTACACTTGTGGCGTGCACAAACAGTCCCCATCTGTGTGCTTGTCATTTATTAGACAGCTCACCTTGTTGTTTGGCACCGTAGACCCTCCTCACATAGATCAATGGAGGCGTCTGCCCTTGGTCTCCCACTGGTCAGTCCTCTTCCATCTCCTATGCTCTGTAAGAGAAAAGAACAGAGAATAGCATTTGGTTTGGTTTTGACATTTGAAACCATCTATAATGCAGTAGAGTACCACCGTGAGAGACATTGCCACAACACAACCCGTTCCACAACAACAAGGTAGAAGCTTAAAACACGAGCATCAATGCACTCCTCATGTTGTTTTTAAAATGCTTCATTGTGATGGAATGTTTAGTAGAACAAAATAAGTTGTCAGCAATTACAATAATAGAAGGTAGAAGCTACCTAAAGGTTTTCAGATGCAGCACAAGTCTTCCGTTTTCAAAACATATGGAGGTAAAAGCAGTACACTGCCACAGTTGATTATTTGTGACAACATCAATTTGCATCTCATTATATTTATGAAACAGACATCTGGCAGAATTAGAAGTCATTCAAACTTTCCGTTTCTCAGCCCACACATATTTACATCGCTCGGGTTAAATGATTTCCTCACAAATACTCTCCTCTAAAGTAACCTGATTAAATTAAAACTAATCAAACATACTCCTTATGGATGCTGTACAAGGAAGCCAATTCCATCTTCTATAGCTCAAACAGTGTAAATTATCACTCCTTTATTGGACTGCATTATTCTACTGTACAGTATATGTAGGGTTAAAAATAGGAATGGAAATCTAAAAATATTGCTCAGGACATATTCTGGTAAAAGCAACCTTGCAGTAAGTTCATTGATTTTGTGAATTCCCATGTAATATGTACAACACTTTACTGTACAAAATCTCATGTAAAATGTACAACACTTTACTGTACAAAATCTCATGTATAATGTACAATCCTTTTACTGTACATGTATGAATCATGCAGCCAAAGACATAAAGATCCAATACAACCATTTATATCTCAATATACCGTGATTGTTTTGAATGGAAATGGTCTACAAGCAAAGAGCAATTTCTCAAGCAACTAATCTACTGGAAAAATGGAAAACTAGCTGTTATTGGCAGAGAGGTTTGGAACTATTTTTGGTCTATTGACTAATTGAAACCAGGCAGGGCAAAACTCCACGTAACCAAAACAACCTGATATTGAAGGCGGTATTTTTAAACAGCTCTTACCCTAAAAAGACTATCGTAATTTCCACAATTTCACAGTATTATTCCAACTTCGTAGTGTTCATATATACTGTATAGAACACACGAGAATCACATTTTTTACTGCTCCGTGCCTTTAAACACACACTGGCATACAAATACCCTTATGAGTTACTTTTAACATACTACATAAATGTGTTTAATTTAAAACTTCGCTTTGTAGAATAACTGTCCTCTAACTGCCCTCCCACTGGCAGTCACTTCATTGGCCGGTGAACACCCATATACAAGTCTCTCTCTTCTGTGTTTTCAACTTGGGTAAAAATCAAGATGAATATTTGGCAGTGGATATTATACAGAAGTAACAGATGGGAAACTGGAGATTTATTTTCATGGTGGAGGAGGTGGAGTACGAGTGATGGTGGTGGCTGCCTGGAAGCTATGTGACTATGATTTCAAAGGAGTGGCATTAATCTGTCTCCTGTCTCTTTTTGGGCCAAAGAACAAGTTCAAGGTGGAAGAAAAACAAGACAAAAGTCACAGCAGAGAGATTGACAGGCCGGTAGGGGGCACAGATACCTGCCTCCAAAGAGATGGGACAAAACAAGCTTAGGGAGGAGAGGGTAAAGAAAAGATGTGGATTAAAAGTTGAAAAATTCAACAACATACCTCACAGTTGTATAAGAAGACTCACAGTATATGTAAGGAGAAGTTATGGAGGGAGGAATTGGTTGAATAGTAACAAAACTATACAACAGACTGACCAAAACTGGTCAATCCCTGGTCTAAAAAGGCTGTGATTTAAAATGAGCAAAACATCAAATAAGTCTATTAATGATACTATAAATTACTTGACAGCAATCGGTGTTTCTAACCTTTAATGAGTCTAATTCCCTTTAATTGACTGGTTTGTGTAATAATCAGGCTCCAGATGATGAAAGGCAGGTGAGTCCCTTTCATGTTTCTTTCATGAACTGATGGTCTAGTTAGGCAGAGAGAGAAGTCACAGACATCTATAAGGGCACAAGGCGAGACCCAGATGCAGCCACGGGAGGCAGAGGGTTTAAGTCTCTGATATTTATTAGAATCCAAGGAGTAGGCAAGAGAATGGTCATGGACAGGCAAAAGATCAAAACCAGGTCAGAGTCCAAGAGGTACAGAGTGGCAGGCAGGCTCACGGTCAGGGCAGGCAGACTGGTCAGGTGGCAGGTGGGGGGGAAGCAGGAGACCAGGGAGGAAAACCACACTGGTTGACTTGACAAACTGGCAACAGACAAGCAGGGAACACAGGACTAAGTACCCAGGGACTAATGAGGAAAACGGGTGACACCTGGAGGTTGGTGGAGACAATCACAAAGAAAGATGAAACAGATCAGGGCATGACAACATCACTCAGTCAGAAAACACCTTCCTTATGGTTTCATCCAGGCATTCGACTTGTAAGCAACAAAATATACAGTATTAGCACACAGTGTATGTGAAAGTAAACAAAATTATATATTTTCAGATATCAGAGATTTTTATGGTCTGTACAAGTGGCAGAAGACACACAAAGTACCATGTTGGTTTTATTGGAAGTGAGATGCATTTGAAGTCGATACGAAATGTAAAAACAACTATTTAATTCTTCCTCTGGATATCAACAATGAAGCATTTGAAACAGTTTTGTGGCATATCTACAATATTCGGTTTGGACTGACTCTATCCGCAGCCAGTTAGAAAGATATCAGAGGAGTACGGAGAAGAGGAGGGCGTAGTGTGCCTTGTCACTTTCACTTAGCTTTGCCTCCTCACTCCCTCCACAATGTTTTGAAACACCTGAGTGAGACATTCAAATTCCTCGTGTATCATTTGGCAGAACCTTGAGGTCTGCATTGACAATGATGGATGCAGCTGTCAGGCAGACTGACGTTCGGGTCTTAACAACATTACATACAAAATGTTTTTGCTGCTTTTCAAGGCTAATGCTGCACACCAGTGAGATGAGGAAACTGGCAGTGCCAAGAGGCTCTTGCAGTGGCAAGACACTGTACCTGCATCACACACCGTGCATCCCAAATGGCAACATATTCCATATTTAATAAACCAGGGCCCAAAATGCAGTTCTGATTCAATAGGTGCTATGGTCTCAGTATTGGTCTTCTCTTATACAATATGTTATTGGATTGTGTTATGGGTACATGTTCATGAGTTCAGGTATGATATATCATTGAACACTATGGAAGAGTAGACAGAGATCTGATTCTCCCATTTTGCATTATCATGCGTGTGAGGAAAGACACACTCTGTTAAGCAGTGGGTAGAAGTTAAACTTGCTCACTACTAAATTTCATTAAACAAGACAAGTTCATGAGCCGGGGAAGAGGGATCTGTTTTAAAGGGCCCGGAGTCAGAACGTTGCTGGCTCTGCTGCTCGCTAAAAGGCTGTTAACCTTGTTGTTGATCCTGACAGACAGTGTGCCTGCGAGCCGCGTGTGTTTCAAGTTTTATTGTCACGTGCACAAGTTCAGTGAAATGCCTTTCTTCCAGGCTGTCACGCCCTGACCTTAGAGAGCCTTTTTATTCTCTATTTTGGTTAGGTCAGGGTGTGACTAGGGTGGGTACTCTAGTTTGTATATTTCTAGGTTGGCCTGATATGGATCCCAATCAGAGGCAGCTGTCTTTATTGTCTCTGATTCGGGATCATATTTAGGCAGCCTTTTTTCCCACCTGTTGTTTGTGGGATCTTGTTTTTGTGTAGTGCCTGTTAACACTGCCTTTACTTCATGGTTCGTTTATTCTGTATTGTTTTTTGGTGAGTCTCATTTATTAAAAACATGTGGAGATCTACGGACGCTGTGCCTTGGTCCAATCATTCTAACAACGATCGTGACACAGGCTCTTTCCCAACAATGCAGTAATCCATATTAGATCTATCAAATAAAGTAGAACAAAAAACCCATGAGATATAGAAATAAAAAGGAACACGAGAAAGTAAGTAAGCTATATACAGGGTCAGTGCCAGGGTCAGTGCCGATACCATATGTACAATGTGCAGGGATACTGGAGTAGTAGGGTAGATACAGTGTGTATAGGGGTAAGGTTACTAGGCTTCCGGATATGATAAACAGTGTAGCAGCAGCATATGTGGTGATTGTATGTGAGTGTGTGTGCCTGTGTGTAGAGTCAGTATGAATGTGTGTCTGTGCGTGTGTTTGTGTGTTGGAGTGTGAGTGTGCATAAAGTGCATACCAATAAAATAAAAGGGTCAATGCAGATAGTCTGTGCAGCCATTTTGTTAGCTATTTAGCAGTCTTATGACTTGGGAATAGAAGCTGTTCAGGAGCCTGTTTGTGTAATACATGTTGCTCCGGTACGGCATGTCATGCGGAAACAGAGAGAAAGGTCTATGGCTTGGGTGGCTGAGGTCTTTAACAATTTTCCAGGCCTTCCTTTCACACCGCCTGATATACCGGTTCTGGATGGCAGCGAGTGCGGCTGGGCTGTCCACATGTCCCTCTGTAGCACCATGTGATAGAGGGCGGTGCACTTGCCATAGCATGCAGTGATGCAGCCAGTCAATATGCTCTCAATGATGCAGCTGTAGATCTTTTCTAGGATTTGAGGGCCCATACCAAATCTTTTCAACCTCCTGAGCAGGAAGAGGAGCTGTGTCGACCCGCTCCACTACAGCCCCGTAGATATGTGTATGTCTGTGTGTGTGTTACATGAGTTGTCTTGCCCACCCTGCCCCGCCACTGTACTGTAGCACTGAACTGTCTTGCTGCTGGTTAGCCAAGATAGGGCAGTAAGAAATGGGTCCCTGCTGTGCGTGCGTAATGGCATTGGTATGACACTTTATTACAATGCTATTAATTAATGTTCTATTGCTCTGTTATGATCAGTGTCTCCATGTCCCCTAGGGGCACATGGGTCCATATTCAAGTGTGTGTCCCAAATGGCACCCTATTCTCTATTTAGTGCACTACTGGGCCCTGGTCAAAAGTAATGCACTATATAGGGAAAAGCGTGCCATTTGGGACACAGTTCTAGACTACAGTATGATAGTCAGCCACATGCTGCTGCTTCTGATGTAAGAGGTCTGGTCTGGCTCTGCACTGGGCTACTAATGCAGGTGGTTACATGGGGTTGTGTGTTAGGTCATTCGTGTAACATGGCATAATGGCATTGAAGGCTGTGTCAGGTCTGCTTTGGGAGAACACAACACACGGTAGGCAGGCAGCAGATACTTATCTGCTTATATCAGCAACCAAAAGCAGTTAACACTTAAAGGGCATTATCTGTTATATTATAATGGAGATATGGAGAAAAAACCTGGTGATTAATTAAGGCTGGGCTGTTTAAAGATCATTCGCAATCCCAAATGCCACCCTATTTCCTATTTGGTGTTTCTGATCAAATTCTTATGGACCCTGGTAAAAAGTTGTGCACTATAAAGGGAATAGCATGCCATTTGGGACAGACACAGGGACTGAGAGACTCCCACACCATACATTACCAACCCGCTCTTTCTGTATGGTTAATTTGTTTGGAAAATGTACTATTTGAATGCTCCTATTACTGCTGGGTCATGTAAGTGGAATTAATAACCATATTACTCACGTAGGACATGCATAAAGTGATGGCCTGACCTTCTCTTAACCTGTACTTTACAATGAGAATGGAAAATGTCTGTTCATTGAATATAGGTGGCTCTAATATAACCACTTGAGTTTAGTTTGAGCATTTTCTAAAGGGTATGCAGGCTATGTGTCACGCCCTGGCCATAGAGAGGCTTTTATTCTCTATTTTGGTTAGGCCAGGGTGTGACTAGGGTGGGCATTCTATGTTCCTTTTTCTATGTTTTTGTATTTCTTGTTTTTGGCCGGGTATGGTTCTCAATCAGGGACAGCTGTCTATCGTTGTCTCTGATTGAGAAACTCTCTCGTGCCCACATGGGTTTTGTGGGTAGTCGTTTTCTGTTGAGTGTTTGTATCTGCACCAGACAGAACTGTTTCGGTTTCGTTCACTTTGTTGGTTTTTGTTGTATTTTCTGTGTTCTATTCCTATTAAACAATATGAACACGTACGACGCTGCACCTTGGTCCTCACCTTCTTCCACCAACGGCCGTTACACTATGGTTGTTATAAAAACTGTCAGGCGTTTTCAACCAAGAATTCAATGGATTCTATTATTTTATCATTGCAGTATTTTCCATAGTATCTGTCTGTGTATAATATGCTATGTGAACAGAATGTACCAGCCTCAAATAGAATATGTACTCTGTTCAACTTTCCTAGACAGAATTGCGCCCAAGGCTAAAATAATGTTGTGATTTGGCAGTTGAATCAACTACACGTGTATAAACTAGAACCCTTAAAGTAATGATGAGTAAGTGATGATATTCCTAAGTAACATCCTGGCATTTGAAAATGTTTCTTCCCTGCCTCATCTCTAATTTTCCACTTTTCTTTTCCCCTTCCTCTTCTACCTTTTTGTTTATGGCTAACTCTGCTACTTTCTTCTCTCCTTCGGCAGTGGCTATCTTTTATCCATGAGACGGGCTGTCACTTACCATATCCATCTTCTCCTTCTCTCCTCCCAATAGCTCTTTCAACTCAGTGCCATTCTTTTCCGTCACTGTAATCTCGCTTTTTGGCTCCACCACTTTGTTTTGACCTCCAGCAGTGTGTGTGTGTGTGTGTGTGTTTGGTGGGTGTGTGTGTCTGGGTGTGTTCCTTCCTGCAGTTGGTTCAAGGCAGGGGATGAGGGAGGACAGAAAATAATTACATTAGCTGTCTCCCCTTCTCCCCCTCCTACTCCTCCTACTCGTCCTCTTCCTCTGCTTGCCAACGCTGGGGATCATTGCCATATCAATATTTTAGGCTGACATTGACATTGGGGCATGGCTCGGAGCAGGAAAGCAAAACAGGGAATATCAAAAGATTACTCTAGGAAAAATCATAACTCATCAAAGGGTTCAGTCACTGACTTTAAACGGTGAAACAGAGAGAATGAAAGTTGCAGCTCAGAAAGGGATGGTATGTTCCAGTTTGTTTGCCAGCTGCCAGTTGAAAGTGTTGATATTGCTAGAAAGAGAGCATCAGCCAAGGACATCTTAAGTATACTATAACTAAAAAAAGATTAAGGAGCATTTGATAGTTACACAGATCAAAGCTTTATGTTTGGTCTGTAACGTTAAAGTATTCACACACAAGACAATTTGTGTTATCACTGGTAGGTTCTGACTAACAATGTAAACTCACGGACAACTTGGAAAAGCTCAAACCAAGTTTTTTCACCCACTGAATCAAACAACTGCAAAGACAAAGACATGTTTACACAAGCACATATATACAGTAAATACCCTCCGACTATGAGTCACCTTATTGCACATCTTGACAGCCAACACATCTCTGCAGCTCGTCAGGAACTTAATTAGTTCCTCTCACTGGTGTAGACATGGCCCCGCCTCCTGTTAGAACTTTTGTGGGCATGTAAGTATATGTGTGTGTGTCATACGACTGTTTGTCACGCCCTGGTCAAAGTATTTTGTGTTTATCTTTATGTATTTGGTCAGGCCAGGGTGTGGCATGGGGTTTTTGTAATTGTGGTGTGTTTGTCTTGGGGTTTTGGTGGTGGTATTGGGATTGTAGCTTAGTGGGTTATCTAGCAAAGTCTATGGCTGTCTGGAATGGTTCTCAATCAGAGGCAGGTGCTTATCGTTGTCTCTGATTGGGAACCATATTTAGGCAGCCATATTCTTTGAGTTTGTCGTGGGTGATTGTCCTTAGTGTCCTATGTGTACTCTCGGTTAGTTTGCACTAGATGGGCTGTTTCGGTTTCGATTACGTTTACTGTTTTGTGTAGTGTTCGTGTTTCTTTATTTTATTAAACATGAATCTCAATCGACACGCTGCAGTTCGGTCCGACTCTCCTTCATCACCACTAGAAAACCGTTACAGAATCACCCACCAACCAAGGACCAAGCGGCGTGGTAAACAGAGGCAGCAGCAACAGCAGCAGCAGGAGAAGCGACAGGTGCAGCAGGAGCAACAGCAGCAGCAGCAAAGGCAGCAGCAGGAGCAAAGGCAGCAGCAGGAGAAGCAACAGAGGCAGCAGCAGCAGTTGGAGAGGCTGCACTCTTTGGATAAATGGACTTGGGAGGAGATCCTTGACGGACAAGGACCCTGGGCCGAGCCATGGATGGAATTGGAGCTGTCGGCGAAGCAGAGTGCTGAGTCTGAGAGTGTGGAGGATGTATTGGACAGAGTAGAAAGAAAGGTGTGGGCTTGGCATAGCATGCACAGCATACCAGTGCCAGCACCACGCATCAGGCCTACAGTGCGTCCCACCTGTTCAGCGCTGCCGGAGCCTTTCTCCTCTACAGCGCTGCTGGAGTCTCCCGCCTGTTCAGCGCAGCCAGAGCCTTTCTCCTCTCCTGCGTGGCCGGAGTCTCCCGCCTGTTCAGCGCAGCCAGTCTACAAGGAGCTGCCAGTCTGTAAGGAGCTGCCAGTCGGTAAGGAGCTGCCAGTCTGCAAGGAGCTGCCAGTCGGTAAGGAGCTGCCAGTCTGCAAGGAGCTGCCAGTCGGTAAGGAGCTGTCAGTCTGCAAGGAGCTGTCAGTCTGCAAGGAGCTGTCAGTCTGCACGGAGCTGTCAGTCTGCACGGAGCTGTCAGTCTGCACGGAGCTGTCAGTCTGCAAGGAGCTGTCAGTCTGCAAGGAGCTGCCAGGCTGCAAGGAGCAGCCAGTCAGCACGGAGCCGCCAGAGCTGTCAGTCTGTAAGAAGCCGCCAGAGCTGTCAGCCTATATGGAGCAGCTAGTGCCGCCAGTCTGCCCAGCGCCGCCAGTGCCCCCCGTCTGCCCAGCGTCGCCAGTCTGCCCAGCGTCGCCAGTCTGCCCAGCACCGCCAGGCTGCCCAGCGCCGCCAGGCTGCCCAGCGCCGCCAGATCTGCCAGTCAGCCAGACTCTTCCAGATCTGCCAGTCAGCCAGACTCTTCCAGATCTGCCAGTCAACCAGACTCTTCCAGATCTGCCAGTCAACCAGACTCTTCCAGATCTGCCAGTCAACCAGACTCTTCCAGATCTGCCAGTCAACCAGACTCTTCCAGATCTGCCAGTCAACCAGACTCTTCCAGATCTGCCAGTCAACCAGACTCTTCCAGATCTGCCAGTCAACCAGACTCTTCCAGATCTGCCAGTCAACCAGACTCTTCCAGATCTGCCAGTCAACCAGACTCTTCCAGATCCGCCAGTCAGCCGGGATCTGCCAGAACTGCCAGTCAACCAGGATCCGCCAGTCGACCAGGATCCGGCAGTCGGCCAGGATCCGCCAGAACTGCCAGTCGGCCAGGATCTGCCAGTCAGACAGGATCCGCCAGAAGTGCCAGTCAGCCAGGATCTGCCGGAACCACCAGCCAGCCAGGATCTGCCGGAACCACCAGCCAGCCAGGATCCACCAGTCGGCCAGGATCCGCCAGTCGGCCAGGATCCGCCAGTCGGCCAGGATCCGCCAGTCGGCCAGGATCCGCCAGTCGGCCAGGATCCGCCAGTCAGCCAGGATCCGCCAGAAGTGCCAGGATCCGCCAGAAGTGCCAGTCAGCCAGGATCCGCCAGTCAGCCAGGATCCACCAGTCAGCCAGGATCCGCCAGAACTGCCAGTCTGCCAGGATCCGCCAGTCTGCCAGGATCCGCCAGTCTGCCAGGATCCGCCAGTCTGCCAGGATCCGCCAGAACTGCCAGTCGGCCAGGATCTGCCAGTCGGCCAGGATCTGCCAGTCGGCCAGGATCTGCCAGTCGGCCAGGATCCGCCAGTCGGCCAGGATCAGTTAGATCCTCCATTCAGCCAGGATCCGCCAGTCTGCCAGGATCCGCCAGTCAGCCAGGATCCGCCAGAAGTGCCAGTCAGCCAGGATCCGCCAGTCTGCCAGGATCCGCCAGTCTGCCAGGATCCGCCAGAACTGCCAGTCTGCCAGGATCTGCCAGTCGGCCAGGATCTGCCAGTCGGCCAGGATCTGCCAGTCAGCCAGGATCCGCCAGTCTGCCAGCATCAGTTAGATCCGCCATTCAGCCAGGATCCGCCAGTCTGCCAGGATCCGCCAGTCTGCCAGGATCCACCAGTCTGCCAGGATCCGCCAGAAGTGCCAGTCAGCCAGGATCTACCGGAACCACCAGCCAGCCAGGATCTGGTAGATCCATCAACCTGCCTGAGCTTCCTCTCACTCCTGAGCTTCCTCTCACTCCTGAGCTTCCTCTCACTCCTGAGCTTCCTCTCACTCCTGAGCTTCCTCTCACTCCCGAGCTTCCTCTCACTCCCGAGCTTCCTCTCACTCCCGAGCTTCCTCTCACTCCCGAGCTTCCTCTCACTCCCGAGCTTCCTCTCACTCCCGAGCTTCCTCTCACTCCCGAGCTTCCCCTCGGTCCCGAGCTTCCCCTCGGTCCCGAGCTTCCCCTCGGTCCCGAGCTTCCCCTCGGTCCCGAGCTACCTCAGTCCAGTGGGGCCCGTTGTTAGGTTTCCTAGGCCAAGGTTAGCGGCGAGGGTCGCCACTCAAGGGACACTAAGGAGGTGGACTAAGACAATTATGGAGTGGGGTCCACGTCCAGCACCAGAGCCGCCATCGCGGACAGATGCCCACCCAGACCCTCCCCTACAGGTTTAGGTTGTGCGTTCGGGAGTCCGCACCTTAGGGGGGTTCTGTCACGCCCTGGTCAAAGTATTTTGTGTTTATCTTTATGTATTTGGTCAGGCCAGGGTGTGGCATGGGGTTTTTGTAATTGTGGTGTGTTTGTCTTGGGGTTTTGGTGGTGGTATTGGGATTGTAGCTTAGTGGGTTATCTAGCAAAGTCTATGGCTGTCTGGAATGATTCTCAATCAGAGGCAGGTGCTTATCGTTGTCTCTGATTGGGAACCATATTTAGGCAGCCATATTCTTTGAGTTTGTCGTGGGTGATTGTCCTTAGTGTCCTATGTGTACTCTCGGTTAGTTTGCACTAGATGGGCTGTTTCGGTTTCGATTACGTTTATTGTTTTGTGTAGTGTTCGTGTTTCTTTATTTTATTAAACATGAATCTCAATCGACACGCTGCAGTTTGGTCCGACTCTCCTTCATCACCACTAGAAAACCGTTACTGTTCCTTTTCACTTCATCTGACCTGACCTCGGGCCGAATTCCTCACTCCTCCTTAGTCCATGGCTGTCCTACCTTATCAGTGACTGAAACCAGAGTGTTGCCCTTACCCTCTGTCCATAGGATCCATGAGATTTAACAATGACATGTTTGACCGAATTTAAACTTCCTGTCTCCCCTCATTGTCTCACTCAGTAACTTTCCATACTCCTAGTTCATATCTACCCACCATTAACCCCAGCATACTGTATACAGTACCAGTAAAAAGTTTGGATACACCTACTAATTCAAAGATTTTTCTTTATTTATACTATATTCTACATTGTAGAATCTAGTGAAGACATCAAAACTATGAAATAACACATATGGAATTGTATAGTAAAAGTGTTCAACTCAAAATGTATTTTATATTTTAGATTATTCAAAGTAGCCAAGCTTTGCCTTGATGACAGATTTGCACACTCTTGGCATTCTCTCAGCCAGCTTCACCTGGAATGCTTTTCCAACAGTCTTGAAGGAGTTCCCACATATGCTGAGCACTTGTTGGCTGCTTTTCCTTCACTCTGTGGTCCAACTCATCCCAAACCATCTCAATTGGGTTGAGGTTGGCTATGTCATCTAATGCAGTACTCCATCACTCTCCTTCTTGGTCAAATAGCCCTTACACAGCCTGGAGGTGTGTTGGGTTATTGTCTTGTTGAGAAACAAATGAGTCGCACTGAGCACAAACCAGATGGGATGGCATATCACTGCAGAATGCTGTGTTGCCATGCTGGTTAAGTGTGCCTTGAATTTGAAATAAATCACAGAAAGTGTCACCAGCAAAGCACCCCAACACCAGCACACCTCCTCCTCCATGCTTCACGGTGGGAATCACACATGCGGTGATCATCCGTTCACCTACTCTGCATCTCACAAAGACACGGCGGTTGAAACCAAAAATCGCAAATTTGGACTCATCAGACCAAAGGGAATATTTCCACTGGTCTAATTTCAATTGCTATTCTTTCTTGGCCCAAACAAGTGTCTTATTATTATTGGTGTCCTTTAGTAGTGGTTTTTTTGCAGCAATTTGACCATAAAGGCCTGATTCACGCATTCTCCTCTGAACAGTTGATGTTGAGATAAGTCTGTTACTTGAACTCTGTGAAGCATTTATTTGGGCTGCAATTTCTGAGGTGCGGTTATCTCTAATGAACTTATCCTCTGCAGCAGAGGTAACTCTGGGTCTTCCTTTCCTGTGGCGGTCCTCATGAGAATCAGTTTCATCATAGCACTTGATGGTTTTTGCAACTGCACTTGAAGAAACTTTCAAAGTTCTTGAAATGGTCCGGATTGACTGACCTTCATGTCTTAAAGTCATGATGGACTGTTGTTTCCTTTTGCATATTTGAGATGTTCTTGCCATAATATGAACTTGGTCTTTTACCAAATAGGGCTATCTTCTGTATACCAACCCTACCTTGTCACAACACAACTGATTGGCTTAAACTCATTTAGAAGGAAAGATATTCCACAAATTAACTTTTAACAAGACACACCTGTGAATTGAAATACATTCCATGTGCCTACCTCATGAAGAGAATGCCAATCGTGTGCATCGCTGTCATCAAGGCAAAGGGTGGCTACTTTGAAGAATCTCAAATATAAAATATATTTAGTTTCTTTAACACTTTAGTTTACTACATGATTCCATATGTGTTATTTCATAGTTGTGTTGTATTCACTATTAGTCTACAATGTAGAAAATAGTAAAAATATATAAAAACCCTTGAATGAGTAGGTGTGTCCAAACTTCTGACTGGTACTGTATATTCATTATACATGTAAAGTAATCAATAAGTTCTAGTGTGGTAACATGAATATGTTTATTTCAAGCTAGAAGCCAACATCACTTTACCCAAATTCACCAATCAGATCTCTTGTCTAGAACTAGCAGCTTTGTAATGTGGTATGACAATAGGACTCTGGTTGGAATAGTTGCAAGGTTTTGTTTTATTTTATGGGGATAATATCTTTATTGTGTCATGTGCTCCACTATGTCAGTCTCTAAGGGCAGCTAGATTTCGCAGTGCCTTATGCAAGTTGTCAGTTCACATTTCTAATCGTCAAAATTTATCACAGTCCATATACGCCATGAATATTATTTCCTTGTCACACAACCAACATTTCATTCTTTGGAATATTTGTTTAGTCATTTACTGCCTTAAACTTCCAAATCACAGAGAGTTAGACATTGAATAACAATGTCATATTCCTTGCCGGGGGATATGGAAAGATTGAATTTGAAAACAAGCGGACTATACAATACACACAGCATTTACAACCCATTTTCCCCCTGAGGTTCTAGTATTCTTTAACATACTGAGGATGTAATGCTGTAATGTAAATTCATTCAGAAGTCTTTCACTGTGCATCGCGAGACAGGAGTAAAAAAACTGCACCGATAAACGCTGGTGTCAGAGTCTACAGTAAGACTTCCTATTGCTTGCCTGTGGGAGATAGAGAGACTGACAAAGTGACTCTCACTCATCATATGCTGAGCTTCAATATCCCCCAGTCCCAAATGGGTTAAATTAGCAAACACAGGGATGTTTAATACAGTTTGCTAGCTCATTTCGCTGCTAGCCTCTCTCATCTTCTTTCATGTGTGTGCTGTGAAGAAGAAGAAATCTCTATTTAGTCTGATTTCCCTGCAGCATCATATACTGTACACACTATATCCATAATACATGTAAGTGATGGATGCTATCATGTTGTTATGAAGATATGCTTGCGTTGGCATCAGTCAAGAAAACATATGTAGGTCTATATTACTGGCATGGTACTGTAAAAGGTCTGCTGGTTACTGTGGGCCTGTCCCAAATGGCACAGTATTCCCTATTTAGTGCACTGTTTTTAAAGTAAGCCTGGTCAAAAGTAGTACACTGTATAAAGAAAAGTGTGATATTTGGGATGTACCCTGTATGATGTCTAAAGGAGAATTATTCATAAGGATAGAGGAGAATAAATAATCAGCCATTACTCTTTGATTTAATGTTACCTCCACTATACCACAAATACATTAAACTGTCTTCAACCATACACAATGTCCATGCCCTTATTCTTGGTCTTTATCTCTATCACTAAATATGTTTTCATTAACTTGGCATTGAAATACAATGAATGCATGTCACATCATTCAATTATTTAAACAAAATCACATTCCTTAGTTGGGGGTAAACTTATCCCTTATCTACAAATCCACACAAAAGGAATGTCCATTGCCCTTTGAGTGAGGACTGGACTTTGGATATTAAAGGTGCAATGCAGCCATTTTCAGTATCAAACATTTCTGGCTAACAATTAAGTATCTTATTGTGATTGTTTTCAATTAAAATTGTAAAATAAATAAACAAAATAGCTTCTTAGCAAAGAGCAATTTCTCAAGCAAGAATTTAGCTTAAAGTCTGGAAATGGTCTGACTGGGAGGGGAAAACTGAAAACTAGCTGTTCTTGGCAGAGAGGTTTGGAATTCTCTTTCTTATAGGACTATTATCTAATTTACCGCCTGGTGATGTGGTCAGGCTGGCCAAAACTCAACCCCACCAAAATTGGCTGAAAATTCTCCAGAGTGGCGCTGCTGTCTAAGGCACTGCATCGTAGTGCTAGAGGCATCACTACAGACTGTGGTTTGATCCCGGGCTGTATCACAACTGGCCGTGATCAGGAGTCTCATAGGGCGGCGCACAATTGGCCCAGCGTCGTCTGGGTTAGGGAAGGGTTTGGCCACGGTAAGCCATCATTGTAAATAAGAATGTGTTCTTAACTGACTTGCCTAGTTAAATAAAGGCTAAATAAATTAAACAATAAAACAATTCAGGCAGTCTTTTCAAACGGCTTTTACTCTAATAGGGCATTATCATCATGTTCACAATTTCACAGTATTGCTCCAACCTCAGTGTGGAAATATACAGTATATCAAACACAGGAAAATCTCATTTTTGACTGCACTGGGCCAATTCAGTTTCATATTTTGTCCATGGACTCTGTTCACATGAGCATTTGATGTTTGGTCCAGTGTAGGAAACACTGGAGGTCACGAGAGTGAACTCTGCTTCCCCAATGGCGATCCAGATTGTCTATTAGTGGGACAAGTTCCCAAAATGGTGAAAATTGATTCCATTGTAGCAACCCACGTGAAAAAATACTATGGCAGAAATACTATAGTATTCACTGTAGTGTTTTTGTGGACCCTTCTGTAGCATTTACTATAGTATACTCTAGTATTTACAGTTACAGTATAAAGTATAAATACTGTAGTAAAAGAAAATAGTAGAAAATAGAAAATAGTAGTACAGTATAAAAAATAATGGAAACACTTTTTGTAAACTTAAAATAATTTAACAAACCAGTTTGAAAAACTAAAACTATACTGAAATGATTATTTTTTGAATGCAAAGTGAACTAAAATAAAAACCAGCATGAATTATGTTTTCTAAATTAATGGGGTTTTCAAGCATTTGGGGGAATTTCAAGCTAATGAATCTGGACGGGTAAATGCGGTCAGGAGATGAATGTTTAAAAAGTCCTAGTTTGTGCATCATCATCACAAGCTATCCCTAGCTCACAGGGGGGAAAAATGGCTAGGTAGCTAACTTGATTCTTCCTAAATAATACTAAAGGTAAAAAACATTGGATTGGAGTTTCCTTCCACCATATTTTTTGCACCAGTCTCGGTTATATTCCTTTTATCCAAGTCACATTAAAATGGACTATAATTTAAACATAACTGTCACGCCCTGACCTTAGAGATCCTTTTTATTCTCTATTTGGTTAGGTCAGGGTGTGACTTGGGTGGGCAAATCTATGTTTCTATTTCTTTGTTGGCCTAGTATGGTTCCCAATCAGAGGCGAGATCTTGATTTTTGTTAGTTGCTGTATACCCTGCAGAACTTTACGGTCGTTTATCTTTTGTTTTTTTTGGTGTTCATCAAAATAAAGATGTACGCTTACGACGCTGCACCTTGGTCTCATTCCAACAACGGATGTAACAATAACCATATATCTCGAGAGCCCAAAGCCATAAAACCATGTGTTCTCATTTCAACAATTGACCACAGCGGGGCCAACATGCACAACTGTCCTGACACACTCTGTCTAACCGTTAATAATCACTCCGTGCAATACGGTTTTGGACTTTCATCACCCCAAAATGATTTTACAAATACAAAAAAATGCACTTATTGTGTACCGTTTTAACACAGATTCCCACGGAGGTGTTTTGCGTTGCGCTTCCTGAGCTAATGGAAAGGGAGGGAAGAGAGAAAAAAAACTTTTGTCTCAAAGCTGTATTGCACACAAAAAACTCAGTAGAAATCTGTGATACATTTGAGATTTACATGATTATCAAAATGTCACTCCAAGGAAAGCCTACATGAAACACAGCCCTTAATTTAAGTGTTTCTAAAATCCCCCATGGGAAAAAGGAATGGTGAAAAAACGATTGCAACCATATTATCAACACACAAGGCGAGAACCAAATGCAGACACAGGAGGCAGATGGTTGGAATCTTACAATGTTTATTAATCCAAAGGGGTAGGCAAGTGAATGGTCGTGGACAGGCAAAAAGGTCAAAACCCGATCAGAGTCCAGGAGGTACAGAGTGGCAGACAGGCTCGTGGTCAAGGCAGGCAGAATGGTCAGGCAGGCGGGTACAACATCCAGAAATAGGCAAGGGTCAAAACCAGGAGGACTAGAAAAAGGAGAATGCAAAAAAAGCAGGAGAACGGAAAAACCACTGGCTGACTTGGAAACATACAAGACCAACTGGCACAGAGAGACAGGAAACACAGGGATAAATACACTGGGGAAAATAAGCGACACCTGGAGGGGGTGGAGACAACCACAAGGACAGGAAAAACAGATCAGGGTGTGACACATATTCCTGTTTGACCGCTAGGTTTTATGGCTATTATGACACCTCCACTGTGGGGCTCTATGTAGCATGGGAGTCATGAGAAGTGCTAACCTAAGCTATGACCTTACCCATCACCTTATGTATTATTAACACCCCCCAGTTGTAAGAAGTAACATCCCACTGGCTCCTTATCCTCCCCTGCATGCTTCCTGTCCCTAACACTAAAACTGAAACTAAATCATATAAAAACGAAATATACATATTTTTATACAACTTTAACAAAAACAACTAGCAAATCAAGTCTGAAAACTAACTGAAACTAAACTGAATTCAAAATAAAAATCCCAAAATGAATAGGTATAAAAACTAATATCAAAACAACTATAATAACCTTGTTATTTACCGTAATATTTTTGCAGACTGTACTATACTGTAGTGTTTATTGAGTGCTTTTGCAGACTGTATTATACAGCAGTATTTACTGTAGTAATTTGATTTGATTTAGTGTTTACTATATTGTCATGCCCTGAACTTAGTTATCTTTGTTTTCTTTATTATTCTGGTTAGGTCAGGGTGTGACGAGGGTGGTTTGTGTAGTTTTTGATTTTCTAGGGGTTTTGTATGTCTACGGGTTGTTGTATATCTAGGTGTTTATATGTCTATGGTTGCCTAGATTGGTTCCCAATCAGAGGCAGCTGTTTATCGTTGTCTATGATTGGGGACCATATTTAGGTAGCCATATTCCTTGGGTATTGTGTGGGTTATTGTCTATGTGTAGTTCCATTTCAGCACTCGTGTTATGGCGTTTTGTTAGTTTGTTTCGTGGTCTTCGTTTATTAAAGAAGAATGTATTCATATCAAGCTGCGCCTTGGTCTCCTCGTTATGACTAACGTGACGCATATTTATTTTATTATCTTTGACATTGAAGTGGAAGCTTCCTCCTTGAGGAAATCTACTGGAGAAATACTAAAAGAGCAAATATTCCATAACATGTAATGTAGGTAGGGAAGGAGGTCTGAATGAACAGTTCAGAGCTTCTGCTCTTTTCTATAACCTGTAGGAAACACAATATATGATCTTTCCTTGGCATGTAGGTTTCTCACTTATGAGTGGCACAAATTGCGATATGGGGGAGAGGAATGGGTGGGGTATATGCAAATGAAATACTTTAGTATTTACTTAACAAAGTATTGTGTCTTTGTGGACTGTAATGTTTTTGTGTCCATTAATGTAGTATTTACTACTGTTTTCTCCCCCTGATAACACTGTAGTATACTGTACATTATAATATTCTATAACATTCTATAGTTGGTACTGCACATGATCAAAGGATACTACAGTGTGTAGTATACTATTCTAAAGCAGAATACTGTACTATTCAATATTATATTCTATACTATTCTATACTATTCTATATCAACAACAACACATAAGAGGAGGCTGTAGCCACACTCTGCATCCCAAATGACACCCTATTCCCTATAGTGTGCACTACCAGGGGGCTCTGGCCAAAAGTAGTGCACTATGTAAAGAATAGGGTGTTATTTGGGATGCAGACAGTGGCTTAAGCCTCCTTTTCTTATATCAGGCAGTGGGCTCAATGAGGTGGTCACAAAGATCACCATGCAAGGCTTGACCACTTCACTCTCTGCAAACCACCTCTGCTGTTCATTTACTAAAAGTTCCTATAAATATAATTTATGTGTCCACAGAAAAGACCGATGTGAGTCTGGTTTTCAAGACCTTCAACTGCACCACATCTGCCAGAACAGATCCACCATCTGCCTTCCACAATTTGACAAACCTGGGAAAAAATACAAACACACACGCAGGCAGGCACACATGCATATGCACACACATAACTGCAATGCAAACCACACAAGTTTATGTGAAGGGTGCATTTAATTAATATGTACCATACCTGCCATGAGTCTCTCTTGGACCACACCTGACCCACAAATTAAAACGTCACTTTAAATCTATCCAGCAGACCGCAGATTTGTGGGTGCCAGTTTATATCCGCAGCTAACCAGGTTTAGCAGACACAGCTTCCACTATACTGTAGCCCTGAGGCCTGGACATTGACAGTCGTCATGGGTAGCCAGCCATGTCTGCGTCAGGATTTAAAGATCACTCAAAGTTCAGCCCTTGTTTGTACCCATCCAGAGTCTATGGGTCTCCACAGAGCTTTACAGATTTACTGTGTGTTTTCTGACAAACTGCAACCGCTCTTGTCGATGTCTCACGAGGGCACAATGCAAATCCCACAGATGTTTTCCCTCATTTCCATTAGGAACATGAATAATGTGATGCCTTGGAATGGTTAATTTTGAAAAGCAGCTGAACAAACAATAATACAAATAATATCCTTATCCTTAATCTTTCTTAGAAGCGTATAGGACATTATTGGATTTTCAAAGTTGGGTCTTTAATGATATTTTCAAAGTGACTAAATAGTGAAAAAGTGTCATGACTGCATGAATGCACACCATATCACCATGTTTGTGTGGTTAGCATGTCATTTAGCTTCAAGGGACCTGTCCCACCTTTTGATTTATTGAGCGCTTGGAGCTAGGGTTCTATCTGAAAAAGATGATTCTAAGATGATTGGCTTTAAAATTCCAAACCCTCATTGGTCTGAATGGTGTCAGCTATTTTTTAGCTTGCATTCTTTTGAACTTAACAACATGAATTGAGAGTACTATACAGGTAGAGAAGATTGAACAGAACAAGGCTATGTCAACAACTCAATTTTGAGCAAAAAAATTAATAAATGCAGCTAGAACCTAGTCTAGTTATGTCAAGGGACTTGGGATCTCAGAGGGCATTGCTATGGATGAGGAACTATTATAAGCATTACAATCTCTACATTTAGCCCACAAGCCATACAGGTAATTTTTTTTAACGCATACAGCATTGTGATAAAGAGCACTAAAACGCTAATAACAGATTATGAATATTAAATGAGAAATGCACATGAACGATACAGGTGATTTTCTTAAAGTCAAAGTGCATTATGATAAAGAGCACAAATAACAAATTATGAATATTGATACAATGTGTGTTGGTTAAAGAACATATCTCTTATATCGTCTATGTTCCACTATATAGGACATATTTTCTTCCTCAGTTGTGTGGAGACATATCTCAGAGTGATATTAAATAATTATATATTTTTATTTCAAGTTTATGACATCCATCTACCAAAGTAGTCACTACTTGGCTCCTATAAGACTAGAGGAGCATATGTACAGAATATATAAAAATGTAAATATGCTGACCAAAAATATAAAGGCAACATGTAAAGTGTTGGTCTCATGTTTCAGGAGCTGAAATAAAAGATCCCAGAAATGTTCTATATGCAAAAAAAAAGCTTATTTATTTCAAATGTGTTTACATCCCTGTTAGTGAGCATTTCCCCTTTGCCAAGATAATCCAGTTACCTGACAGGTGTGGCATATCAAGAAGCTGAATAAACAGCATGATCATTACAGAGGTGCAAATTGTGCTGGGGACAATAAAAGGACACTCTAAAAAATGTGCCTTTTTGTCACGCAACACAATGCCACAGATGTCTCAAGTTTTGAAGGAGTGTGCAATTGGCATGCTGACTGCACAATTGTCCACCAGAGCTGTTGCCAGATCATTTAATGTTAATTTCTCTTCCATAAGCTGCCTCCAGCATCGTTTTAGAGAATTTGGCAGTACTTCCAACCGGCCTCACAACCGGAGACCACATCTAACTACGCTAGCCTAGGACCTTCACATCCGGCTTCTTCACCTGAGACCAGCTACCAAGACAGTTGATGAAACTGAGGAGTATTTCTGTCTGTAATAGAGCCCTAGGCCTGACACCCCGGTGGGTGGGCCTGGCTCCCAAATGAATGGGTCTATGCCCTGCCAGGGTCACCCATGGCTGCTCCCCTGCCCAGTCATGTGAAATCCATAAATTCGGGCCTAATGTATTTATTTCAATTAACTGATTTCCTCATAGGAACTATAATTCAGTAAGATCAATGAAATTGTTGCATGTTGCGTTTATAATTTGTGCAGTGTACATAGACTACATGAATATGTAAGTGTTCTCTGAGGCATATGTGCAAAGTGACATATTTACCATATGATTCACCATTTCTATAGCCTGATGTAGGGGAGATATTACACATAATATGTATTATGACAGTCTGTCTTCTATCCAGGGCGATCAGCATGAAAATAAGACACCCACCAACACAGTAAACATGACAGAACTGACATATGTGGTCTCGGTAGTAAGTCACAAAGCTGAAGCATTGTGGGAATGCAGGAAGTCACTTGAGGTGGTGTTGCCCTTATGGAAAAACCACATCATTTCACATGTTTGAAATCACACGATTTCACATGTGAAATGTCCACCTGTTTTGCATATGTACATTTTTCTGGAACTTCACGTGTGGTGATATTTTACATGAAGTGTCACATGTGGATTTTCACAAGTGATCACATTACCTAATTCATGTGGTTTTTCTGTAATGATAGTGGCAATGATGAATTGTCATTCCTTTATGCCACTGAGGATAATAAACTCCATAACGTATAATCATATTCTTAGATCCTAAAATCTTGGTGAAGGGATTTTCAAGGATGGGTCAGACCACAATAGAAGTAGAAGTGTAGCAATTGGGTCTATCGGAAGAAACTGCAATCATGAATAATGCATTTATACTCTGTAAGAAAAATTATCTATTATTCGACAGGCCTTATTTAGAATCTCATATTTCAAGGATTATGTAATGAAATGCACCAAATTGAAGATTGGTCTGACCACACACATCTATATTAATGATAATCTGAATCTTATTTGATCTTCATCTTTATTGCCTGACATTTACAGTAGAGCTCATTGTACGAGACCCACTTGTATTTACTTTCCAGCCACTCCTGAATTTATTGAATCCCCCCCCTCTCTCTCTCTCTCTCTCTCTCTCTCTCTCTCTCTCTCTCTCTCTCTCTCTCTCTCTCTCTCTCTCTCTCTGTCTCTCTCTCTCTCTCTCAATGGTATTGGATGCTTAATGTTTTTGAAGGGTTAGAAGGGTTCAGAACAATACTACATTTGCGCTATTGCATCTAATTTTCACTGTGACAAAACACATAGAGGAAAATAGTTGATACTTAATCTTCTCAACCATTCGGAACAGTGTGCCAGTCTGGGTTATAGGAACAAGTATTGATTCTGCTGAGAAAATCAGTTAACTAGTCATCTTAGTTAAAGAAGATCTCAAGCTGACACTGGGGTGTAGATCTCTAGAAATTCAACAGCTGTGAATTCTACCGAATACAATTTCTGACCCAGTGACTGGGAGGTGTTGGTCAAACAATGGATGCATCCCAAATGTCACACTATTCCCTATATCACACTATTTCCTGTATGGTGCAAAACCTTTGACCAGGGCTCTGGTAGATAAAAACAATTGTGCATGAGGGAATATGTTGCAATTTGCAACACACACAATGTGAGCTTCACATGTATCGATTTTGATGAAATATCATAGTTCCATGCATATTACAATCTTGTGCTTCCTTCTGTAATTCTTTCAATATTACAATATGTCCTCTTGTCCCCGTTAGCAGTGCAGCTAATTTCCCCATGCCTTTTTAATTGAGGATATCATCGTGCCAGGGATTAGGGATGTGAATATCTGGGATATTAGACCATGGGCATGTGCAGACTGAGAATAGTGAGAGAGTAAATGACGCCTGCCGACAGTTGGAAAATGCCAAATTTCTGCCTGGCAAAAGAGACATGGTTCTCTTCACATCCAGGGGGACATTCCTTGGAATCAATCCCCCCATCTTAAATGGCAGCCACTCCGCCATCTGTGAATTGGCGGAAGGATTTTGTTTTTGTAATTAATTGTTTTTCACTCAGCAGCCTCCCCCTCTGCAGGGCCACATGAAATGGACTCTGATTTCTGTATGTTTATGTTCTGATCTAATGCTACCTTACGGCATTTCCTCAGTATAGCTATTGTAGATGGCACATTTACACATACGTATTGTGGAGATACTCCACACTGTAGGAATGCAATATAATCATGTACAGCTGTAATATCTTATTGAAATCCAATCTCACCAAAGTATTTTGAGAGAAATACTGTCATTTTGGACATTTGCATGCAATTTGCTGTAAAAAGATTCACCATGTGTATATGAGTTCCTCTCAATAAAATCTATCCTGTGTCCACTACAATCCAGTGGTCATAATGTAGGGGGACTGGTAATGTATGCTTTACTATATCCAAGGCCTGCTTTGATTTCATCCTTACTTCCAAATCAGACATACCATAGAAATACCATTACACATGAGGAAATTAATGCCAGATATACAGTCCAACCACTCATTTCTGAGCCTGCCTGGAGTGTTGACCTCGACATTAAAAAGAGGGTCCACAAGATATTACTATGGTAATGCAATGCAGTGGCTGGAGGCAAGGAGCCAACAATTGATCTGCAAATTGACATGCTGTCACCATGACTCCACTGAGATAAAGAAACGTGTGCAAAAAGAAAGGAGAAATCTATTAAACATTTGTACCCTTACGGAGTAAAGTTGTTACATGTTTATTCTGGAAGAGGTTATTGGAGTGAAACATACTTTGAGAGAAATGTTCCATGGTGAGCTTACCCAGGATGCTGCCCATAATGCTGCAAACCCTGCCCAGGATGCTGATTTACCATGTATGTAATGTTTTTGGTGTATATAGGAATTTACATTTTAATTCAAAGATGTGTTATTGTGAACACATCTTTTTGGAATACACTGCTATTGCAGTGAAGTAAAAAAAAAACACAAAAAAACATATAGCTGATAAATTACTAACATTTTTAATATATTGCTGTCAATCAAACACATTTTTTTCTCCAACTTTTTTCAAGAGCCAGATTGATTGATTGCCATGGTGAGATAGTTATGTATAATAGACTCATTATACACTTACATTGGAGAAATACAAATTTTCACTGTCATGTTTTCAGAACGCAAGTGTGACAACCAACTAACTATGTCCTTTTGCTCTGCATACTGTAGAGCAGGTATTCCCAAACAGTAGAGCAGGTATTCCCAAACATTGCGCGTACCCAGGGGTATGTGCAATGCCGTCGGGGGTACGCCAAATATAAATCTGATTCACATTTTCTTTTTTTCAATTAAAGTTTTAATAAGTTTTCTTGTTTTTCAATCAACCAATAAAACACATTCCACATTCACAGATGTGACAGGCATAAAAAAAAGTTTTTAAAAAAGTAAAAAAAATACAATAATACATTTGAAAAAAATACAATTAAAATAAAAGATTAAGAAAAATAATAAAAGTTTTTATTTGATATATTATTATTATTTTTCCTTGGTGCATACAGTGCCTTGCGAAAGTATTCAGCCCCCTTGAACTTTGCAACCTTTTGCCACATTTCAGGCTTCAAACATAAAGATATAAAACTGTATTTTTTTGTGAAGAATCAACAACAAGTGGGACACAATCATGAAGTGGAACGACATTTATTGGATATTTAAAACTTTTTTAACATATCAAAAACGGAAAAATTGGGAGTGCAAAATTATTCAGCCCCTTTACTTTCAGTGCAGCAAATTCTCTCCAGAAGTTCAGTGAGGATCTCTGAATGATCCAATGTTGACCTAAATGACTGATGATGATAAATACAATCCACCTGTGTGTAATCAAGTCTCCGTATAAATGCACCTGCACTGTGATAGTCTCAGAGGTCCGTTAAAAGCGCAGAGAGCATCATGAAGAACAAGGAACACACCAGGCAGGTCCGAGATACTGTTGTGAAGAAGTTTAAAGCCGGATTTGGATACAAAAAGATTTCCCAAGCTTTAAACATCCCAAGGAGCACTGTGCAAGCAATAATATTGAAATGGAAGGAGTATCAGACCACTGCAAATCTACCAAGACCTGGCCGTCCCTCTAAACTTTCAGCTCATACAAGGAGAAGACTGATCAGAGATGCAGCCAAGAGGCCCATGATGACTCTGGATGATCACTTTTTATGGATATCTTTAAGAAATGGCTTTCTTCTTGCCACTCTGTCCATAGGACAACAATCAGTCGTATATTGCACAAATCTGGCCTTTATGGAAGAGTGGCAAGAAGAAAGCCATTTCTTAAAGATATCCATAAAAAGTGTTGTTTAAAGTTTGCCACAAGCCACCTGGTAGACACACCAAACATGTGGAAGAAGGTGCTCTGGTCAGATGAAACCAAAATTGAACTTTTTGGCAACAATGCAAAACGTTATGTTTGGCGTAAAAGCAACACAGCTCATCACCCTGAACACACCATCCCCACTGTCAAACATGGTGGTGGCAGCATCATGGTTTGGGCCTGCTTTTCTTCAGCAGGGACGGGGAAGATGGTTAAAATTGATGGGAAGATGGATGGAGCCAAATACAGGACCATTCTGGAAGAAAACCTGATGGAGTCTGCAAAAGACCTGAGACTGGGACGGCAAAAGGTGGCGCTACAAAGTATTAACTGAATAATTTTGCACGCCCAATTTTTCCGTGTTTGATTTGGTAAAAAAGTTTGAAATATCCAATAAATGTCGTTCCACTTCATGATTGTGTCCCACTTGTTGTTGATTCTTCAAGGGGGCCGAATACTTTCGCAAGGCACTGTATATATATATATATATATATATATATATATATATACATACATACCCACATATACACATTATATATGTATATATACATACGCACACGTACTAAATATTATTATTTTTAAAAACATATATAACACTTGCAGCAGCACTATCAAGGTTTTTATTAGCTATTTCTAGCCGTCACTGAGACGACCAGCCAATAATTCGTTTTTAGGTTTTACAGCACCTTACACAACAAGTATCTGCACATTTCCCTAGTCACCCCGTTCACTCTGTCCAGTTTGAAATATAGTTGAATAGTGGAGAACAGAGTCTATCAAACTTGGGCTGTCTCTTGTGGAGGTCATAAGTGAGCTTTTCAAGAGGAAGAAAGTCAACAATCTGGTCAATCCACATTTTAAATGTAGGAGAGGTATTAGAGGCCCACAATCGAAGAATACATTTCTTAGCAAAGTATGTAATAGTCATGAGCAAATTTTCTCTGTCAGGATCAAAGAAGAACAAAGTCCTGCTGGGCATTAAGAAGATAGATACACAGGGTCATATCTAACTGTACCTCTAGTATTTTCTGTGTAGCAGTATGTATAGATTGCCAGAATCTGGCAATCTCTCTACAGCTCCAGAATACATGCATATAGGTTCCACTTTCAGAGGTACATCTTTTACAGTTAGGAGACATGTTTTCATTCTATGGAGTCTCAAAGGATTATAATAAAATTTGTACAAAAATGTGTAATTACATTCTTTCATTTTTACATTAGTAGAGGTGCAGTATACCCTGTTGCAAACCTCCGCCTATAACTCATCACTGATAGTCAGACCAAGGTCCTTTTCCCAAATTATTTTCGAAGGAGTAAAGGAGGAGCCTCCTTTCTCAGAAAGGAGTCTATAGATGTAAGATATTTTGCCTTTAATGGATTGTGCTGTGACAAGAAGGGTTTCAACTTCATTCAACTGAGTTCTAAACCTCCTCCTGGAGGTAAATGAGGAAATTACATGTCTAATTTGAATATATCGAATTCACTGCAGAGCTCTTGAAAGGATTTCAGTGTAGTGTTTTTCTGATGAAATAGGTCTGAAAAGGTCCTGATTCCTGGAGTATGCCAAAGGTTAAAGTTGGCATCCCTCAGGGCTTTTGGCAAGTCTGGGTTGCCTACTATAGGCGAATGAGAACATATTTCTGAGGAAATGCCCAGGTATTTCTTACAGTCCCTCCACGCTAGTAGGTTTTGGCTATGTTGCCCACTTCACTAAAGTTATTAATGAATATAATCGAGCTTAAGGGCAATGAACCACAGGATTGGGCTTCTATCTGGTGATTCACATTTTCAAACAGTTAATTTATATTTTCCATCTGGGCTATACATTTGGGTGAGGTTTTTCTCTCATCTGAGTAGCCTCGTTTCACTGCCAAAAATAAAATCAAACCATCTAGTGTTCACGAAATAACAACACAATGTCAAATACAGGTAGCCTAGTAAAAATAATTAACATCCAATCACATTAACCGTTACTCTCAATTTGAAAAATAATCCACGGGAGTTTTTTGAGTGAGAATTAAGACGACTTTGAATAGTAAGACATGTATAAAAGCAGCAGATGCCATTAATAAGAAGGGGCTAGAAGAGTCTTATATGGTGAGCTACCGAGTGACTAGGACAGGCAAGCCCCATATTATTGTGGAGGCCTTATATCTTCCTGCTGCCACAGATATGGCTGTGACCATGCTGGGGGAAAAGGCCTACAAAACTGTACAGACAATGTCTTCATCAAACAACACTGTTTCACGATGCATCAGTGACATGGCAGGAGATGTTTTGAAACAATTACTGCTTTACATACAAGCCAGTGAATTCTATGCTGGGTGAGTGAATTCTATGCTGGATGAGTCAACAGACTTGGCGGGCCTTGCACAGCTCCTGGGATATGTCCATTACATTTATGGGGGGTCAATTAAGGAAGACATCTTCTTCTGCAAACCACTGCAAACTAGGACAACAGGAGAGGATACGTTTAAAGTACTCGACAGCTTTGTGACATCAAATGGACTTTGGTGGTCAATTTGTGTTGGTATCTGTAATGATGTTACAAAAGCCATGACAGGGAGACATAGTGGAGTGGTACAAGTTGTTGCTCCCAACGCCACTTGAGTACACTGCAGCATCCACCGAGAGGCTCTTGCTGCCAAAGGAATGCCTGACAGCTTGAAAGACTTTTTGGACACTACAGTGAATTTTTAAAACTTTGTTAAAGCAAGGCCCCTGAACTCTTCTGCACTATACAATGATATAGGCAACGGCCATGTAATGCTTTTACAACATACAGCAGTGCTGGTTATCAAGGGGCAAAGTATTGACATGTTTTTTTAAATGAGAGACGAGCTTAAAGTTTTCTTTACTGACCATCATTTTCACTTGTCTGACAGCTTGCATGATGACGAGTTTCTCACACAACTGGCCTATCTGGGTGATGTTTTTTCTCACCAGAAAGATTTGAATATAGGATTACAGGGACTCTCCGCAATGTGTGGGACAAAATTGAGGCTTTGATTAAGAAGTTGGAGCTCTTCTCTGTCTGCATTAACAAGGACAACAAACAGGTATTTCCATCATTGTATGATTTGTTGTGTGCAAATGAACTCAAGCTTACGGTCAATGTCATGTCTGATATAGCGAAGCACCTGAGTGAGTTGGATACACAATTACGTAGGTACTTTCCTGAAACGGATGACACAAACAACTGGATTTATTCTTCCTTTCATACCCTGCCTCCAGTTCACTTGCAAATATCTGAACAAGGAGAGCCTCACATTAACCTGTGGGGAGTTATTCACAATTTTCGATTAACAAATAAGGTTTTGTATGTAAGATGGTAAAACAATTATTGATTATTATTATATTGTTATTTGTGCCCTGGCTCTTTGTCACTTCTCATGAGCCAGGTTGTGACAAAAACTCACAATCATTCTTATGTTTAATAAATGTATCTTCTAGTCTGTGTGGCAGCCTTACAATGATGGCAAAAAACTGTATTTGAGAGTGCGCTGACCCTGGTGCTAGAAGGGGTAGCACCTGGAGGTTGAATGTTTGAAGGGGTACAGGACTATAAAAAGTTTGGGAACCACTGCTGTAGAGAAACGCTTTGTGAGTGTGATTTTTAAAATTGGCCATACCCAATTTCTGCCTTATTGCAGAGTGTTTGCATCATTCTAGAACATTGTAGAAAGTTGTGTCAGATAACTGCCGACAGACAGTTATTTAAAAATAATCTTTAGGCTGCGACCCTTTAAAAACTTTTAAAAAATCAAATAAATTTCATCATTGCTCTCTCTCCATTCTGGACCGCCACACTGCCACACCAGGCCGATAAACTTCAATGAACACTGAAACACAAAGTAGTTAAGATGATGGTCTTTTGTGTTCAACCTCAAATGCTCCTGGAACAGTTATCCAGAAATGATGATTGCAACAAAACATGATAACAGGTTTTTATTTGTGCACTATGCCACATTGTAATTTTAGTTTTTTGTTGTTTCAACTAATTATTATTAAGTAACTAAACCTTTTTTAGTTTACTAAACTTTTCGGTCAATATTTTTTGTTTGCCCAAACTTAGCTCCAACTTTAGAAAGTTTAGGCAAAAATTCAGTGAACTTACAATGATGTGTTTGTCAACTTATTCATTCAACTAGAAATTATTATTTTGGCTCCTGAGTGGCGCAGCGGTCTAAGGCACTGCATCTCAGTGTAAGAGGCGTCCCTGCAGTCCCTGCTATGAATCCAGAATGCATCACATCCGGCCGTGATTGAGAGTCCCATAGGGCGGCGCGCAATTGGCCCAGCATCAGCCGGGGTAGGCTGTCATTGTAAATAAGAATTTGTTCTTAACTGACTTGCCTGGTTAAATAAATAATTATTTGGGGCATTTTCACACAAAAAAGGGCTAGGATCAAGTTACACACATGGTGGTTTTGTTTTCAGCTGACATATTTGACACACATGATTACATTGTGCATTTATACAGTAATTATCATTCAACATATCCTCACCAGGGTTTGAGCTTACAATTTTTTGGTTTAGGGCATTCCAATCTTCCTGCTATGCCACAATGTCAGTGTCAATTGTCAATTAATCTGACTATTCTCTCATTATTGATTTGATTGACTTATTTTAGGATTTTCTTGATAGTTGTTGAATACTTGTGGGGCATATTGGAAATTTGTTTTTTACGTTACTCCTTAAACACCTCATCACTATGAAAAATAAAATAGTTTTAGGTGAGTGTACTTTTCACAAAGTGTAGCAATACAGGTTAGCTCAATTAATGACACAGACATGATGGTGTAACAGGAAGATTGGTATGCCAGGAACAAAGAGATTGTCAGTTCAAATCCTAGATGATGACATGTTGAATGATAGTTATAGTACTCTATAAATGAGCATGCACAATGTCAAATATGTAAGATTAAAAGCACCATGTGTGTAACTAGTTCCGCAGCCATTTTTAGTAGTGAAATAATACTTTTTTATTGAACAAACATATGAAACAAGTTGAGCAAACACATTATTTTAAGTTCACTGAATTTTTCTCAAGTTGGAGCTGAGTTTGAGCCAACAAAACATTTTAAGTTCAGGTAACACTGATTGAAAAGTTGAGTGAACTAATAAAGGCTATGGAACTAGTTACTTAACAAGAATGACTTGAAACAACAACAAAAATAAAATGACAGTGTTGCCGTCACACCCTGACCATAGTTTGCTTTGTATGTTTGTATGTTTTGGTTGGTCAGGGTGTGATCTGAGTGGGCATTCTATGTTGGATGTCTTGTTTGTCTATGTTGATTGCTTGTTTCAGTGCAGTTTGCATTAGCTTCACGGTTGTTATTTCATTTATTGTTTTTGTATAGGGTTTCAGTGTTCAGTGTTTTCTGTATTAAAAATAATGATGAACACATACGACGCCGCATTTTGGTCCTCCGATCCATCTCGCCTCTCCTCTTCAGATGAAGAGGAGGACGACCGTGACAGAATCACCCACCACAACAGGACCAAGCGGCGTGGTAACAAGCAGCAGCAACAGCAGCAGCAGCAGTGGGAGAGGCTGCATTATTTGGATGAGTTGGAAGGTAAAGGACCCTGGGTACAGCCTGGAGAATATCGCCGCCCCAAAGAAGAGCTGGAGGCGGCAAAGGCGGAGAGGCGCTGGTATGAGGAGGCAGCGTGGCGTCGTGGATGGAAGCCCGAGAGTCAGCCCTAAAAATGTATTGGGGTGGGGCTCACAGGAAGTATGGCGAAGCCAGGTAGGATACCTGCGTCAACTTCCTGTGGTTACCGGGGGGCTGGAGAGACTGGGCAGGCACCGTGTTATGCTGTTAAGCGCACAGTGTCTCCAGTGCGGGTGCATAGCCCGGTGCGATACATTCCAGCTCCGCGTATCGGCCGGGCTAGAGTGGGCATTGAGCCAAGTGCCATGAAGCTGGCTCTACGCATCTGGTCTCCAGTGCGTCTTCTTGGGCCGGCTTACATGGCACCAGCCTTGCGCACGGTGTCCCCGGTTCGCCTGCATAGCCCAGTGCGGGCTATTCCACCTCGCCGCACTGGCAGGGCGACCGGGACCATTCAACCGGGTAAGGTTGGGCAGGCTCGGTGTTCAAGAGCTCCAGTGCGCCTGCGCGGTCCGGTCTATCCATCCCCACCTCCACGCACCAGCCCTCCGGTGGCAGCCCCCCGCACCAGGCTGTCTCTCCGGCTCATCCTTACAGGTGCTCCCGCCTCTCCAGCGCTGCCAGAGCCTTCCTCCTCTCCAGCGCTGCCAGAGCCTTCCTCCTCTCCAACGCTGCCGGAGTCTCCCGCCTGTCCGGCGCTGCTGCCGGAGTCTCCCGCCTGCCCGGCGCTGCTGCCGGAGTCTCCCGCCTGTCCGGCGCTGCTGCCGGAGACTCCCGCCTGTCCGGCGCTGCTGCCGGAGTCTCCCGCCTGTCCGGCGATGCTGCCGGAGTCTCCCGCCTGTCCCGCTGCTGCCGGAGTCTCCCGCCTGCGGCGCTGCTGCCGGAGTCTCCCGCCTGTCCGGCGCTGCTGCCGGAGTCTCCCGCCTGTCCGGCGCTGCTGCGGAGTCTCCCGCCTGTCCGGCGCTGCTGCCGGAGTCTCCCGCCTGTCCGGCGCTGCTGCGGAGTCTCCCGCCTGTCCGGCGCTGCTGCCGGAGTCTCCCGCCTGTCCGGCGCTGCTGCCGGAGTCTCCCGCCTGTCCGGACTGCTGCCGGAGTCTCCCGCCTGTCCGGCGCTGCTGCCGGAGTCTCCCGCCTGTCCGGCGCTGCTGCCGGAGTCTCCCGCCTGTCCGGCGCTGCTGCCGGAGTCTGAAGAGCCCCTCTGCCCAGAGCTGCCAGAGACCCTCTGCCCAGAGCTGCCAGAGCCCCTCTGCCCAGAGCTGCCAGTGCCCATCTGCCCAGAGGCGCCAGAGCCCCTCAGCCCAGAGGCGCCAGAGCCGATCAGCCCAGAGGCGCCAGAGCCCCTCTATCCCGAGCAGCTGCCCCTCTGTCCCGAGCAGCTGCCCCTCTGTCCCGAGCAGCTGCCCCTCTGTCCCGAGCAGCTGCCCCTCTGTCCCGAGCGGCACCTCTGTCCCGAGCTGCCCCTCTGTCCCGAGCTGCCCCTCTGTCCCGAGCTGCCCCTCTGTCCCGAGCTGTCCCTCTGTCCCGAGCTGCCCCTCTGTCCCGAGCTGCCCCTCAGTCCAGTGGGGTCATTAAGTAGAGTCGCCGTGGCTAGGAGGCCACGGAAGCGGACAAGGTGGGGGACTAAGACTATGGTGAAATGGGGGCCACGTCCAGCACCAGAGCCACCACCGTGGACAGATGCCCACCCAGACCCTCCCCTATAGGTTCAGGTTTTGCGGCCGGAGTCCGCACCTTGGGGGGGTACTGTCACACCCTGACCATAGTTTGCTTTGCATGTTTCTATGTTTTGGTTGGTCAGGGTGTGATCTGAGTGGGCATTCTATGTTGGATGTCTTGTTTGTCTATGTTGATTGCTTGTTTCAGCGCAGTTTGCATTAGCTTCACGGTTGTTATTTCGTTTATTGTTTTTGTATAGGGTTTCAGTGTTCAGTGTTTTCTGTATTAAAAATAATGATGAACACATACCACGCCGCATTTTGGTCCTCCGATCCATCTCGCCTCTCCTCTTCAGATGAAGAGGAGGACGACCGTGACAGTTGCATAGTGCAC